>NC_064657.1:355092-710184 GCF_001723175.1 Penicillium oxalicum
GTTTCCAAAAAGATCCAAATCTTCGGGTATCAGCCAGGAAGCTACTCAAGCACCCGTGGATCGTCAATGCCCGCCGAACCGATTCAGTCGTTCCAAAGAAGTCCACGGAATACGAGGAAGCTGTGAAGAGTGTGCAAGAGTGGAATGAGGCTTTACGATCACCTGGTGCCGGGACCTTGAGGAAGCCGAACAACAAATTTGATCCGAGCGCTGGATCCCTGCCCACTGCTCGCAGCAGTTCCTTGGTCGACACGCTTCCATCGCCTACATCGATCAAGATCGCCGATCGCTTTCGGTCACCGTCGTCCAACGAAGACGACAATTGGGACGATGATTTTGTGACTGCAATTTCTCCAAGTGCGTTGCAGCTGCCTCACCTGCGGCCGCAGGACAATTTCGGGGGCAAACTCTCGCCTGAGAAGCTGAAAGCATTCGCATCTCTCGATGGCACCATCATCAGGGGAGAGGAGAGTCTCGATGGCTCCGACGGCAGTGCGTGTGGCTCATTCTCGGGCGACAACGATCCTTTGCAGACCATCCGCCCGTACTCAGCCAAGGCATCATCGATCGAACCTTCTAAGAATCGCAGCCCGTCAAGGCGCCGCCAGTCCAAAGTACAGCCAGCCTCGGCCCTGCAAAATGTTCCAATGTTGTCCCAGACTCCAACTCCACCCATTCGACGACCCCGGCCGGCCGTCTTGTATAAAGAAAATTCCGTCGAGGATTATACAGATCTGATCATGGCCAACGAGGATGTCCTGGATCGGAAGCTAGGAATATTTCATGTTTGTCTCACTCATGAATGTGGCTGGATAGTTCTTTGCTGACAGAGAGAATTAGGAAATGGACGATGACCCAGACTCTCCCACCCATGACAAAGACTGGCATTTCGACGATGAACTGGCTGGTCATCATCCCCAACTGCGAAAACAACTCTCTGTCAAGCGTGATCGTTCAACCATCGAGATACAAAGATTTGCAGAGAATGAGAGCGACGAAGACTTCTCCGACATTCTTGGGGCCGATCAGGTGGCTCTCGATAAACCAGAGAGCGACAATGGTTCAGATCAGAGTACTCTTATGCTGAACTCCAAGTTGTCGAATAACTCGTGGCTAGGTGACCAGGATGACGATGATGACCCCTTCGCACAGCTAGAAGAAGGATTTGACGAAATGGACCTTGAAGCCAACATTGCCCGTGACAAGTACGCCCGTCTGCGGAGCCAAGTTGAAGGCTTAGTCGGCTCTTTGAAGACATCACAAGATGAGGATGTTCTCGCGGAGATTTCCGAGCAGCTCCTTACAGTGTTCTGCGATCTTCCTGAAACGAAGAATATAATTATTAGCGCTCACGGCATGCTGCCAATTTTGGAAATTCTAGACACCTCACGTCGGCGAGATACTGTGTACTATCTCCTCAGAGTGGTGAATGCAATCATCTACAACGACTATGAGATTCAAGAGAATCTCTGCTTCGTGGGCGGTATCCCAATCGTGAACGAGTTCGCATCGAAGAAATATCCACGGGAGATTCGACTGGAAGCGGCTGCTTTTGTGCAGCAAATGTTCCAGACATCCACACTCACGCTACAGATGTTCGTGAGCGCGGGCGGTCTCAACGTCCTGGTCGAGTTTTTGGAGGATGACTATGAGGATGAGCGCGATCTAGTCCTCATTGGAGTGAATGGCATTTGGAGCGTGTTTGAATTACAAGTAACCTGCCCCCTTCGTCGTTCCGTCTTTGCTAAGATGAAGCTAATCACATGGCATCTAGGGGTCTACGCCCAAAAACGACTTTTGCAGGATCTTATCCCGCAATTCCGTGCTTGATCCACTCTCCCTTGTCCTCAGCCGGGTCTTGAATGAAGATGGAGAGCTGGCCGAGGTCATCGAAGGTCGTATTGCAAACATTTTCTTTATATTCTCCCAGGCCGAAAACCACGTCAAAGAGATGGTCGCGGAGCGGACCGTCTTACATCGTAAGCTAACCAAACCTGACCTGATTTATTACTGACAGTGGGCTAAAATGATGCAAACATTAGGGGTTCTCAAGGAATTGCGGCGGATGTCGCCAGTGCACCAGGTTACAATGCTCAAGTTTATCAAGAATCTGTCGATGCTTTCAACTACTCTGGATGCACTGCAGAATTCGAATGCGATCGACGTGCTCACCGAACTCCTCCAATCCACCATGGGGCGCAGCCACTTCCGCGAAGTCTCGAATCAGATTTTGAATACAATTTACAACATGTGTCGATTGAACAAGACTCGCCAGGAAGACGCGGCACTGAATGGCATTGTGCCCTTACTTCAAAGGATTGTGAAAACAGAGCGCCCCCTTAAAGAATTTGCACTACCCATTCTGTGTGATATGGCTCAATCTGGAAAGGTTGGTCGTCGAGAGCTATGGCGCAATAAGGGACTTGCATTTTACATCTCGCTTCTCGCGGATCCTTACTGGCAAGTTACTGCTTTGGATGCCATCTTCACCTGGTAAGTCGTCGCGTCGGAATCATGCCAGCTGTCAAGTGCCTGGGTTTAACGATTCTTGCAGGCTTCAAGAGGAAACGGCCAAGGTTGAAGAGCATTTACTGGACAATCGCCATGACAAAACGTCCTTCACAGATGCCATTGTACGGTGTCTTGCGCTCTCCAAAGCAAATTCTTTTGAAAATCTGCTCGAGCCACTTCAAAAGCTCTTGCGTCTCAGTCCCCCGGTCGCCTCCACTCTGGCAAGGCCCGATCTCTTTAGTCGACTTGGGCAGAAACTTCATCACAACAAAGCGGCAGTCCGATTGAACCTCCTTCGCATCATTTCCAGCATCTGTGACTCCACTGAACAGCAAGGTGGCTTACTTGCCACGTATGGCTTGCTGGACGCAATCCGAGAACTTGAGAACGACCCTGCCATCTTGGTGCGAGACATGGCAGGAAAGTTGGTTCAGTCCAGCGAACGAAGTAGTAACTCGCTCGGTCTTATGCGCAGACCCACGAGCCGTCGGAAGAGCACTTCCACACCCAGCCCTAACCCTTTCTCCGGCTCTACGCCCTCCACGCCCTCGAGCAATCGCAACAGTCAGTCTCGATCATTCCTCGAAACCCGCGAGACGCCCCGTCATTCTCGCAATGCTCTCTCCGGTTCATCTTTTGCGCTTCGGCCAGGAAGTCGTGATGGCACCACCTCATCATTGGGTTCTGCCCTGAATGGAAGTGCCGCAGCAGCGCGATCTCGGATGCCGCGAGGCATGTCTAATCGGCTTTCCCAGGTCGAGTTTCTTCAAGATGATGATAAAGCCCAGAGCTCTTTGAATCGTCGGAGCTCGGTCATGCCGCGTCGTCGTCGCCCCACCAATGCAGAGTCCGAATGGACATGATGCATTCTACAGTACGCTCTCGTTGTTGAACGTCATGCATAGCGCGACCCAGTCATTGTTATTATGGGTTCAAACCTTCGATATTGTCAGGTCGAAAATCAGTAGACTCTGGTATATGCTTGACATGCCGGCACAAGTCCGCATTTCCCATGATCAATTTCATGGTCATTCTCCATACCCATGTTTGAGTACTGGCTACTACACATGGCCGCATACATAAAAGGCGCTCAGTTTTTCCATAGTTGCGTTACAGTGCTTGCCCTTGCGCATAACATCTTACTTGATCACACGTGTAATGTATGTATTTTCTATTTCTTTGGCATGAAATGCCACTTCAATTGCCACACGACGGCAGCGCTATAGAATGTGGAATATCCGTCTCTCAGTGGCGATGACGTCGGTTGGATTCTCGTATAGATCGGGATCACGTGTGGTTCCTGGTGCCCGAGACTGGGCCAAGCATCAACCGATTGGTGGCGATGCCGCTTCAGAAAAATTTCCTTGATCAGCGCAGCTGCTTTCTCTGCGTGCAAGCCATGGAGTGAGAAGTCGAATGTACTCTCAAGATATACAATTCCTCACCGTCTTGCTGTCATTCATCCCAGCTCAATTTGGCATGACGGCAGCGCTTCGTGCACCGCTGCGGGCCTTTGCCAGTCCCGCGACGGTCATCGGGCCATCGTGCAAAGCATCGATTTCCGCTTCCGCTGGCGCATCGTTCCACACATACTTGAAGCCAGCCATACATGATTCGCAAGCGTTTTCGAAGTCAAGAGTATCATGGAAGTCCCAACGATCTTCCGGTATCCTGAGTCGGCCCTCGACGAATTCGTTTTCGACCAACCGCTTCGCTCTTTTTCCCGCGGAGTCTAGCTCAATAGACACGATATCGGCTCCGCGCTCGAGACCGGCGCAGCGAAGGTACCTGAAGTATCTTGCTGTACTAGGACTGCTCGGTGTAGGAGGACTTGTGTACTCGGATGAAGTGAAACACATCTATAATGCGGCGAGGAGGAGTGGTCGCGTGCTTGGGGCTCTTGCCGTCTGCATCAACGAGTAAGTGGGTTGAGATATGAGGTTTGGTACATTTGAGCAATGAATAAGCTGACACGCAGTTTCTCTTTTTACATAGTTACCGTGTTACTCTCAAACAGGCCGGCGTTGCATCGCCTGAAGACTACGATGCCCTGATTCGCGCATGCCATCAGCGCTGTGCAAATCGAACACTTCGTGTACTGGAACAGAATGGCTCGATCTTCATCAAGCTAGGACAACACCTGAGTAGCATGGGCTATCTACTACCTATCGAATGGACCTCGACTTTTATCCCACTGCAGGACAAGTGCCCTGTCTCATCTATCGAGGCAGTTGAAGAGATGTTTGTCACAGACACTGGCCAGCGCATCGACGAACTGTTCAGCTCTTTCGATCCGACCCCGATTGGAGCGGCTTCGCTTGCCCAGGTTCATCTTGCTACACTGAAGGAAAATGGCCAAAAGGTTGCGGTCAAGGTGCAGCACCCTGCTCTCGCCGAGTGGGTGCCGCTTGACTTGTCTCTAACCCGGTTCACATTCTCAATGCTGAAGCGGTTCTTCCCAGAGTACGACCTCGAGTGGTTATCGCGTGAGATGGATGAATCTTTGCCTGTAGAATTGGACTTTCGGATGGAGGCTCAGAATGCCACTGCAGCTAACGAGTACTTTAAAAAGCACTCCGATGCGCCACTCGTGATTCCCGAGGGTATGTTCGCGCTTACAGAGTCCACGTTCTAAGAAGTCTTGTTTGACTGACTGTCTTGATAGTGATGTGGTCCCAAAAGCGCATTCTCGTTATGGAGTGCATTTCAGGCCGCCGACCAGACGATCTCGAATATCTTGATGCCAACAACATTGACCGGGACGAAGTCTCGGCTGCTTTTGCTCACATCTTCAATGAAATGATCTTTGGTGACGGGGCTCCGCTTCATTGCGACCCTCATGGCGGTAACATCGCCATTCGGCCGAACCCCAACCGTAGCCATCCCAACTTCGACATCATTCTGTACGATCACGGTCTTTACCGTATGATCGATCGAGACCTGCGTCGCAACTACGCCAAGCTGTGGCTCGCTGTCCTTGATGCCGACGTCCCACGGATGCGCGAGTATGCCTACAAGGTCGCAGGTGTCACAGATGAACATTTCCCACTCTTCGCCAGTGCCATCACCGGCCGTGACTTTACCGTCCTGACGCAGAAGAATGTTGCTTCTACCCGGACAGACGATGAGAAGAAGGAGATCACCGGAGCCCTGGGCGAAGGCATGTTGCAGCAGCTTGTTGTGTTGTTGGGTCAAGTACCCCGAATCATCCTTTTAATTTTGAAGACCAATGACCTGAGTGAGTCGTCCTCCTTCCAGACGCCCAATTTTCCCGTCTATAATTCCCATGCTAACAGTCTGCTTCCCTTGCCTTTGTCATTTCTAGCCCGGAGTCTTGACGAGAATCTCCACACACGCCAGGGCCCCATGCGAACATTCTTGATCCTGGCCCGATACGCCACTCGTACCGTCTTTGAAGAACAGATGGAAATCATTCGCAACTCAGGCGGCATTTTCCTGAATTTCTTCCAGTACCTTTCTGCGTGGGCTGGATATCTTCGTGTTGAAGCGAGATTGTCCGTTTATGAGACCCTCTTATCTGTGAAAAGCAGACTCGGTCTGCAAACTGCGTTGTAGGCATTTGCTGAGGATCGATGTGGGACCAGTTCAATTGACGTGGTGTTTCGAATTTTGTACATATTAGGGGCTGCGACCCTCTTACCCATTTTGTTGAAGGTTGGCTTTTTCTCCTCTTTGGAGATGCAAGGGCACCCGTTGGCACCCGCACGGAACTTTCTCGTTCGGGATCTACTTGTGTGTCAGCGACGGGCGTTACATGGTTTGTAAAATATGCGATTAGACCGGGATTTCTATTTTGTCTTTGTTGCAGCTGGTCAAAGGTTAAGTCGGGCCAGTGTTCACGAATCAGACTTGTCACGTAAGGGTGTGTTGTGTAAATGTTGCATACTTGCCAGCCTGGATTCTTCAAAGAAAGGGTTTAATTCGCATGGAAATTCGTTAAAGAAGATCCTCCGAGGGAAGCTCATGCACGTGGGATGCTCAAACTTCAAGGATACGAAAGATGTATGGTAATAGAAGCGGGAATGTGTGAATGATATCATTATTTTCATTCAGACTATCACGGAGTCACGCTTTTTCAGATACAATAGGTCATCGATCGGGGTTCCAGATGCCAAAGCGCCAGACTGACAAAATGGGGATAAAGAAACGACAAGGCAAAATAAAATGGTAAAGTAGATAAAACTGTACAGCAAACAAATTGATCAATTTGTTTGTGGCTCCCAGCCGACCATGAACAATGAAAGATTGCATCAGCAATGACGAATTCGGTCATTGACAGGATGGATGAGAGCCTTCTCATAACCACCAAAGAAGTAGTTGCAAATCATAATGAAAAGGGGGAATTGTTGGATCAAACGATTGTTCTGTGAAGACAAACGGGGCAAAGGAGGAGAGTGAGTTGGAGAGCCTACAAGGCAGAATGATGAGCAGATTGGAGAGTGTGTCTGCTTTACAAAGAAGCAGCAGCACCACCGTTGGGAGTCTGCTCAATTTCAACCTTGACATTTGACATGGAAGCACCCGTCCCGGAGAGATCGGTAGTCTTCACCTTGGGGTTCTTCTTGTAGTAGTCGGAGATGGCAGACTTGATGGCGTCCTCGGCAAGCATTGAGCAGTGCACTGTTGATCAGGTATGTGAGTATATATGATTCATGTAAAAGCAAAAGAAATGGGGGAGAGGAGATCTGTCTCTCCAGATGATATCACTTACACTTGACGGGGGGCAGGCAGAGCTCCTTGGCCACATCCGTGTTCTTTATCTTACCGGCCTCCTCCAGGGTCATTCCCCGGACGAGCTCGGTCAGATATGATGAAGAGGCAATAGCACTGCCACATCCGAAGGTCTTGAAGACCACGTCATCGATACGACCAGAGTCCTTGTTCACCCGAATCTGAAGCTTCATAACATCGCCACAGGCGGGCGCACCGACGAGACCAGTGCCGACGTCTTGGTCACCCTTCTTCATGGATCCGACATTGCGGGGGTTGTTGTAGTGGTCGAGAACCTTCTCGTGATAGTTCCTTCGCTGGGCGGGCACGGAAGCCTGACGCTGGACGGGCTGGACGGACTGCAAGCTAGCGAGGGGAGCAAAAGCACGGGGCGCAACAACGCCGACGCGGGGAGCGACGGTAACGAGACGCTTGAACATGGTGATGTAGCTGAGTTCAGAGCTCTTTGAGGAATGGGTTGGTTCAGTAAGCTGTGTGGTTGTGGATTGTTTTGATGGTGGGAGAGAGTTGATGGATTGAGTAGTTGACGATGGCAAAAAACGGCAGATCTGATATGGGGGACGAGAGGAGGTGATGAATTCATTGCTAAATAATCTGATCATTACATAATCCCATTGCGACCTCGGATTCGTGGTCGCGACCATCGGAGCTGACTCAGCTCATCCTCTGCCGGCTTAAAGGATGCCGGATTCAGCGAATTGCATCACTCGACTTGCTTGGTCGAAGTATCACTTTCAGATCATTTGCTTCTCAGTGATGTGTCAAAAAATCGCATCCCTAATTTAACTTCTCTGCTAATTCTTCTGGCAATTTGGCTATCGAGAAATTATGATCATCCAGCTCAAAGTTGTCGACTGAGTGTTACGACAAAACGTTCGTGACTTCTCCGTAGATATCGACCATGTAAAAAGCAGTTTCCGGAGAGTGAGGGGGGAGGAAATCAAGCCAATCAAATGGCCAGGATAGATAACCAGAATGGAGACAGATTACGTTGATGGTCCCGATAAGCGTCACAGTCACTCGGAAATAGCCAAGCAAATAAAGAATTCCGTACTCTGAAAAACTTCTGGTTTGAGTCGGAAGCAAATGTAGTATCATCTTCATGACGTTTGTAGATCTCATCGTTCAATCGTGTAATGCATATATAGTTTGACCAGCGACCGGTCTGATCCCATTTCTGGTCAGATCTCAGTAGACTGGAACCAGGTAGGTACACAATTCAGTCTTGCCCATAACCCCGACCTACTGGCCTCATCTCCGCTCCGAATATTCGGAGATAGCAATCTCGCCGAATATCTTCTCGGAAAGTCACGGTAGGCATAAGGGAACAGTCACCGGACATGTAGTTATACGCACCAAGCTCTGAGCGAACGTGAATGGCTTGTGTTTACTATTTACAATGATCAACAAAAATACTCCGCACCTGACAATTATTTCCTATCTGATTACCGCTCTTTCATATCTCGCCCGTGTTAGCACTTCCAGGCGCAAATGGATCCTGCCTGCCCAGACGGGCCACCCATCTTGCTCCAGTTATCCCGTCTCAGTCCAGTCCAGTCCAGCTCCATGCATCGAGGTTCATTACAGCTGGCAATTTCCAGAGCTGGATGAAGCCTCATTTTCTAAACGGTTAAGCGCGAGTTGAAGTTGATCACTGTTTCTTAAATCACTGATTTCCTGAAATGCTTTCCTTAATACTCTTAGGTAGTGACAGGCTTAGCAAATGCACTCCAACCCATTATTGGCGAGCTTATTTCATTTACAAAATCGTCCGACCGAGATTTCTACTCTAAGATCTCAAACGAAACCATCCACGGGCTCCTCGTTCAATGAAGTGTAGACTGTTCGATCTGCTCTCCAATATGAAAGAGACCCGAGGATCTGGGAGGCGGAAGAGGAACCTTAGGCAGCTTAGCTTCCCTTCCCTACTACGTTACCTGGGTTGGTTTCCAGCCAACTTCGTATTTGCATCACTGCACAATCTAGAATACCCACCCGCCAACGTGCGCTGATCAAGAGCTCGCCTGCTCTCCAATGCATACGAAGTGCTACCATATACCCCATTATTCCCTAGTACCTCAAAATGTCTTCCTGGCCTCCGAATGAGCCTAAAACACTGGGTAGAACAAGAGGCGTACGTTCACCTTCTGTTCTGCACCACGCCCACATATGCCAGATAAAGCAAGACCGGCTTGACTCGATTCCACATTCAGTCAGTCGATATCTGATAGACGTCACTGACTTTTGATAATGTCTAGTCCATCAATGCGCCTATAGCTGCTTTCACTATGGCGGTGATTCTCTGCTCATACTGCTTCAGCTCCATCCGTACGGCGCGACGTGAGGCACAAGATTCGCCAGGGATGCCCAGCTCGCAACAACGGGTATCGGGTCGAGCAGATCGGGATTCCTCATGGATGAAAGAAGCTCTGGAAGAGAGTCGTGGGGGAAAATCAGGTTGAAGGAGCGTGCTGATCTAAGGAGGCAACTCGTTGAAATCGATTGAGTCAACTTGCTGCAGAAGTACAGACTACAGAGCTACGTGTCACCGTGTCAAGGCTGCCATTATGCACCGAGAATATGTACGATAGATTGATAAGATCTAAGATTGACTGGTCCTCCACATCTTGGTAATCACCTTGCTCATAGAGACAAAAGATAGTACTCGGCGATGTGGAAACATGCCATCACTCCAAACTTTGAATTTGGTTTGTCGAATTCAGCTGCGAAAACAAAAAACAAATCTTCTCTTTCCATATTCAATCAGAATTTTCAGTGTATGAATGATCATGCCCGAGAGTTCAAGTGTTTAACAACCCGGTTCAATCAATAGAAAAGATCATCATTTGAATGGTGGAAAAGAGAAGATCGGAATTCACAGCGCCCAGCAAGCAGTCCGTCAACTATGCAAGGCTCGTCGAAGAACACATCACATACGAACGATTGTAACGCCCATTTTCCTTCCTTGAGCGGCGACATCAGCAGACCGCAATACCCTTGTTCAGGTAGTATGCTCTGCCCTGTTGAGGGTTGACAGTGCTAGAGGTAGAAAGAAACAGCATTGAGTTTCTGAAGGACCCCATACTAGGCTCGAATCCAATTCATTATGATCTCGAGACCCGGGGTGGGCGAACATCGATTGTTGAAGGAGGGAAAAAGGTCGACGAAAGAAAAATGTGCATGAGAAAAGAAATGTCACATGACTGTGCCTGGCTCGGTGTGGGGCGGGACAGGCGAGTGGGAGAAGCGGATTCACTTCCACTGGGTGCTTGGGCTGGCCAGTTGGCGACACTGTGAAGCAGGACAATAAATCTTTGTGGTCAGTTGTCGATTCATCCAGGCTGCACCCGTGAGGATTCGAATTACTACACCAGCAGACAAGACTCGTCTCGCCAATGGCTACAAAAGTGTCAACAAGTGACTCGAGGATACAGTCGTCGAATGATGTGAATAATACAATGCCCCTTTTTCTGGAATGTATGTACAGTGTCTGGGTAGTGGGCACACAACGTTCATGCAAAGTGGAATATGAGTAGCGGAAGACAAGAAACGGCACGCTTGGAAAAGCAAAAGGATGGAGCCCGTCATTCTAAAAGTGGTCAAGAGGGGCAGGTGAAGCTATGGCATGTGATCAAAGGGCTTGGTGCAGAGGCTTAGGATGTAGAAAGCCAACAACCAAGGGGTTGCGCCTTTCTAGCCATGGGACTTCTGCATTGCTTTGAAAAAGTGACTATGAAAGTCATTGCAGCGGACAGATACCACGGCGCGGTCAGGGCATTCGCTGAACACGTAATCGGCTGGGATTGTTGCCTCGTGATGTAAATGTCAATGCAGGTTAGTCGAGGTAGTGATGGAGAGGACAGTAAGGAAAGGGGAGATCCAAGATGGTAAAGGTGCGTGCTAGCGAGGACTGGGTACTCGATGGCTGCACACTCCTTTCGGGGAGAAACATGGCTGATGTAGTGGGAAATGATCCTGATTAGATGGACTCGACTCTGGTATGAGCCGCTGCCTGCTGAAGCTTGACTTCACCCTCATGTCGATAGTCGTGAATGAGCTTGGTCAAGTACTCATATGTCAGCATCGTCGTCATCGCTGCTGGAATCGCCCGGAACAAATTGGTTCCAATGCCAGAGTAGAATGCGCGCCAGCCTTCTTCGCGAAGAATGGTCTGACACGTGCGAATCGCTCCATGATATCGAGGACGATTGGGCATTCCGTCCGAGGAGGAAACACTGGGGGGTCGGCCGCGGTCATGAGGATGCTTGAGACCTCCGCGGAAAGATACCTCATCGGATGACTGGGCAGGCGCTGTACGCTGCTGAGTTTGAAGACGAGTCCGAAGGACCTCATGAGGATAGGTGATGGTACTGGCGCACATTTTACTGGAGAATGTGGCAAAGGAAATGCCAACCCAATGTGTGCCGCCATCGTCAGGGTGTTCTCCAATTCCATACCCCGTGATGGTCGTCTTCAGATACTCATAAAGGGGGAATTGAATGGCAACGTGAGTCAGACCCAACAGCGCTGGTGTCAACCCCGAATAGAAAGATCGAATGCCTTCAATCTGGTACATCTTCCGAGCAGCGTCAAGCGTGCCCGAGTACTGCCAGGGCGCCCGGAATCCTTCATTGTTTTGCTTCAGACTCTGCGACATGAGTCGGGTCTTGATGACCCAGATCGGATTTGTGACGATCGTCGAGCATGCTCCAGCGGTGATCGATGCGTACGCACGGGATAACAACCAGCTGTCTGTATGAAGAGTTAGCCCCGAGATATCATGCATGAGGAACCCAAAAGACCGGATGTTTTACGCACCTGTATGCTCATAGAAATATTCGCGTGAGCGGTCGTACACCGCTAGATAAACCGCCCAAGTTGGCAGATAGCCCAGCAACATGGGACCAAGTCCTTGGTACAAGCCCCTGATGCCATCCTCACGAAATATGGTTTTTCCCGTTCCTAACATGCCCCGGTACAGCATTTGGGTCTCCATTACCTTGCCCCTTCGACGAGCGAAGCCACCTTGGGCCTGCAGCTTGGTCTTGATCACATCGAGGGGACAAGTGACAATTCCAGAGGCGACACCTGCACTCGCGCCACAAAAGGGTGCAATATAAGCTTTAGGGATTCGGGTGGAGAAAATCTGCAGGCGGGTGGTGAAGTCGGAGGCTGGTAGCGCATCAGCAGCAGATGATTGGGAAAAGTCCTGAGCGGCATTGAGATTAAGGCTTTGAGGATTCTCGGTGACTGCACTGGCAGCTTCAGAGCCGCCGAACCCATTTGAGCGCATTGTTATGTCGGCAGATGCTCGCGCTCCTCTGTCCGTCTTGATCACCGAGGGCTCCGAGATCCGAGCATATCGTGTGCTCGATCCGGGACCCAGAAACCCGGTGTGGACGCAAGATCGGGACGGAAACGATTCTTGTATGGAGTTTGTTCTCTTTGCAGTTGGTGGAAGAGAGGAGGAGTCGTGGAGAGACTAGAGGGGTACTTTCGCGGAGCCGATTGTTGCCGAATCCGATGGGCTTGATGCGGTGGAAACGTCCTGGTCTTCGTGCAGCACGGACTGCGGGCGGAGTGGGAGGGTGGTCTCAGTAAAGCAAGCTCGGCGGTCTGCAGCAACACGACGTTCAAATTGTACAGGGGGTAAGTGGACTGCAGGTCTTGGATCCGCGAAATTGCCAGAGTTGCCAAGTTCAAAGTCACGTTGGAGCTGGGGGAATTGTCGGCACTGCGGCAGTGGTGCGAGGTGGAACCATTGATTGTCAATCCGCTCATCGGCCCTGCTGAACCAGGCATCCGGGGCGTCACGTGTGACGTGAGGAGGGCTGGCAGCCTCAGGCGTCAATAAAGGCAAACTTCTGCCGGTTTGGGGTTAGCGCCACAAGCTCCGTTTTGCACAACCTCGCAACATCGGGTCATCTCGTGTTAAGCCGGACCGCCCTTTCCTTCCCACTCCGACGAGAACTTGCTCCTGTCAACCGGACATTCGAAACGCCTCAAGATGTCTGCTCCTTCGCTCACCAACTACATCGTCAAGCGCCCCTGGCTCAAGCGATGGATGACCCCCATCGCCCAGTGGTACACCGATGCCGCTGGCTACAGACGTCTCGGACTCAAGTAATTTCTCGCCCTCCCCATCCGCGCTTCCAATGCCTCGTCCCGCGAGCGAATACCAAGTGGTCTGGCGTATGGCTCATACGCAATGGCTATTGCAATGTCTGTCGAAGGATTCAGGGCCATTGAGAGCATTGATGCCTTTGCCCGCCACCGCGATCATTCCTGGACTCCACCCGCGATCAATCACCTGTTGCGAGGAAAGTCACTAACACACTTGCCACAGGTTCGATGACCTGATCCCCGAGGAGAGCGAGACCGTCCAGAAGGCCATCAAGCGTCTGTCTTCCAAGGAGGCCTACGACCGTGTGTTCCGTCTGCGCCGCGCTGTCCAGGTTCGACCAACCCTGATTTTACTTTTTCTACGTATATTTGGCCATCGATGCTCTAACACGATTCATAAATATAGTGCTCTATCTCCCACACTCTTCTCCCTCCCCATGAGCAGACCAAGCCCGAGGAGGTACGTTTCCTGGTGTTTTTTTTGATGCGCTCTTCCCCGCGATTCGGCATCAGCCAATCCCGTGGCGAGGATTTGTCACTATAATGTCATGGCGGCAACAACACCCGCCACCACCAAGTTGAAAGTGAAACTAACTTGATGAATTCAATCAGGATGTCGAGTACTTGAGCCCCATCATCCGCGAGATCGAGAAGGAGGCCAAGGAGCGCGAGGACCTCGACAACCTCGTCCTCCGCAAGTAAATAATATCTCCGATGACTTGCCATTCGAGTATGCAAAACAACGAGACTTCCAAGGCGAATTGCTGGCCTGCATGAAATAGATATCTGCTGCTTCTTTTTTTTGGCGATGGGTGAAGGCTCGCAGTCGAGGGTCCTCATTCAATGCGCGTGTGTGTACTGATACTGTACAAATCGAATATTCTCCGTTTCACCTCGATTGACCTCTTTCTCATCTCCTTTCACCGAATAACCTATCAGGAGAGGAGGCTACTGGACGTTTGTTAGTGTTGCGGAATGAGCGCTTACAGACATATGCGATGAATATCCAATTACCGAGTCCAGTCTCATTCTTCATCGGGACTGGTCGGTCGATAATCCCGTCAATACTTCCTCTTCAGAGCCACGCCGACGCAGGTACTGTCGCCGAGGTCATGCTGACGGCGATCAGAGGGATCTGTATTTGGACACCATCAAAAAAGATTCAAAACTCGTCTCTCGATTGCCAGTGTACTCATTTCTTGTTCAACTTGAGGTGTATAAATCTCCAACTCTACAAGAATAGTATAATGTTCACCCTTCAAGGACACCCACGTCCACATCTTCGATCCGCCACATGTACCACATGAACAAGCTTCTGCGAAGCAACAATTTGGTTAGCTTCCTGCGGCTGCTGAATTCATTCGGACTTGGCCCTCGAATAAGATGAAACGAACCTATAGGGCGCAAAGTTGGCGGCCAAATCCAACATGTCCTTTTCCGCCATATACTTAAATTTACCGCCCCCTTTTCCCTTAAGTTTATTGACGTCTCGTCCAACAAAGACCGCGCATCCTCGCCTAGAAATTATAGTTAAAATCAGTCCTATGAGACCATGCTGTCGCCGCTCCGTCCCACCGTCGATTACCCACAACGCCCGTGGCACTGTACAAAAAAAAGAAAAAGAAGAAAAAGAAAAACTCACTGTACACCCAAATCTCCCGTGGAAAAGACATCCATCCGCTTCAAAGCAAAACAAGCGAACATCTCCACGGACCACCGTCCCAGCCCACGCACAGCCGTCAGCTTCTCCACCAATTCCTCATCACTTGCGCGCGCCAACATCGTCGCACTCAATTCGCCATTCGCGAATTTTTCCGCTAGTCCTTGAATATACTCCGCTTTTCGTTGAGATAGCCCAGCCGTACGAAGAGTCGATATCTCGCATCGCGCGACCTGTTGAGGGATGGGAAACCGCGAGCGCGGCACCGATTCACCATCTGCACCCCCTGAGATATCGAATAAGGCCAGAAACTTGTTCCGGATGGATTTGGCAGCAGCGCCGGAGACCTGTTGACCTATGATACTGCTCACCAGGCTGTTGAAGGGATCGATTTGCTCTGCGAGTCCCTCGGGTGTGAAGAGCGGGCATGGGTTCTGCTCAATGACGGGTTGAAGACGTGGATCTATGGCGATCAGGTGTGCGACCGCTTGCTCGAGCAGGGTTCCCGTTGTCGCGGTAGGAGGTGGCAATCCTGTCTTGGACGGCGACGTATCTCCTGAGTAGGCATTGACTGCAGAGCCGTATGGTGTCAAAAGAGTTGTATTTGTTCGATGTGGATCGACTGGACGGTCGAGTAGTGGTGGTGGTGTAAGATGTCTGCTTTTCTTAGTAGGTGTCTGCTTCTGGTCCGTATCTTGTGAAGTTGCTGATGTCGTCGCGGGAGGCGCCGAGGGCTCTGGAGACCAGTATGATGGTGCAGACTTTGAAGGAGTGGCGATCGGTGTCGCCTTCTTGGCCTTCTTCGTCTCTTTGGCTGTCGTGGTTTTGCGCCGTTTGCTGACTCCGCCATGTTGTACCTTTGGCACGTTGGTGACGGGGGTCAGGGCAGGTGGAGGGCGCGCGCTGAGTCGCGCAGATCTGCGTATTGACATGGTTAGACTGGGCGTGAGTCTGATCATACGCAACGGGGATTATTCTTGGTCTTGTTTGCAGAAGACGAGGTTTCACTCTTCATCGCAAAACCCAAATTACACGGGCTTGGCCATTACGCCATGCGGAGTCAACTGCTTGGCTGTGCTGCGGAGTAAAGTGGGGCTTCGAACTCCTGGACGTCAATAGGCAGAGGAGATATGATGGAAACCACCGAGTCCAACTAAACCTCTCCAAAAAGAATCACAAATCTGGGCTTCAGGAAACTCTGATGGGTGAAATCAAATTTATGTGTGCTTTAGGAGCTGTAACTACGATAATTGACTCCGTCAGATCATTCAATTGTGTTTCTGGTCTCTAATGACAGAGCGCCTTCTGGGTTCAAGAACGAAGTGGACACTCAGCGAAGAACATAGTATTCTGGTCTCAAGGCCTACACCCACCTACACTCATACTGCAGGATATAGCTCTAGCGGAAACGCGACAAGTGCCAGAATCTGAGAGTCGAGCAGAGAAGATACGGATCATCTCGGGATAAGATAGCAGCATCTTGCACTTTTGCGAACAATCTTACCAAAGACTGGTTCGATTCTTCGTCTATCTCACGAGCTCCTTCTATTGTCTCGCATACCTGTGACTTGACTTCAGTCGTCTCCACTTGTTTCTTGCGTCAAATCTCCAATGGACGCAAGAAGCGACACTACCTTAATCACCTTCGTAGACACCCTGCAGTCAGACACCCACGCCTCCAGTTCTCACCCCTCTCCGTGCGCTGGAATTTCTAGCCTTGGGTGCGGTAGTCTGATCATTAGCCTCAAATCTCTCTTTGATTCGATTTCTAGATGTTTGCCTCTTGGTGGGCTTTCAATCCATTCTTTGATGCTAGATAAGTTCTTTCTCTTCGCAGAAGAAAGAGTTTTGTAAACTAAAACACTTTCTTCACCGACAGCTGGGGCCTCGAGTGGTGCAAGTGAGGGTTTAGAGCTCGACAAGGTGGTCTTTAAAGAAGAATGAGAGAATCCCTTGACGTATAGATTTACAACTCCAAACAAGGATCCTCCGGCACAGGTATTGACACAATCTTCTCGATGAGTCTTCTAGTCGAAGGAGACTCTTCGGTTCTACGGATTTGCTAAGGTGTCTACCTTACAGGTAAAACAGTTGAGCCAGCTTACATGTAAAGCTGCTCTGTTGAAAATTTGAGTCATCACACTTTTACAAATTTTGACAAAAGACCGTGACTTACAGGTCTGGTCACCGCAAAGTGGTCGACAGAAACTTCAGGGCGTGAATCCTTGCTATCTGGCAAGTCATGGAAGCATATTCTCAGGGTCTCAGGGAAGGGAACGCATCTACCAGAGAATTGACAGACCAGTCCTTATTCGTTCGGTAGATGAGCCGTGGCAGTCAGGGAGAAATTTTGCTAAGGTTTTCTCCCAGTGAACCTCCTGGAAGCTCGTTCCGACGAAGGCAGTTATGCGAAGGGTACATCTCCGCATGCAATTTTCCCATATTAATGGGCTCCTTAAGGATTTCCATCTGTGGTTACAAGTCTTTCATTTCTTGAGAAACGGTGCCGGTGCCCTACAAAAGTATGCTGGTACGGTTTTAGATTGTCATGTGCGTGGCGATTCAATTTTTCTTTCGCTGGCCCAGGAGTCTCCGGTCTTCCTGGAGACGACAGCGAACAAATTACCCATCCACAACACCTCGTAGAGGTCGAACGTTTTATCAGGTAGATGAGTGTCTCTCAAATCAAATATTCAATAAGAGGACAGCATGGACCGAATAATCCTTGTTGGTGGGGGTTTGCCTCACTCAAGGTTACTCCGTGGGTAGAACTAGCCTGCGCACATCAAGCTTTAGAAAAACGCAGCTAGAAATTTGACTGAGATGGGCATTTTTCTATAGCATAGATATTGTAGTCTGGTTTTCTTAGACAGTTTCAATCAGTCAATGGCCAAAAGAGGCATAAGATATGCACCTAGGTTGCGGTCATTTCACACGTCACTCAAGAAGCAAGGGCGAGCGATGAAGAAACACTGCTAAGGAGCTTCTGATGTTCAGACGTTGTTATACAGCTACAAGTGGCACAAATATTGCCATCCATGCCATCAAAAGCCATCATGAAACATGGGCCTATATCCAACGAAGAGCCCGGAACAGGAACAAGGAACACACCGATTCACCACAAGAGGTTCCCGGTCTTTGTGGTCCCGTCCGACCCGAGGGTCGGCCGATGAAATTGTGGAAGACTAGAAGCAATCTTCATCACGATTGGCTGCGCGACGATGTCGTGGCTCTCCGCGATTGAGATGTGCCAAGGTTCGGACCCTCACACATCAAGAAAAACTTTGATACAACTCTAACTTGAACCTGCTTCGGAAATCGTTCCATCAAAGCGATTATTTGGGGACTGTACTGCCCGCGCACGGTTCACCGTATGCATGAATCGCCAAGTTGCCGAGATACTTGAGGAAAGATACAGATCTGGCCAGCGGATTTGATTTGCATTGCCCTTTAAAAATCTACACGGGTAATTTTGGTCAAAACTGGGCAGACTCGGAACTGGACCAGCTTGGAATCGGAAATCTCGAGAAAGGTTTATCCATGTAGAAGGAAGAACAAGGCTATGGCTTTTTTTTTCATTACGTCTGAGTGCCCTAGAGAATAAATTATTGCTGAAGGAAGGGCTGGGCCGACCGCGGCTATGTACCGGTTTTCGGTATAAAACCACCCAGGGCTCTCGTGTACAAGATTGCGCTCGGTCTGCGCCCTCGGAGCATGAAGCTCAGATGCAGGTTTGTCTCAAGAATTCGGAGAACGTTTACTGATATGACAGAATAGGAGAGAAATTCTCCCTTTTCGTTTTAAAAGCCACCATGACCCGAGAGTGGTCGTCTTGCGCAGGTTTTAACTCGAAAGCTACACAAAGGTGCTGATGATTGTCCCCTGTACATTATCAGGCAGGCTCGACTCGTCCAGCTAGGCCTTGAGACTGTGGAGAATGCTCGAAACTCACTTTTTATCCCATGCTGAGAAAGTCTGCTAGGTGGTCCATTGCCACGACCCTCGACTCTTAATCTCTTACATTCTTCGCGATAAGTGGACAGGTAAGGAATGCGAAGGACGTTATGGAGGAATGACTCATCACAACATGAACCACCCTAGATCATCTATGGCATGATTGCTCAAACACTGAAGATCTCATGATAGGATTAGACAATTTGATCGTAGCGCAGGGGGGGTACAGAGCAACGTACCAAAGGATGGTGGATTTTTCGCGCACCGTTGACACTTTCAAAAGAATGCATCAATTGTGCACAAGGATGTTCGATCGATACTTGCAGTGAACTAACAGAGGCTTTGCACTCGATCGGTCGACCTCGTGCGTAAATGATGCAAAGTCGCCGCCCATCGCTCCAGACGGGTTCAAAATGAGAGTGGAGAAGGATAGGCAGGCCCAAGACCATCGAGCGATGCAGGTCTGGCCCCGCTTAGCGACCTGAAACAAGTTTACATCGTGGGAGGGCCAGGATTCAGAGTTACATACATACCAGGTTACGGTATACTGTATGCCAGCGGTAAGGTATGATTGAAACAGTGTCAAATTTCACACAGCCGGTAAATTTCAGATCCCGCAACATAACCGATGGTCTAAAAATGCTTAACAACAGTACAACGTATCCCAATGCGCAACGAGAGACAGCCTCAAAAGGTTTGGATATCGTGATAATCACTTCAGACGCGAGCGTCTAATATTACATGTTCATCCAAATAAATGACAGCAAAGCAATTCATATCTATCAGGACAAGTCACTTTTTCGGGCATCAGTGATCATCTTCATTTGCACCAATGTATCCTCTTCAAGATCACTATCCTCGAGTCCCATCCAATCACAATACGTACACGTGGGTCCGATCTCATGGCGGTCTTGACGTCTCTTGATTATCATTGAGTCGAAGCATTCCGGATGTCAAGGAAAAGCAAATCTTCAGAATAAATCTGGTAGACTTGCAAGCCGGATCTAAGTTGAAATGGGGCAAAAGTAGCGGTGTTGGCTTCCATCTAATTGCCCGCATGACTGAGGGAGGGTGCACACTACACTCCTGCAGATTGATCTGATCTCGAATAAAGCGTGTACTTGCATGCGACCCTACAGAGGTTCATGCATTAGAGTATCCTAGTGGCTGGAATCCGCTTCTCGAGGTTTCGTTACCATGAACCTGGTATCATGATCAACTGGTTTCGACATCGAAAGAATTTCATAAAGCTCACCACAGTTGAAATAGAGTTCCTCTGAGACGGTCTAAGTCAGGTATGGTATATGAGAAGCTTTCTGTTACAGTTTTCTTATGTATGGATGCCCGAGTTGATTCATGGGTTGGGCTTGTAGACGTATATGTTTGGACAAAAGCCTTGAGTAAAAAATTTTGGCAGCGTGACTTAGGCGTGTGGCTACATAAACAGGTAGGTGGTGCTGAACTTTCAAGCCAGGCGCAATATAGGTTGTACTAAAGGTATCTAGGAGTCCAGGTAATAAATAGTTCCCGGTAGGAGATGGAGCTATGGAACAAGTTGCTGTTGGAAGTTGTACGCTTTGCCTGGATATCAACAGGCCGCGCATATATATTTCTAGGTGGAGTCACCACCAGGTAGTTTCTCCATCACTCGCCCGGGTACAGCTCAAAAGGCAGGCTTGATGCATGATTGACAGAAACTCGTCCATTTTATTGAAAGCGATTAAAATACATCACATTGAAATTAACCTAACCTTTCCACTTCCCCACACGTTGATACATAAAAAGGTTGAAGACTTAAGGATACAGATTGCTTGGAGGGTAGAAGTGTCAGGTTCTCTGGTACCTGATGGAGCACACAAGGGCAGTGGAGTCGAATATGAGATGATCAATATGGATAACTGCATGACCGAGAGTTCTACCCACTCGACATAAGCGATCGAGCTGGAACCTACTCAGTTAATCCTCAGCCACCCTAGAGAAGCTATATATCTAAGGATGCATTGGACAACCATGATCATCATGAGATTGACTTGGAAACGCAGAACCACTCATGGATGCGAACCCCTGATCGCCCTACCTAAGCTTACGACCCGTGCAGGAGGTAAGCCATCGGTATGGTTCCTAAAGCTTATGCTGCGCCTTGACAAGTATGTACCTAAGTATTGGACACCGATACAAACCGCCGAGGTCAGTGATGGCCGGTCGGCAATTCGTAGTTTACATGATACAGTACTTTTGGGGCCTGCATGTGAGCTTTCCTCGTCTTTACCACCCGGAGTATTGTACAGTAGCTTCGAGTCGGAACAAAACGGCCCATGATAAGACAAATAAATGGCACCGTCAAACAACCCGAAGTACCTACATTCAGGGAGTTTTGCTAGACATTAACAATCAATCACCACCTCATGTTAGCCCCTATCTATAGGGGAATCCCTAGGGGGAATGGTCGATCGGAAGTTGCAAGAATTCAAGCCTTCCTTTGGACCCGCTGTGCCCCCTACGCTAACGATGGATGGGTCCGGTATGAGCGATCACCTACTGATTGGCACGCCGGGATGATGTTCACTAGACCTGTAGCACAGACAAGACGCTGTACGACAATGACGCTTTTATCGCGGTCGTAGGGCTAATTTTTTTTTTTTCATTGACACATAACATCTCCCATGACTATTGAGAAAAATATTGGATATTGCTCTAGCTTCCTATAAGAACTTAGAGCGCAGGTACTGCAAGCACCAATTTTCAGCAGAAATTGATAGGTGAGAGATTAGGCAATGTTGACGTCTGGCATCCACATAAGCTGATGTCCCCTAAGCAACACGAAACGCTACGACGCGTTTGAGCTAACCTGTTTAACACTAGAGCTGCCATTATGGAAGACGATAGCGCATAGTGGCAAAATGCGATCTTCACAATGTAATTACGGGCGAATGGGCACGGGCCTACCGTGGATTCATGAATGCGTACTTTGCGAGGGACAGGTATTTAATGCAGACTCTTTACAAAACTTCAACACGACACAACTCCTCGCACGTCGCACGTTTATCGGAGACCCGTGCAGAACGCTCATGTAGCAATGGCCAATCTCGAGTCAACTCTCATTGCTCCAGAATTGACTTGTGCTGTAGTATGTAGCAAGGACCAGCTTTGTACTCAGTTGTGCTGAGCTTAGATATTCTAGCTTGGTAGAAGAAGATTTTCGGTTTCTCTTCTGAATACTCGTATTTTGCCTAGGAGCTGCAGTGTTCGAAAGCGAATTACTGGGAAGAGAGCTGTTTGTGGATTGTTGCCCGTCCGCTGCAGGTGGGTGTCATACTGCGAGTGATCTCAAGATCACAGTTTCTACCTTGATCTTCACATTCGTCCTTTCTCATATCAGCATTTCTACCATCTGCAATGCACACGGTCCGTAGCCCGTGAGTTCTAGAATCCTATCTCAATCTGGAGCTGGACTGTGTCCGATCAATGACGAGTAGAGTCACCCACAACTAGCAGCACTAGCGTCCACCAAAAATAATACTGTATTGTTCAATTAACAAAACAGGTCCCAAACCAATCAGGTCGAGGTGTATTATACCAAGGAAAGTAGCCATGGAGCGGTCGCGGCAGGACAAGCACGTGTGGAGCCAAACTCTGAGAGGAGCCGGCAATGAGGTGGCTCCGAAATTGTCGATTTTCACCACAGGTATTTGATACCAGTTGATGATCAAGACTCCCCTTGTGTGAGAGCAACTATGCCCTTCATTGCAAATGAAGAAAAGGGGAGGTCCTGCTCCACTTGAAAGAACTCAATCATTGGTCTCAGGGTGCGGAAGCAATACAGATCTCCACTTGTGGGTGCCAGGGCCATCGAAAAAGCAGGAAATGGATAGGCACCACGATCCAACTTTTGTAAAGTATGGTGGCATGAGTCAGTACGGTTTTGTACCTGTTCTCGATGTAACTTTGCTAAATGGAGCACTTTAGCTTTACAGCTGCTGAGCAGCACAGTTGAGAACCCCGAATATCCTGAGATAGGATTTAGAAGAGAAGCTCTTCCTCATATGAAACCCAATCCCATATCTGAAGCTACGGTGTGCGAGATGATATCAATTCTTTGCACGTACGTTCGAAACAAATGAGTTCTCGAGCAGCGAAATATTTTTTTGTGACGGAATTGAGCGAGATCATCCCGATGATGGGGCTGTGAGGCGTCTAGCTCAGTATGTTTTTTTACGAGCTGTGGGTGGTAATGTAATTACTTCGAGGCTTCTCTGACCTACTGTATGTTACTGTTCCTGGCCTTCCCCGTTGGTAGTCTGTTCCTGGATCCCCCACCACCCTCACAATGCTGAACAATTGATGGAGCGCTTCAATGTCTAAGCAGCTTGCCTTGATTGTTGACCATACTGCTTATGGGAATGTGTGTGCTCATCACAAGACAGAGGATGATAGCACTGTAGTAGGCTGAATCAATCCGAGCGTCGGTTATCTTCGATGCCGATGATGATTGCAATCCAATACCAGTTGTAATTTTGCTCATCTTGCTCAGGTACCCTCGGCCAGTCCCGCCACCCAGCCAATAATACAATCGCCATGCCAAAAATACCAACCAAATATCCCAAAAATAACCAGCCGAGAGAGACCTGAGCCCGAAAAGGGGAAAGGAAAATGTAAATAACCAAACAACCAGAAACACAGCGGGAATTCTCCACAAGCATACAGCGCCTCCGGTCCTTACAGGCTAACGCCCTCCCTGACCTTCCCTCGCCCCCCCTCCCCAAACTTCTTATTCCTTCCCTTTTCTCCCCCCAAACCCGTCCACTCGTTCTTTCCTTGCGAGCTGCCTTTTTACCCATTCTACCTGTACCTCCCCTTCGCTGAGGAGACTTTTTAATCTTCCATCCACTCGTTCTCCCTCTTCACCCTCAACGCTTCTATCCTTCCCCCCAATTGGTATGTCAACGAGTTGTGTTCTATTCTATTCGAACGCGTCAGCCCACGGACCTATATCCGTCCGTGGGCTCTCCCCTGGAAAATTTCCTCTTAATGGTCTTGGATTGCCGCAATAACCCGAACAACTCGCTAACAAGTCGAGTGAATCAGCAGAGGATATCTTCAAAATCCACCACAACGCATATCAGCACATTCAAACACAATGGCCTTCATCAAGTACCTGCTGCCCGCGCTGGCTGCCAGCCAAATCGCCTTCGCTGCTTCTTCCGATGACAAGTGTAAGTCATATCTTGACGAAACAGTCGTGGCACTAAATTTTTCAATCTTGAGGGCTAACTTGAATGTCTCACATAGGCGGCGATGCTGAGATTCAGAACCAGGGCGATGCGGATGCCCTCGCTAGCTGCAAGACGATCAAGGGTGACATCAAGATTGTTAAGGGCTACACCGGTTCCCTCGCCTTCAGCGGTTTTGAGCGTGTCACTGGTTCCATTACCTGCCAAGGTGGTGAGAACGTGACCGATATCACCGCCGACAAGCTCGCCGAAATTGGCGACTCTTTCAGCCTGGAGGGTCTGACCCGCCTGACCACTCTTGCTTTCGGTGGCCTGAACTCCGTCGGCTCTATCAAGTGGAATGCCCTTCCCAAGCTCCAGTCTTTGAACTTCAACTCCGGAGTCACCAAGGCTGGTGACGTTGTCATCCAGAACACTGGTCTGACCTCCCTTGACGGTATCTCCTTGAAGACCGTTGGCATGTTCCAGATTGAGAACAACCGCGACCTCATGAAGATCAACATCAACAACCTCCAGAACGCCTCCGATCTGATCAACTTCTCTGGTAACTACGACCAGCTCGTGATTGACCTGCCGAACCTCGGTACCGGTACCAACATGACTTTCCGCAACATCTCCAGCATCTCGCTGCCCTCTCTGGAGAAGCTGACCGGCCAGCTCGGCTTCTGGGGCACTGAATTCAAGACCTTCTCTGCCCCTAACCTGACCAGCACTGGTGACGTTGTCTTCATGGACAACTCCAAGCTGACCAATGTCTCCATGCCCCTCCTGGACAAGGTCAACGGTGGCTTCAACATCGCTCGTAACGACAAGCTCGCCACCATCGACTTGCCCAAGTTGAGCAAGGTCACCGGTGCTATTGACTTCTCTGGAAAGTTCAACACGTAAGGCTCCCCATTCCCTCCCCCCGCTCTTCTATGTTTCTTTTATGCCCGCCTTGATCAGGAAGTGCTAACAAATGAACATCTCAGTGTTGACCTGAACGACCTGAACGATGTTGAGGGTGGCTTCAACCTCCAGAGCACCGACGGTAACTTCAGCTGCAGCCACTTCGACAATCTCCGCAGCAACGTCATCAAGGGTAAATACGACTGCGACGCCAAGACCGACCACCCCACCACCTCCACTGGTAAATCCGGCACTTCTTCCAGCTCCGGCTCCAGCAGCTCTGGTGCTTCCACCAGCACTAGCTCTGGTGCTGCTGTTGCCAACGGTGCCAGCGTTGCTGTCACTGGTGTTGCCGCTTTCTTCTACGCTCTTTCTCAGCTCCTGTAAGGGGTTGATGTACTTGTCCCGTTCGAGAGGTGTGCTTTTTGAGTTTTTTTTGCGGTGTTTGTTGCGAAGATTGTAGATGCCAAAGTTCCGTCCAGCAATGATTTCATATCCTTGTCTTACACTGCTATCCCTCATGATAATAATCTCGTCTTCCTTCTGAGCAGAAATTACGCTCCCCCACTTTTCCCGCGCGCGCGACCGTGCTCGTCTTCGTGCCCACCAACGAGGAGTATTCCCCCCGCTTCAGTCTGTCCTTTTACACTCCTTTGCGCTTTTACTTGTCTCGATATGTGGCTTAGCCGTGAGCATCCGCCATGTGCAAAATGTATTTGATTCTCAACCCTCTGGGGCCTTGTAGACGTATCTTGTAGTGTGCGGGAGGCCGTCTGTTGGCCACGTGGTTGGCTTGAGCCTTGATCTTGTCCAGCACCCGTTCATGTTGCCTTTATCGCATCCTACCACAGGCTGGGATTTCCTACATCCGTAGCGATGGTGCATTCACGAGTTTACCTTGTGTCCATCCATGTCTCATCGTTTTGGCAGATCATGGTTGCGGCCTGGCGGCCTTGACCTCTGCAGCGCGGTACTTTGAGCAAGGAACATTCGGGTTTACTTGCCTTGAGTCAGGGTTGTTAGATCCAGATGCGGTAATTCCAGTGTATCGGTAGAGGTGCGGTGACATGAAGAATGGCGGAAGCTCTCTACCAGCAATGTTCCCTTCTTGGAAGGAGTACGTTCTACCAGTATTTTGTGTTGTAGTCTCGTGAACCTGTGGTTGAACTTGATCAGATTCTACGCAATTATATGTCGACCAGCCGGAATAGAGCCATCTACCCTACCACCCTGTCATGCTGACTCCTCTCAAACATCTATATGGCTTTCCATGGATACCTAGGTACATCCCTATCATCATCGTATCCCGTCACCCATCTCAATTTTCGTGGAGTCTGGGGTGGACTTATCGATGGAACGGAAATCTGCACCTAAGGTAGGTCCTGGGCTATGCCATCATTCAAGTATTTCCCCCCTATGCTTAGGTGTACATATGAATTCCAACCATCTTCTCGAGTAGCTACGTATATGACGGGAGTACCTAGGTCGAGTAGCCTGCTAAAACCTAATCGAGGTCAGGTTCATGTCTATCCATCTATATTCAACAGTGAACCCGAACAGGCAGCTCTATATAGGTCCGTCTAGAGGGTATCATGAAAAATCATCTCGTCAGTATTGGAGCTTTTGATGTGATTATGGTTGAAATCTCAGGGGACCATCTATGGATGGTCAAATTGAAGATATTCATTTAGATGGAAGGGAAATATAATACGGCCACACATAGGTGTCCCATGATATCCCTGCATCGACGATTGCCCATGTTTACAACTCACCAGCCATTACCACCCCGACATGATATGGACGTTTTTTCTCCCATCATTGTGTCGGTATGCTACGCCACCGTCCCACACAAGATCTACCTGAGAAAAGAAATGAGTTCGATGTATATCAAGGGGCGCCAATTCCAAAGATTGTATGCTTTATAACCTCGTGATCTTCGACCAATTCGACACCCAGCAGGCCACGACCTACAGGGTTCGTAGTTGAGTTGTCATGCTCATTATCCCAAAGCCCACCTGCTCCATGCACGAGAATGGGATGATTTCCCCGACGCTCGACTCATAACGCCTTTCCCCCCTCATCAATGTTTGAGTCACGACGCTGCATGAGATGCATCCGCAGGCAAACTGAGCGACCACTATGTCTGTCCGCCGGGAGGTCCACTGTATCTATGCATGGATACAAACATCCACCTGATAGTATCGGTCTTTTTTTCCCTTTCAGTTTTCTTTTTCTCTTTTCATTTTTTTTTCGTCCTCGAGATCTGCAGATTCTATGAAGCCGAGGATGGGACGGATGGAAATACAATACTCCTCCAGTTAAGAAAGGACGTACGGACCACAGCCACAGACCCATCGTATGAAGCGGGTTTGTTGTGAATCCACAGCATCGCCGACGGGTGATGGAAGGGGTGTTGATCTACGCATGCTCGGACGAATTTTTCTCTCGACCCTCGTTATCCAGGTACTCGGGACTGGAAGCGCCTAGTTGAGACGAGACGATTGCTCTTGAAGAACTTACGGACTACTACTGTCTGCGCCGGGGGGGGGGGGGGGGGGGGTCCACATTGACGGTCGAAGCGAAGGCGACGATGCGATGCGACCACGGAAGAGTGACTTATAGTACGTACTTTGGATGAATATGGGACAGGCAATGTGAAAGGATTGGACACTGTACGACTTCTGGGGCTCATTGTACATATTTCGTAACTGGTTCTATTCCGACCCGCGTTAGACTGTGATCTATTTCTGCGGCTAGCATTTAGTGCTAGGTGTGGGGGGTGTTTTGCTGACGACTGCTGAAGGTGAAATTTGTCCCCGCTGTCGGAAGAGTTCCATTTTGCATCGTCTGCAGTGCAGACTATGCGCTGGACGGGAGTCACGGAGTCGAATCGATTGATTTGCGTTTGGGGAAAGGTCTAATTGACCGGTGAATATCTTGAGATGGTTCACTTTTGAAATTTAGATCTGGTAGTGGGTGATTTGCTCTCGCATGGGCGGGACCTTGGCGGGTTATGTGCACTATGGATAGGGTAGAGATTCGTAATTTTGAAAGGTGATTTCATGGTCTATTGACACGTGTTAAGTGGTGTACTGTATGAATTTATTTCTCTCGCTGTGTATGTATATCATATTGTATGCATTAAAAGGATGGATTTTCTGCCACTCGGGCTAGGCAAGTCCGAGATAGTGAAAAGCCAGATTAGCCTTCCGTCTCGAGAACCAGGTCTAAGATCTAGACGTCATCAATGAACTATTACAGTCTATAATCACCACCACTATCACCTCAAGTATTATCTCCCTCCTTACTCAGTACTTTGGTGATCCCCGAGAACCAAAGCGAACTAGCAAAGTATAGCCCGATGCTCTTGAAGTCCAGAAAAAGAGCGGCAAAGTAGACCCCGAGCCCGACAAGCGGGTACGAACACCAGCCTCCGAAAGTTTAACGTGCAGGCTGGTAGAGTTGGATTGAGACTCGCTGCGGGGTCAGATTCTTCGCGAGAGGCTTTTGGGGGGGGGGGGGGGGGTGGTTTAGGGTCTCTAGATTCACTAGGCTTGACTCGTGCCTGGATTTTGACAGTTGAGGGAGAAATCATGATTCACCTCATTTGGAGGGAGGAAGAAAGAATTAGCTCAAAAAGAATGGGGATATCACTTCAACAGACGCCCTGCTCAATTAATATCAATCTGGTCGCCATACGTGTTTAAACCTGGTCTAGTCTTTACATTTTACGCAGTACGTACTGCTCTACTCCATGTGTCTTAATGTGCAAACACGAAGGAAAAGCGTGAACGATTGAAAAGGGGAGGAAAGACCAAAAGAATCCATAATAAAGTAGATGATCATCCAAAGAGCGCAAAGGTCGTCCCAAAAGACCACTCTGAGAGGAAAGAGGAGACAGAGCCTACTTGATGCTTGTCAATGTGGCCAGCGCAGTGTACACTGGGACACAACGTACTTTTGTAGTGGCTGACCTCGGCACAGATGCAGATTCTACAGATATGCTCGATCAGCAGTTCGAGGGTCGAGAACCTTTGACTAGGCTAGTACGCGCCGGATAGCATCGGCCGCTCAAGCGCACCCATCGTCGTTCCTCGATCAAAATGCGATTCTTTTGACCCAAGTGCGTCTCATGTTTGATCTCTATGCAGCGAGAAAGGCACAGGTTGAAAGCGCAATCCCAGACGAACAATGACCAATAGGAAGTCATTGCGGGATACACCAGTGTCATCGACTCGTAGATCTGAGCTTTTCTGAATGGCATGCTAGCGGATGTGTCAAGTTAACTGAATTTGAGTTTTTGGTCCGACTTTGACCTAGATTGAGAGATCCTATTCGATGATCAGCGGGCATCTGGTGACGCGTGGAAGGTAGATTGGCCGTGCTTTTGTCCAGTGCATTCGTATACGAGGACTGAGCCTCGACCCGAACTGACAGGGTGTCGCAGTGGCTTTGACATGCTCCCAGGTGAGGACACTTCTGTGATTTGTGTGGTCAGGTACGCAAGCAAATACCTCCTGACGTGGTCCCTGGATCTATGGATCAACCATTGATAAATCAGAAAATCAAAGGGATTGGAGAGGGACACCCATCTATGACTTGATCGGGGGTACTCGCCCATGCAATGGAGCGGGGAGGTGGCGAGGCTGGAGGGATGTGGCTCGTGCGAAACTTTGCGAACCCGCTATACTTTCGCTCCGGTGGAAAGGAGTCATCCAGTCATCTGCACCAAAGCTTGAGCACGTAACAGGAGGATTTGAATTTTCGTGCTGAGAAATTGGCCCAGAGACTACTTTCATCCCTACAGTAGAGTAGATGTCTTGTCGATCGCTTTTCGTACTTTATGTTTCAGCAGGTAGCTCGCTTTGCAGATGAAGAAGCCGCCTGGACGAGTCTCAAACTACATCTGGGTATCTTCTCGCATAGAGCAGGTTTTTCATTTTCTCTTTTCTCCAGACGCAGAGACACATGATCGGACGGCCAAAGACTGGAGTCAATAGCTGGAGTCAATAATGACGATGTCAGCTTAAGCATTAGAAAGCAGGACCTCTGTTCGCAAATGATCTTATCTTGCATGATGGCAGGTGCGAAAATCAGGAACACGCGACGAAATCAAGGAACAGAGACTTTGGAGATGCAAGACAAACGAACGATGGTGACCTCGTGCTCCAAGTTTCAGAATGTGCAACGAACACGTCCCGTCGCGCATGGCGGATGCCCCACGCTCCACGCCACACGCTTTGCCATGTGAAGTGGTGAACTGTCGATAGGTCAAGGCTTGGCATTTCGGGCTAGACGGGGTCTATTTGAGGAGAGAGCGAGAGAGAGAGAGAAAGCCAGTCAATCAGGAGCTGGGCGATAGGGAAATCTCACTCCCAAATTGTGCAGTCCGAGGATCGTGAACAATTATGGCATTGTTTCTTATCGGAACAAACTGGACGTTCCAACTGCACCACTGATTTTTTTTTGTTTTGTTCTCAAGTCCCAAGTCAAAAGTTTCATACAAACGATAAATCTTGCCTCACTCAGGAACCGAGCATGAAACTCGCTCAACTGTCCCTGCGGGCTAAACGAGCTGCCCGCGCATGGACCGCGCAGTCCCCACGCGCAGGTTAGCTTCCTGCACGAGTCAAGGGTATTCCCAGGGACAAACCCTAAGCGACTCGAGAGCGACAGATCCAATCTGCATTCGTCCTGAAATTGATAGTCAACAAAGTTTTTGCCCCCTCCTGTCCCCCACGGTCGGGTCATCTGGGAATCGAACCTTTGGTAGGTCGAGCGTGTAAAGATGAGTGTACACGTTCCAGGGTCTCACATATTAACATGACGACAGGACGCAGATCGTGCGACAGGGACCCTAGATCCTGACATCAATTCTGACTCGTGAGAAAACCCTATTCATGAAGAACAAGGATTCAGGAAAATTCGAGAGAAAAACATGCTGGCCATGTGGTCATACAGGTATCCCGGGGGAAGGAAAACCTCTCTTCCACGATTCGACCGTAGAAGACGGTGCTGTCATTCTGCCATTTGAGCAGTTCGCACTAAACGCTGTTTCCCGTTTGGGTCTCATGCCTGCACATGCGGTGATCTACCGGGTCATCGGTGCCCTTCAGCTCAGGGAGTCGGTTCGCCACGTAGGTCATTGATGGTACCTCCGCGGAACTAGGCCGGATGATCGTCTGGGACTAATCGCGATGATCAGAAAGGTAAACCATGGTTCATGAGTGAGGCAGAAAGGTCATTGTGCTTGATAGGCTTGTTCTGAGACAAGGATCTGATAGACTTTGTTCTCGTGACGGAGAACAATCCCGAGCCGTTGATCCAAGATAATGTGCGAGCAAGACTCGAATGGTCTGCGGTTGCTGTTCTCATTGACGGTCGATGTTGAAAAGTACGAAAGTGTAAAATATTCTGCGGGATTGATGAGCTCACTAGGTCGAATTAATGGAAGCTGCCTGAAGTTTGACGGGAGTAGTGAGAGAGAGGCATGGGCAAGGTTTCCTTGACGCAGACGCAGGGCTCACCTCGTCCACGAGTATCAAAACTGGAACAGAAAGCTTTGGTCACGAGCATAACTCCATCGTCACTGTCAGGTGCAAAGAGAATCTATTCTCAGTCTCAGGAAAAAAAAACCGTCCCTATACTGACGCTGCAAATGAATTTGGCTTTGGACTCGACACGTAACTAGTAGCTTTTTCCATGGGGAGAAGGACAAAATAGGATCCGCCTACTGTAGGCCACAAGATAACAGTATATACTTTGAAAACCGATGAATGACCTTCCACCCTGCAACCTTGCATTGGAGGCTACTGAAGATCCGAGTACGTAAGACTCCTATTTCATCTCAAGCGGCAATATTGATCAGGCAACAAAGATCCCCCGAGGGAAGACCTACCCTCGAGAGGGGAGGGGGGTGGAGGCGACCGTCAATTCAGTATTTGCATGGGCTCGTTTCTACAGCCCTCGAGGCATGCAGTATAGTGTGTCATGTAGGTACCCTTCAATCTTCTGGAGAGACCAACGTGAGTCTCCCAAGCTCGAGGACTGTTACACTTCAGCCTCGAGTCGGCGGCGTGGCTTGCATGAATCGGTACCTTGGGAAACAGACGTGTCAGATGCGGCGAATTTGAGTTTGGAGTTATTGTACCTCCCTACGCACGGTGCTATGTGGAAACCGACACGCTACTAGATCAACTGAGAATCGGATCTACGATCCTTGCAGAACTTGGTAGTAGTCGACCACTTCCATTTGGTCAGTCGGGGAATTAGGTTTGTTTGAGATCTAGCCCGTTGATGTGGTGGTGTGTGTAGGAGACCCCTTCGAGTGCATATCCATTTGTACTACGTTGAGAACATTGCTGGGGCTGATTCGTTCAAAGAAGTGCATGGAAACCCTCGAAAAGTATTTTTGAAGACTCGGTGGCCTTAATGTATTGTTCAAATTGTTACGATATTCTTTCTCGGTTTATTCGGGTTCTCTCCGACTGAGGATCCGCCACGCTTGGACTGGCGGTCTTTCTTCATGATTAGTCTTTTTCTTTGTGATCTTTGCGTCTACACTGATCCACGGAAGGCAACATCGGGGCTGAATTATCCCAAACGATATCATGGATCTAAAATGGAGAATTATTTCGAATGATTCTCAAAGGAGCGGGGCTCTCTGTAGTCCACTGCAAAAAACAATACTGTAGCACCTTTGTACAAACCGCAAGATAATCAACAATTTCGGTTCTGTTTTGTTTTCCAAAGCAGCCCCCCATGCTGAAAAGTAGCTAACATCATGAGTCTGCATAGTGCACGCCGTGCCTTGCTATAGATGATCGTGCTGACCCAAGATCAGGGTCTACGGCTTCCAGACACATAGTTACGGCGAGGGGGATCGTGGATGGGCAGCACGTATAAAATTACACTGCAGAACTGCACGATAACATCAACTTACTTGGACTTTGTATAATCCGCACGATAAACAATGCACGGAGAGAAGCAGCTCAGCTTGCCGAGGAGGCTGGCCTGTTGAGGCTAGAGCATTGTGACAAGCTCCCATTGCAGATCGTACTAAAAACGCATGAATACGATTGCTTTTTGGGAAATGCTTCCTCCTTGGGGAACTGGCTCTCTTAGTGTCAGTCAGATGTAACAAAAGAGGCAACGGCATGTGAATGGAAACAAATTAAAGCCATCATCGTGTGAAGCAATTTGAAAAATTTTCTAAAACGAATACATTTCGTAGATGGTTACTTGAGTCGAGCGACTGAGGTCAAAAATGTCGCAGGAAGTGGAGACCCTTTGAGCACTGAACATCTTTTCAGTACAACCTCAAGCTTGCGGGCAGATTCACTTAGCTTAGTGTCCAAGATCCGAGCAGTCGAGAGTGGATCAGATCGTTAGCTACACTAGTGCGAAGGGAACTCGAATCCACTACCGGGACGATCATGGCCCTTACACACACTCCACTTGGTGATCAGCAACAGTGTCGACGGGCGTGACTTGCTCTTTTGCTCTGAGATCGAGTTGGTTGAGACTTGTATACATACTGGTGAGTATCGGATTCCATTATGAAGATGTTCAGAAAGTCCCAGCTTGGCCGGTTGCAAGAGGGTACGTATCATTTGAGAACTCGTGAGTTGTCAAGCTATTATTGGGGACATCAAGAAGGCCATTGCGCAGAAAGCATCTCCAGCCGCGTCAATGATCCCTTGCTCTGTGAGTTGTTCTAACCGGAGAGTACGGTGAAGTTCTGGGCCTGTGAAACGCAAGCGCTCGAGAGGTGCAGGGGAGAAGGCTGAGCCCTTGCACCGGGATATGCGCAGCGCATGGGTCAAGGCGCACGCTGTACAAATTCTATATTGGCGAGAGGTTGGCCTTCAAAGAATAATAATCGCAAATCATCTATGCGGTTCAGAACAGCGAGATTGACAAAAAATCAATGCACCTATGCTCATTCGAGTCATGGGCGTCCTGTTTTGGATGAGCCGGTTAGGCTTTGACCTATGAACATGTACGACTTACGAGCAAGAATAGAAAATTGTTTAATCGCATCCCACAGATGAAGATAGACTTACTCTAAATGTATCGATATTCAATGCCACAATTGGAAGTTAAGGTCCACTAGCCGATCCGTCAGGTCCCTGCTGAGATATGTCGAACAGTAGTAACTCTGATATTAGGTTTCCACCCCTCTGGACTATATGCTAACCAAAGGACCGGCGTAGAGACTCATAGATCTGAATTGAACCATGGACCTGATTCCTGAGACGCGTTTTCATTACTATCAATAAAACTTAAAATCCTAATCTGAGTAAAACTATTCGTCGGGTCCTTTCTTTCACGGTCTGTCCTCTCCCATGCGCTAATGGAAGGGGTCAGCCTTGGGCTAATGGAAAACACCTGGGATAAATAGAGAGAAAGTCTTTGAATTCGCCATCATCACTGATTAACTTTTTTTGGAAAAGGCACAGAACTGAAAGCAGCCACGGAGGAGAGACTGGGATTAGGTTTGACTGGGGAGCGGTACGAACACCTAGCCTTTGCCTTGTGTCTGATTCATTGAACTCCCAGGAGATGGATACAACCCATGTGCAGCGAGCTGGGCTCAACACTACTGCAGAGAGGCGGTCCGTTGCTGGCTGATTGCGTTCTCGTCAAGGGTGTGAGCGCACTGAGGCGATATCTCCACTCGAAGGCTGGTCGAAATTGTTGCAGAAATGGATCATTTGGGTGGCGATTGAGGTCGCACGAGGAATCGAGAATTGGAGAGAGACTCGTGTACTTTTCCATCAAAATTTCAATCATAAACCACGTCAAGATTGTTTCTACCGTGAATACTCCCACGAAATGATGCCAGAATGTTCCAAATTTCCTCATGACATAGTGGACTCCCCAGAGGCACTTTTCCTGATTCAAATCTTTGGGCAAGTTTATACTAATTTTTCCCTTCTCCTTTGGCAATTGATGCAAAGAAAACGAGGGATAAATAATTTCGAGTAAGCCAAAGTGCTTCGCTCTACCTCGGGCGATGGCCCCCGCGGGGCTAAAGTAGTGGAAATATGATAGCTCATATCCTCCTCTTGACCCATTGCGGTTAATCGTGGCGAGTTTTTTCCGCACATTGCGTGCAAGTGTGCAGAAACAATAACAATGACAAAATCGTTACCAGTGTCAATTTGGCGTTACCGTATAATCTCGTTGAGGATTCTTTAATCGAACGGATCTGTTATCTTGATATTATATTCCTTTCTGGAAACCGGTTAGCCGTTCAAAACGGTTCGACACTGTTTAAGAACGTAACCCCCCACACCCCATACACGATAATTTACGGTAGTAGTCTGCTTTGGGAGTTATTTAGTCCTCTGGGGTTCCATGACTCGTTCACAGGGGCTGATCTCACGAACGCCAACCGTCCGTGTGTCATAATACTCTCGTCGATTCCAAATCTCCTTCTTTGCTCTCATTTGACCGCTGACAGGCATCGAAACCCGGTCGCTGGATCTCGGGGCGTCCCAATTGAATGGGTTTACCAGGCGACAATCATCATGATCCGGGACTTTTTGCCTAACTAACGAGGAATACGACGCTATTTTTCATCAGCTGTTTTGGCTCGTTTCAGCACAGTACGCCCCGCGTTAATACCATCCAATTTTCATTATTCAAACTCCACATGAACCAACTGTCATTTGTTTTGGCTCTGAAGACCCGAGCTCGGGGAACTCCGAGTAGAGAGCAGTACAAAAATAAAGTGTACATTTTTCTTATTGGCCTGAAGCGTTACCCATTGTGGAACAAATGAATATTGCCTGAGAGCTGTGCTATCCTAATTAGATGAGGGAGGCTTGCCCGTACTGCCGCACCTCAGAGTTGGACTTCCGAAAGGGGAAAAAGGCTAGAAGCCATCCATAGCTGTTCCGCGAATTACACAGGATCGTTTAGAATTTGATTCAACCAATACATGGAGTCTATAGTAAGAATGCCATGCCATGTCCTGAGTGGCCTCCCTCGCATCGTTTCAAAGTGAAAATCTCCGAAAGTCCTTGCCTTACTATCTTTAATTATCAGGACCAAGAGCTCGGTCAATGGCTGTGCTTCCTTGAGCTTCCAGAAGTCATAATGGCTATTTCATAGATCAAATTTGGAATCTCTCGCCCTGTCACTCCATCTCGGGACGACTCTTCGAGAACGTGGTGGACCTCCTATGATAATCCATGCACGCGATCAATTAGCTCGTTATCCCTAGGCTGGTGCAAATTCAGGTGTTTGGCATCAAGTACGACGCATATGTACAATGGCTGTGAAGACAATGTTTGAAAATGGTGTCTGACCTATCAAGATATTGAAGCGGTGCCACTGCTCATTTGCCATCGGCGGCGAACCTCTTCCCGATTAATCTTACATCACTGTATGTGCGCCATTTCAAATGCAAAGGGTTGCCACGAGTGTTTCAAGAAGCACTTGCTACAATTCCAAACATAATTTGAACCTAGTCTCCCAAATTGGCGAATTAGTAAATTCAAAGAAGCAGACTTTATCAATGAGCCAGAAAAAAAATAAACGCAAATGGAGGAGAAATTAAAATCGCTGCTTCCAATTATTATCCCCTAATGAACTTTGAGGAATTGAAATACCTCGGAGGGAATATTGACATGGATACTTTATCTCGAATAGGGGATCAAGAAGATTGCAGAAAGCACAGAGTAGGGAAGAGTGATCCTGCCATTTGATCAATTGCGCCAGGAGTTACATTGAAAATTTCCGACCAACTAAGATACACCTCTCTTATGGCACATCGAGCAGTACAGGAAGATCATCCAAGCATGTCCTCGCCGTTAGAGCCATGTTCGATATTCACGAGCTCTCAGCTTCCTGCTTAGGCCATTGCTACCTATTCGTAGTCTTTAACGATCTCGTATCGTACCAGTCTGGGCGGTCGTCACGCGCTAATGTTTCCTCTTCTTTGTGTATATAGGCACTGAGCTCGACCATCTTACCACTCGACCAAGTTTCTTACTGGTAGGAAGATTTGTCTCTCACTAGTCCCGGACAGGAGGTCGCTATTTGGTAGCCTCTACCAATAGTAGAAAATGATGGTGACCACGGTTAAGCTCTGTTGACTATTGATGCAAGGGCCAGCTCGGTGGTAGAGAGTCATAATAATAATAGAAATTTTGGTGCGTTGTGTTTTCTTCGTCCAGAAAGTTCACCCCAGTAGATTTACTCTCTGCGGAGACTCCTTCCGAGCGCCAGCAGTGCGGGTGACAAATCACGAGTTGATGCCCTCACGCCCCCGGAAACCACCTCCTCGGGCACCATCTGCCCATCGCGAACTTCTCATTCGCCGATCTCATAGAACTCGCGGTAGCCCCGTCGTCTGTGCAGAATGTGACAGATACGCTTGCTCAAAGTCTTCCAGTCCCCGGGAGCGGTGGCACAGGCAATAGAATGCAGCCTATTTCGATCGACCATCTCGCGTCTCGTCTCGGTGGGCCCAGATCCTGAGTTCCGGCTGGTCTGCGAGGCTTCCCCGGCGTGATCGTGGGTCTCGCCGTAGTCTCCTATGCGCCATGCGCTCCACGCCATGCGCCGTACAACATGCTCAATATCGAGCTGTATGACATCCCACGCTCTTTCGCGCTAGATAGTGGATGCGGTGATCGGCCCTGATCGTTCCCCTCTCCTGGGTCCCGCCCACCACAGGTCCTGAGCTCTGCGTTCGCATGATTCACCATGGCGTTTCGTGATATGCATGGACTCTCCGAGATGAGCCAAAAGTACGCTCAACTCGAGGCCAATCCCCTTTCCCCTTTCAAGACGTTCCTCGTCATCAACATATAAACATCTTGCCCAGCCCCCGTGCCTTGTTTGTCTTGCATTCTGTATCCATCGAGCAATCGCCTTTCGCCACTCCACTTTGACTATACCAAATCGTGACTCTTCATCTAGCACGCTTTACCTCTCTATCGACCTCGTTTCTTGTCTAAGAGCTCGCTCGTGCACATACAGTTCAAAGTCGCTCCATTCGGTTTCACAATCTGCCCCAAAAGAGGCATTTTTGTGTTTGGTTATTGCTGCACCAGTCGTCTCTACCATCAGCCGCCAAAAGTCTCAAGGCAGATCGACCACCCATCTTCTACAGCCTTATAGCAGGCTATTCCACTAGACTCAAGATCCCGCTTTCTCGACTCACAGCTCCTTATCATCACCTGACGATCATCAACAATGTATGAAGAAATGCGTTCCGTGGCTGACGACACTACGCGGCGCTGCTCGCTTCCGTGAGTAATATCAAGGCGTTGAATTCCCCATCGAGGCCTTTTCCTAACAGGACATCAGCTCAATGAAAGCATCTACTTCCAATGTGAGCAGCAGCGCCAACAACAACAGCAGCAGCAGCAGCAGCAGCAGCAGCAGCAACAACAACGCTTTGGGAGAAGGGCGCCGCCTGCCGCCTCTTCCACGTATGGATCCTCTTCCTCGTGGCCCCTTCAACCCCTTCAACAAGGACGTTCTCGGACCGCTTACACCGGGAGTCCACGACTCATTCCAGCTCAAGTCCCCATGGTCGGGCAACGAGCAGATCAACGCACCCCCCTCACCTGCAAACTCCGCTGAAAGCTCCTGGCAGGAGTCCTTTGCCGCTCAGCGAGCTGGATCCACTGAATGGCCTACCGATCTGACCCAAACCGAAATCATGGCACTCGTTGCACCCCAAAATATTAACCGCAAAGCACCTCTTCAACAGCTTTGCGGACGCAAGCGAAAAGGTAGCCCTGTGTCACCAGATCCCGAAGATCAGCGGGAGAAGCATCGCATCGCGGAGGGGAACCGTCGCAAGAACCTCAGCCAACTCCACCGGGAGCTCGACAGTCGAATTCACGACTTCTTCCTCGAGCGGGCGGGCTGGAATCCCTCCAAGAGCTTGCCCCAATCGAAAGAGCACATTGTGCAGGGTGCTGTGTATCTCATCGATTTTATGCTGGCAATTATTGTTCACCTAATTCGACAAGAACAGGTGACCCCGCAGCTCTCTGAGAAATTGCAGCCGCAGGTCCGCTGCATGCAGCTGCAGCAACTAGTGAATTCACTCCAGCAACAGAACCAAACATCCCAGCAGCAATTGCGCTCCGTGAAGGCTGAGAATGAGATGTTGGCCGACCGCAACCGGGCGCTAGAATTCCAACTCAAGTCCTACGAACAGATGTTTCGCTCACCCAAGCCTGAATCTACGAGTCCTTCCATGATGGAAGTTCCGGAACACAAGCGCCTGAAGAAGGCGTTGCCCGGCATGCGCGCTTTCTGCGATGAGATCGGGGCCTCTATAGGACCTGAATCTGGTGCAATGCAGCCTGTCCACTTCCATGAACCTTTGCCCAGCACCACAGCTCAGTCATTCGGTATCTCGTACCTGAACTCCACGCCCCCCGTTACTGGCCCTTCATCCCCCGCATTTCCTCCATCGCTTCACTCCTCATTCAGCCATCCATCATCGAGAGTGCCATCTATGCGGGGCTCCCCTTGAAAAAAGCTCGTGGACCAAAGTGGCCTAGTGACTTATGATATATGAGAGCTCCATGCCTGCACAGACTGCATAAAGCTACTTCTTTCTTTGCCGAACCGTTGTCCTATCTTGCGGGCTTTCCACCTTCTCCGCCTCAAACTCCTTGCAGGCGGCGATCCGTATAGCGCTGAGGTCCCCACTTTGTTGCGTCTCCCTCTGGGCAACGATTCACGCTACTGGTTGCTACAAACCTTGAAGCTCAAATGCTCGGCTCACCAAGCTACCTTTGACCAAAACCTTCAGCACAGACACTTGTGGTGATCACTCTTGCCTCTGCTGTGTATCAATATTTTACACTTTTTCTTTATTTCTCTGCCCATACTTGCCCTCTCCCTCGATATTTTTGGGGGGGGTAATACATCCGGCATGCGGGCTCAACAAATTCATCTACACTGCCTGTATTTTGGCTAGTACTTCTTGTGCTAGTTGAAATGATTGCGAAATGCGCAGTCTTCGCATTGTTTAATCTTTTTCTTTTTCCTTTTTACCTATTTTCTTTTGTTCATCTCGAATTTTTCCTATGTCTCTCCATGGCGCTATGATGATCCAGACTCAGGTTTTTTGAGAATAACTTTTTCTTTGTCTATTTTTTGGGTTACTTCTATTTCTTTTGTGGATATCCGGTCTATGATATAAATATAAATGAACATGACGAATTTGAAACAATAAATCCCTTCAAACTTACCACGGGTAGTACTGAAAATGGGTCCACGAGATCCTAAAAAAATATTACTAGAGATGATTGTCAATTTTGCTAGACTACGCGCTCACTTCCCATTACTAGGTAGGAGAGTCATCAAAGCTGAGTGAAGAAATGTGAGGAACAAACATATTCTAAGCTCTAGTGAGAGAATCACATTTATTGTTAGCTCAGTGGACAGGGGAGGCTCTGCAATCGAGGAGAATAGACATATGTTAGTGCATTCAATTCGAATATGTGAGCAATTACATGCTTCATCATCAACATGAGGCACCGGATAGTCGACTTCTTTTCAACAGGCTGTGCTGGACCTTGAAAATCTACAAACTAGCCACCAAGGCTTGGTGAATCGCTACATGTGACGGCCTCCATATCCAAGTCACCGACCATTCCGCCCGGTCTTCGCGGGAAAAGCATGACTCAAAGCGGAATGTTCTCTGAATAACTATATCTAGCAAGACTCTACTAGTGTAGTATAGCTGATGGCAAATGGTTGTCATGAATGCCTGTACAGGAAAGCTATAACAAGAAACACACGCAGTAAGCTCACGCCTTGGTCAATTTGGATTGCTTCATGGTCAACAAGTTGTAAAATTATCTGGAGGGCTGTTTTTCCGCTTGTCCGCTCGGACAGTTTCCTGAATTTCCACATGGTAAGATACAATGTGACCGTATGCCACGTGCCTGGACACGTGATATCAAACTCGATATCACTCTCGCGTCCGACGTTCACTCTCCGATGTCAGTCAGTAACCAGGCTCTAGTTCTTCTCTGGCTTTGTGCTCCCCAATTGCACTCGGACTGAGGTCTAGTGACCAAACACGAATATTTTGATGCTGAGGCTATGTAATCGCTCAAGTTGAGCCCAAGAGGATCTCTGGCAGTCATGTTCCCCGGCCTCGGCTGGTATTTGCAAGAGGGGTGCCGGTAAGTAAGTTTCTCAGAGCAAGACTAAATGACGAAAACTGACAAGCTATTGCAGAGATCTGATTGAAGCAATAATCAAAGTATTCAGGGCTGATTTGAAAGTCCATGGGTTTCCTTATGACCGGATGCTTTTTGAACACCCACTGAGGTCAGACATACTTTCCTCATTGTGCCGATAGGTGGTGACATCTCATCCTCAGCTTGGAGGCCGCTCTTTGAAGAGCAAAAGCCAGGTTTGCCGTGATGGGGGGTTGTGGTCTTACTGGAAGATCGCAAGGCCGGATGCCTGTTGAGGCAAGAAATGTTTTTCGCGCTACGTGGAGAGGCAGCGAGATCTTGGCCCGGATCCCGATGCCTTCTATCCCAAAGAGAGCACTTTGGAATATCGGGTTGATGTTTTTGAGTCGCTGCTGGCTGACTGAGCCTTGGGTATCATAAGAGCTTATGCGAAATGCACAAGTGCAGCCTGGAGCAAGGCGGTCGGCTTCCTTGCAAACGTTCCTTGTGGGATTTTCTTCGTTGACACAAGCCTAAATTGGTGATAGAGGCTTCTGGTACTCGCTGAGCCGGCGATACTCGAATTGAGAAGAAAACAGTGCCAAAGGCTCGATTTCCTTGCGATGCCTAGCAGCTCTTTGCTGTTCTGTTGGCCTAGCGTGTTTGTCCACAACAACTCTAGTGGATATAAAAGACCATCAGTCCTCTTTCCACTTCTGACCTTCACCTCACTCGTTGGTTTAGTCTTATATCCAACATCAACATCACGACGCAACGAAGGAATTCCCACCTGAAATTCAAATTCCGCACTTCATCATCATCGCTCAACTCTTCTTCTCTTCTCAACCCTCCACGTTCGTCATCTTTTTTCCACCTCGCTCTCTACAGCCCCCGTGGGAAAAATGATGCCTTCCGCCAGCCGGGACATGACTTCTCAGGAGATTGACCAAGTCCTCGGTCTCTCTGGCAATCGCACTGCTCAGGCACAACTTCGGGTCCTCCTTGACAACCTGAAGGACGAGAACAACATTTCGTCGTTCACAGGATCTGAACGGGATCGTTTCCGCCAAATTCTACATGATGTCCTGAGTGCTGAGATTCTCGGCCAGTCGTCGCGTTTCCACCAGAGTATCTTGTCTGCCTTCAGACGCGGTCCTGAGAAGTGTATCGATGCGCTTTACTCCCGGGCCAAGTTAAATCGGAAGGCAAAACAATGCCGCGAGGAACGTTACCCTCGCAAGAAGAATGAAGATTCCATCGCCTCCGGTTCTAGAAAACCTGCTCCCGCGGTACCTAGATCTCCTGCCCAGCCCGCTGATTCCCCTGCGGCTGTAGCCGCCACACCACTCGCTGCCACTCCTGCCGTGAGAGACCAAACTCCGACTCGGGCCTCAACTTCGTCGGCAATATCCTCCCCATCTTCGGTATCAAACGCGTCCACGGCACTGGCATGGCCTCACGAGCTTCCTGTGATCGAAGATATTCCCGGTCTGCCACTCCCCGACCTCGACCTTCGGTTCAGCTTTGTCAACGCCGAGGGACAGCTCCAGTCATTGGAGCGAACCCTCACTGAGCTCATGCAGGGAGGACGCCTTGACGCAGAGGCTCGTCGAAATATTGTTTTTGTCGACGTGGAGACCGACTTGTCGCTCGATGACGTTGCCCAAGTGCTCGCTGACTCGTGGCACTTGAGTCTCGAGAGAGTCGCCCGCCTTCCTATACAGCTGTCAGCCCGTCAAGGATACTGGCACGAGCTTGCAGGGGGCAACGGCAGATTCGCAAGCCTCCGGGTTTGCTGGCAAGCGTTCTTGCGATGGGCAGAGGGGACATTCTCAGTTTAGGGTGTCCTGGGCAATGCGGCTTTTTGCGGGGGGCTGATGACCTAGCCTGTGGCGTCATCAGAGTGGGAATGATAATCTTGGGGCGAGATTGGGGGTTCTCTCCTGAAGTGAAGGACCCTAGTTGGACTGATCATGATGCTGGAGTCGGGTTCGTTTCGTCGGATATCGCATCCGTCCTCTCGGATGTGATCCTCGTTGCTTTTGATATTTTGGCTTGCTGGCTTTTGGACACCATCTTTTTCTTTCGTCGGATATTATCTTGCTTTCGTCGGATACTATCGGATACGCTCCTAGTATTCGGTAATTCTTTTTTTGCGTCGGATACCACAATGCCTATAATTAAGTCTATTTTTCTTTCGTCGGATGCTACACGCGTTATGATGATGATTCACTTCTTTCCGTCGGATCGTTTTCCTCTTGAAAGACATCTATGCCTGCTTCTTACTCAGTGGTCCTTTACTGCTCTTCTTTCCAATTTTTTGTGTCAGGCGCTTCTAGGTTGTCCCGTTGTATTGAATCTTTCAATTCGCAGGTCCCCCATTTCATCATTCGTGTTTCTGAAGACAACCTATCCCCATGTTGATGAATATCCCCTTTTTGCCCCACTCTATCTACCTGCCATACGTTAAGCCTATCTCTGCCTTGAAGCAGGTTTTGAATTCCTCGTCTCTTTTTCTCCGGGTTATTGATTATTTCTTTTCTTTTTTTTTTAAAAAAAAAAAGCTTTCTTATCTTTCGCTTTTGATGCTTCCAGGCTATACGGTATTTAAGGGAAGGCGCCTCCATTTTATTTCTAGATATACTCGTAATACTCATTATTCTTCAATATCAACTTTTCTTTACGCTCGGCTCGCTCTCACTGAGAAACCATTTTCACTCCCCATTCACTGCAGCCTTGCCCTCCTCTCATAGGCTATTTGTACAGAGATCAACGGTCATTCACTGGAGGTAGAGAGGTATGCTAACTTAGAAATCACAAAATCCTGGTTCTATTTACCACCCTAGTGATAGGTAAGTGTTGAATAAAGCAAGGTCTAGTACTCAGAGTCACAAAGTCTCTTTACTTTGAATGGATGAACTGTTCAGATTGTGCAGACTACCAAGAATTATTACCCGCTAAGCGACGAGTACCATGGAATTTACAGGGCGTAAGTCCAGTGATCCCGCACTAAGCTCTCTAGTTGTGTTCGATCACTTACTCCTATAATAGTCAGAAGGCTGGAATTCTCGATTCCTTGTAGACCATTTAATGACATAATTGAAGTGCGCCGGCTGTTCTTTAAAATGATTTGAAGCTTGAGGACTAGTAATGGGACAACGCCAAGTAATTGACGCAGGTCCCTATTGAGCCGCCTGCGTAGACGCTATGATAGCGTAGTAATAAAACCCCGACTTCGTTTACTGTTGCGCTCAGGTCGTGCACTAGTATAGACGGTGGGACAGTAATCCAATTTACTGGCCAAACGAGAGATACTAACAGTTTGGAAAGGGGCATACTGCGAAAAGGACATGAGACACACGTGCAGTGTTTCTTTTTGCCCACCTTCATAACTACTACAAGTCATCACTAATGGCGTTATGCAATTTTTGTGCTCCTCAAATTCTACGACCATAGAACTATCCTATCCAATATTGTGTGTTGTGGCTGTAGCTTGCTCGCGGAAGTGGAACAGTGGCACAGAATACTAAAAATAACGTGACCGTTGCCTTGAAATCCGATTGACAAGTGCCTGAGAACTCAGGAATTACTCCTGTCACTGGAACCCCATCCCGTCAAGGGGAACCGGTGCCGGTAGATGTACATGTACCCACGGGGAATCACAGTATAACAGCACATACTTTGCAAGCGAAAGATAAGAGGATGTGGATTAGTAGCAGTCGAGCATATTAAACGGACGATAAACAGAATACCTCACTTTGAACTCTTCCGGTAATCATAGATCAATCATGGAGTTTCAGGCCTGAAGTTCCGAGAGAAACGGTGTTCTGGCCCGTTCTGCTCGTTCGAGCCTCTTTTCACGCTTGGCACTCCGGCCAATTTCCCCCCGACGATCCCGTCACGCTCTCTCCTCTTTTCTTTCTTGTGCACGACCTCACTCCGTCTCCGCCCTCCCCTTCTCCCTCTTGACAGCCGTGATCTCTAGTCTTCAGCAATCTTCCTTCAGAGACCGGTGGTTTGCGCGAGCTCTGAGACCTCATTCGTTCGGTCATTAAGGGGCTTTCGATGGGTGTGCCCTCTCCTTGATCCCTCGAACCCAAAAAAACAACATCTCAACCCAGAAGATAGTTTCACCGGGCTTCTGACAGCCGGAATCGTCCCCTTCTGTCGAGTCGCCTCTCGACGTTTATCACTCCTTACACCTAATTCGCACCTCTCCCTCTCCCAATATGTTGTTGCCAAAAGGTGGAGTGAATTGGAAGTCCGCCAGAGCGGGCTTGCCCCCATGGAGGGCCGTCCTCGTTCTCCTGACGCGGACTCGCTTTTTGGTCTCGATCGCCGTCACAGGTCTTATTATTCTGCTGTGGCGCGGTGTCAGCAAGTCTGCCTCTGAGATGCAAAAGTATGTTACTTTGCCCTCTTATCATTTGGTCTAGCTGGTCGCTCGTTCTTGCCACTAACCCTTTCACCTCCTGCAATAGTTTCTACTGCTACGGTTCCTCCAAGTCACCCATGGAGATGAGTCTCAATGAGATGGTGGCATGGAATGCTCACGCTCAAACACCTGTCCTCTTCAATCACCACGAACCTCTCGAAGTCAACAGCACTTCCATCTCGGAAGTCGACTTGAACCCCATTAAATCCACCAACAAGGCCTTCTTCAACCGCGAGCGCGTTCTCATTCTGACCCCTCTGCGCGACGCTGCCCCCTACCTCGAGCAATACTTCAACCTTCTCTACAAGTTGACCTACCCTCACGAATTGATTGATCTGGCCTTCCTTGTCGGCGACTCCAAGGATGAGACTCTCGCCACTCTTGCCGCCGAACTCGACCGCATTCAAAACCACGCCGATGAAAAAGTCCGCTTCCGCAGTGCCACCGTCATCAAGAAGGACTTTGGTGCCGAGACTGAGATGACCGTGGAGGAGCGACACTCTTTTGCTGCCCAGGGCCCTCGTCGCAAGGCTATCGGCCGTGCCCGCAATTATCTTCTTTACTCGGCCTTGAAGCCTGATCACTCATGGGTCTACTGGCGCGACGTCGATATTACCGATTGCCCCGAGCGCATTCTGGAGGATTTTATGGCCCACGATAAGGATATTTTGGTGCCCAGTACGTTTCATTGCTGAGCGATGGCTCACGACGAGAAGAATAAGTGCTGATGATAATTCGCAGACATTTGGTTCCACCGCTACCGCGATGGTCACGATATTGAGGGTCGCTGTAGGTGAACCCCTCTGAGAGAGAAATGAAAAAAAAACCTCCCGGATTTGATCTCTTTGGCGATTCTGTTGCTAACTTGAATTCGTTCAGTCGACTACAACTCCTGGATCGAATCCGACAAGGCCCGCCGCCTGCGTCAAACTCTCGACCCCGACACTATCCTTGCCGAGGGTTACAAGGAGTACGACACTGGTCGAACCTACTTGGTCAGCATGGGCGATTGGAGAAAGAACAAGGATGAGGAGGTTGAGCTTGATGGTATTGGTGGTGTCAACATTCTCGTCAAGGCCGATGTTCACCGCTCCGGTAAGTCACCCATCTCAAGTTAGGCACTCTCTTATGACGGCTCTCTAATCCGTCTCTGCTCCCTTAGGTATCAATTTCCCTGCATATTCATTCGAGAACCAAGCCGAGACGGAAGGCTTCGCCAAGATGGCCAAGCGTGCTGGCTACCAGGTCATTGGTCTCCCCAACTACGTGGTCTGGCACATCGACACCGACGAGAAGCCCGGCAACTTGGGAGATCGCAAGGCGTACTAGACGCGATACTCATGCGTTTGCATTTATAAACTTATCCATGCTTAGCGCTCCGCGAGTCACCAAGTTGATCTTCGTCTCGCGCGATCTTTTCTCCGAATCATTTCGTGACTTTGTCACCTCGATGGGATGCTCACCCGTAAGGGGGCCCACCCCGATTCCCGCCTTGCTTCGGTCATCATGTCCCCAGACTAAGCGGGCCACCCTTGTGTGATTTGATTCCGATATACGCCGTCAATGGTGGGAGTCACCGTCCCCACCAGCTGGTGTCTTTGCATTGTTTCCCGAGGAGGGACGTTTTCACTCGCCATGGAGGCATAATGATCTCTCATAATTCCACCTGTTCTTCCTTTCTTTTTCTCTCGTCATGTGTTGTCTTAGGAACGACATTTGTTGTGTGTTTTTGAGTACGTCCTCGTGTGGATGGGTCTTGTACGTTGAATGTGTGCTTGTTTTGTTCTCGGCGCTTTTGGAGAAAATGTTACTCGACCGGATCACAGGAGGTGGCAGGGGGGGGGGCCTTATAGAAAGTGCCGGTTCTTGAGACCTATCCACTACTTTTTCTTTTTTTTTCTTCTTCTTCTACTCTTAGTACTATACACATCCTTCCTTCGTCTTTCTTGATGGTCCCCTCTGCCATCCTTTTTCTTCTTATCCTGCTTGTTTCTGGTCATTTTATGGTCCTGCTTCATACATAGCCCAGATGATGAAACTACGATCTGAATCGTGATTTATATTCCGCCTCCCGTCCTGTTATCTTCCTTCATCCGATCCAGCAAAATCTGCCCGCCAATGGATGGAACTCAGGCGCGAGACTAAGGCCTCGAGTGCCAATGGCCATCACCCATGTGTCTGAAAGTGATGATCCATGCGCCTCAGAGAAGTCATGTCCTTTTAAAAATTTCCCCAGCAAATCCGCCATCATCCATTTAATAGGATCAAGGTCGGTAGCTTCTACGCCTTTGTACCTACTTTGTTTTCCCCCTTCCAAGACGGGCTTTTGAATACTCACGCCACCAACTAGGTAGAGATGTAGAGGGTGGGTAGGAGGTCCGGAAGTATGGACCTAGTATGTACGTCTCGCGGGGATTCATTGATAAATCTCCCCCTTCCACTTTTGATTGTTCAGTTTTGATGTCCAGTAATGGTCAGTTCAGTGTCCTTTTTTTTCCCCTGTTTTTTATTGAAGTAAAAACGGAGGAGTAGGGGACTATTTTGCTTTTTACAAAGTAATCATGTAGTAAAACTTGCACGGGAAAAAGTAAATTCCGGCTGGAGGGTCTATAGACGAAATAATTGATTTGGGGAGGGGGTTTTCTGTTCTCACTCAGTCTTCGCACTTGGAGATAATCGAATCACAGCTCTTTCCGCACGGCGGATTTGAACTAGAATGTTTCACACAAAGTCGGGGATTAGCAAAGTGCGTCCGCCAAATAAGCACTTGTCTTGGTTTCGAAGATCGGGGTTCGACAATACTTGACTAGAATCATGGTACGAAGGAAGGGAAAGGGAAAAAAAAGAAGATAGGAGAGAGGGGGGAGAGGTGAAAGCTCCATGACCTACCGGGATGATCTGCGCATTCGCCAAATCCCATACTCCAGAGCGGGAGTAGATATCCTTCTCGAGGAGAGCGCGCACTTCGGCTTCACTTTCAGCCACGGCAAGCATCATGCTTCCCTTGAAATTTGGAACTTCTCCCTCGGCGGGATGAGACTCGAGCATGGCGCCTGTAGGGGGGGGGGTTCCAAAAAAAAAAGTAAGTCAGCGCGCTAAATTGGATTGATTTGGGAAAGGAAAGAGCTTGTCTTCTAAATGCCTGCGACTTCGTTGACAGTGCATTATAGCCAAAGGGAAAGAAAAGAGGTAGATCATTATGCGTGATGGGTGTTTTTCCATCTCACATAGTAGGTGGCAGGGTAGGGAATCGGAGCAAATGTTGAAGTTGGGATAGTTTGTCACGCATGATACATACCTCCGGCAACGATTTCACCCGATGCAACGAGGGGCTTGACACCTTCTAGATGCGCACTGTACGGCAATGGAGTATGTCAGCCAAACATGCAGTCCAAAAGATTTGTTCCCATTTCCCTGTCCTCCTAAATCAAGTTGCTATGCGGATCTTGGACGAGTCTATCTGTTTAGTCTTGTTCGTGTACCTCTGCCTCCTACCTGCGCTTTCACCGAGGGTATAACAGCAGATTGATATTCCCACAGTAGTAATTTGAGTACTTACGGACGAACTTCCAACCGCTTCGCCTGGGCACCGGGAAAATCGGGCAGAATGCAGAGAAACTCCTTCTTCGCGGGGGCGGACGACATGATGCTTCGGACGGGGAAAGAGTGGGGAGCAAAGTGGTGGCGCGGGAAGGGAGACGGAGAGGATCCGATGAAAGAAGCAGGTCTCGAATGAGGAATTGAGTTGCGAGGGGTTCTTTCCGGAGAGATTGCCGAGTATGATCGAGCAGAGGAGGAATAGGAGAGAGAAGGAGGAGAGTAGACTCGAAGAGATGAAGTGATTCTGGACGAGCTGCGGATGAAGACGTGCCGACGGAGCGAGTGGGGGGCGGCGGCCGCAGAAGACGAAGCGGGGAGAAGGTGGTGGGGAAGCATTTTGGGTTGGCTTTGGATGAATTTAATCTGAGGGGTTCCAATGAGGAATTGATCACTGGAGCTGGGGGCCGATGGACGAGGAGGTCGGAGAGTAGTGGAGGAAACAATGTTTACGGACTCGATTGACTCTGTGAGGGGTGAGATGGGGGAGCAAAGAAAGGGGGGGGGATAAGCTTGCGAGGGATGCAAACGGAGGAGTTGGAGTTTTGAGAAAGACCGCGCGGAGCCGTTGGGGAAAGGGTACCGGTCAACTGGTCAATGGACAAGTTATTAAGTTGTCACCCAAGTCCCACCGAGGAGGCGAAGGAGATTGGGAGAACTTTGATAGATGGTGAATTTGGTTCATCAAGGGCAAATTTGTAGAGGTACAAAGAAGGTACCCAGGATGGGTGGAGAGAAGTAGGCAACTTGGGGGGAAATTGGCCTTGTATTGCATCTTTCGTCATGAGGAAAAACCGACAGTTTGAAGCGTACGCCTGGAATTTGTCCCCAGGCTGAAACGCAGACTGAGAGTTTAGAGGTTGAAGGAAAAGATCACCTGGTCTCCGAGAAAGGTATTTACGCCGCTCAGAAACCAGCTGGGTCTCATCATCCGGGCCTGTCACTTTGAAGACTATAGGTTTCCAGGTTCAAATCAAAGGTGTGTCTTGGTCCAATCTCTCGATTCCGCGACTGAATCGGACAGACCTGAACGTTTGTCTGGGGGGCTAGTTTTGGGTCGTACACAGGGCATTTTGTATTGGCAAACTAAATCATGCATCATTCCCAGCCTTAGTAGTCGTCTCCTCGGCTGATAACCTCCTTCACGTTGGGGCGGAGCACAATGGTCTAGAATCATGTAAGCCACGGTCGAAGGAAAGGAGACATCCAGTCTGTGTGATAAAACTCACGTGCTCGTATTGGGCAGTATAAGAGCCCTTGATGTCGCAGAGAGGCGGGTAATCTTGAACGATACCGGACGAAACCAGATTGTTCAACTAAGAGAATCGTCCATGTTAGCAACGACCGAGGACATATTTCCCCCAAGACGGTCTGTCTTACCCCCAGAAGATACTTCTCCTGACCCAGACGATCCAAGTATCGCCGGCAGAAGGGCAATGTGCCAAAGTTCTTTTGAATCACATTCAACAAATTCTTGGCGGATGACAGACGAAGGGGCACGTTGGGCGCATCTTGAGCAATGGCATAGTGAGAGCATTCCATCTATTCTCGCGGGTCAGCAGGGATCCTCCCTTCGACGTGTTTTGCTTTTCAATGACAGGGCACATCTGCGGCATCAAGGAACTCACTTCTTCCCGAACATATCCCTTGCCGGTACTGCCAAACGTCTCAATCGCAAAGACTTCACCTTCCTCCATCTTGGTCTGATCGGTTCCCTTGACGATAGGTACGCTCTTGCCTCCGTGAATGACATGCTGTTCAATGTTGTGTCCGTTCAAGTTTCGAATGCACTTGACCGGGTGCATGGTTCCGTTAAGCTCAACCTCGTAGCTCTCCATGGCTTCTTGGATGGCCGCACCGATATCGCTCATACGAACGTCAATTCCGGCTTCCTAATCAAGCAGTCAGTTCTGAAATCTTCGTTTCTCTTTTTCCTTTTTTTTTCTTCTTCTTCTTCTTCTTTCTTTTTTGCTAGTGGTGCATTCACGTACCCGAATACCAGTGTTGGTGGCATCCTTGACAGCCTCCAAAAGCGGATCATACACGGGGTCGAAGCTCATGGTGAAAGCACTGTCGACAATACGACCATTGATGTGCGCACCGAAATCAACCTTCATGACATCTCCTTGGTTCAAGACCATCTTGTTGCCCGCATTGGGGGTGTAGTGAGCCGCGCAGTGGTTGATGCTCAGACCACAGGGGAAACCCATGCCACCCTTCAGGTTGTCCCCTTCCTCCAAGCCAGAGTGACCGGTCAGGGCACGCACAGAGTCCTCAATGCCCTCCGCAATCTCCGTCAAAGTCTGACCCGGGCGGATATTCTTTTGGGCGTACTGCCGGACCTGACGGTGGACCTCGGCACCTTGGCGGTACTCCTGCAGGAAGTCGTTGTTCATGCGATCCAGATATCGCTTCTCCTCGTTGGTGGTGCGGTATGAATTCTCATTCTGATACTCGACAATCTCGCCCTCGGGGTAGGTGTTGTTCGGGAATAATTGAGACACGGGGACACGGGGAGGCTCGCTCTGAACCTTGGCACCACCCTTCTTCTTCTTCTTGGACTTGCGCTTCTTCTTCTTCTTGGCAGCTTTTGGAGTGCAACTTCATCGTTAGCTTCATGTCATTGAGAAACCAAGGTCGGTGCGGGGTCACGGAAGTGGGGGTTGGAGATTCATGATGTATAATGGGCCGCAGAAGCAATGGTTTGACATCAGCATACCTCCAGCTGCTCCCGCCTCCGGAGCACCCTCTCCCTCTACCTGATCATCATCAGAGTCGTCCTCGGCTTCGCCAGAGGCCGTCTGGTCAACCGCGGGGGCGTCGGCCGGAGCGCCATTTTGGCCGTTCACTGCAGAGAATGGTCAGTCTTGCCGTGTTGAACGGGGCGTTCTCCCGAAGGCAACTCACGTTCCAGCTGCTGCAGCTTCTCGGTCGCCTGGGCTGCCATTGTATGGTAGCAGATAAGCTAGCAGATGAGTGGAGGAAGAGAAATCGGGGTTGCTTTGAAGGCGTCGGGGAAAGATTTTCTCGCGCGATAAGATCCGCCCAGCCCCGCTTAATGACGGACCTCCATTTGCGGAACGAATGTGACCTCTGTCAGATGATCGTCAATTTGTCCGGCACTCCTTTCGCAATCTTTCCACCTTGTGAGTGTGTTTATGAAATACTTTGTGGGTACTATATCCCAGTGGCAGAAGGGGGGATGAAGATCGACACCTGCTACAATGAAGAAGCTTCAGGACCTCCCTCAATTGAGATCTTCAGTTCAGCGTGGCAAGGATAGGTAATCAGCACCACCTAGTGGCCAGCGCTGGTTGGCAATTGAATATGAATGCACTCATTTCTTCGTGCTCCGAGCAGGACTTTTTTTTGGTCCGGTAACCAGGCCCCTGCTATTCTCGATAGCCATTCTCGAAGAGCACCGCAACGTTTCTACTATGGTTGTCTTCAGGTACATAAAAGATTCAATCACTTCAAAACACCGTTCATTTGTCACAGATACAGAGAAAGAAGAAGAGAAAAGACAAAAAGTAGAGATCTTTTTCCAGGTCCAGGTCCTGGTCCCAATTGGAGGCATGCTTATTTAGCAGGGCATTGAGAGATGTCCGGGATTTGAACTCTATCTGTTTCCGCGTATCATGTCTTGATGACAGCAGCCAACGACCTTGAGAATTCAGAATTTCTATAGGTCAAAGATGAGAATTGTAGTTTCTCAGCGGCCTGTTCGGGACGCAGCTGAGATAGAATCAGAAAGGAGATGGTAGAATAAAGGTATGGAACTAGAGCATTCAAGAATAGAGAGACTCCATGCTTGTAGGACCACCGGCACATGGCTCTGATTAAATATTGTCCAGAGCCACACCAGCAAGCTTGTTTGAGTAACGACTACCCCGAGACCAGTCCCCCGTCAGTTCCAACACTAAGGACTGAGCGAACAAGGGTATTCAGGCTTCTCCGGCTCCCGTCTGTAATTGTATAAAGACCAACCCGACAGTAAAGACGACTCCAGTGCGCTCTGGTTGCATTCGACGAGACTCCCGATCTTGTTACCGACAAGTTTCGAGATGATGAAAATGACACTTCACTATGGACCACAAAAGTAGGTATCATTGCAATATCTGTCCCATGCACAACATTTACTCTTTAGTATATAGCAATGAGTTGCACCAGAGTCAATCGTTCCATCTAATCTGATCATCTTTACCCGACCGCCCAACTCGAGTGTGCCCTGCGGCAACGGTCCAGTGGGACGTAACAAAAGGCCCGTGAAAAGTAGTAAGCAAAGGGACCTGACGAAGATGTACAGCTTGAAATGACATTGTGGAAATTGAAGCATATTCTCAAGATTTTCCTTGACACTGACATGGTCGATGACATTCCCCAACCCTGTACAAATAGGAACTCGTGCGCTACTACAATACTCACTGTCAGTATCGAGAGGCACACATTATCCACCGATGACGCACGACCGCCGATCGATCGATTGGCTCCGGCGGAAGTACGACTGCAACTCCGCGATCTCCCTCACTTTCCCCTGCAAACAACACGACTCTGGGACTCACCTACTAACCATCACGCCTGACGCCTCACAGTGTCTTTCAAGTGACCTTGCCTTCGTCGCCGGTTCAGTCGGGGTATTCAGAATACAAGGCAATGCCTCCACTTCGCACAACGTCTCTACGAGCCCCGTCAATACCAACAGCCAGGTTGGGACCGCGCGCAACGCATAGCAACCGCCATCAGAATCACATCCGGTGTCAGAGCACATCCACACGACCAAGTCGATCTGCAGATTCTTTTCGACAATTTCCCTCATCCTCCTTCTCTTCCTACTACTACTATTGCATCTACGCAAGATATCCTCCTCCACAAATCCAAACCCAACGTCACTCCTTCTCTACCAGCGCCAGATCTCCCCGAGACCAAAATTACTATGAAATCCTCGACCTCCCCGTGACAGCCTCGCCCGTCGAGATCAAAAAGTACGCACAAATACACACACTCTCTCTCTCACACACACACATACATATCCCGTCCCCATACCTCAATACACCAACCTGCCTCCACAAATCCTACTAAAACAACCCCCCTCAATTCTCCTCCCCTCCATCTAACACCATCCATTTCAACTCCCAGAAAATTCTACGCCCTCTCCCTCCGCCACCACCCAGACCGCAACCGTGACGATCCCAACGCCAGTCAACGATTCGCCAAAATCTCCTCCGCCTACTCCGTCCTCTCCAACACCCATAAACGCGCCACCTACGATCGAGATCACGGCTTCCACCATGCCCACGGCCACGCTCACGCCCACGGCCGAGCACATCCATCCGGCTCTCACAGCAGCCACTCCGCTAACGTCCACAAAGGCGGAGGCGGATACGCCGGGTCTCGCCCAGCAAGCGGACTGAGCAATCGCCGAGGTACATTCCGAGGTCCCCCGCCTAGTTTCTACGCCCAGGGTGGATACGGTGCAACGGGAAGAACGACAGAGGGCTATGCGGCCGGGAAAGCAGGAACTGGATATGGATCCGCGGCGAGCACAGCAGGCGCGGGCGCAGACGCCAGCGCCGCGGGGAAAAAATACGATCCAGAAGAGGACCCGCTGGGCTTTATCGAGCGAAATCCGCTTCACCATTTCAATGCGCGCGGCCACTTTCGCACACAGAAAGCGGAGGATGAGCGCCGACGACAACGTGTGACGAGGGCTCGAATGGCGGCGCGCGAAAAGGCGGACATGTCGTCGGAAGCGGGTGGGGATTTCGGCTTGGTGCGGTTTATCGTCGTGTGTGGGATTTTGGTATTGGCCGGGGCGATGACGGGGTTCTGGCAGTGGTCGGCGGGAGGGGAGGATTCAAAGACGGGGAAGAAGAGGAAGGATGTCTTGTCTGTTTCGTCTTGAAACGTGTCGGGTTTCAGGTGTGAGGATCGGGGGCGAGGAGAGGAATCAGATGCGATGCATGTGGGTACATAGTGTGCGATATACGAGATGAGTGTTGGGGTCTCTTGAACGCCATGCTCTGGTAGCTGGCTCAAGATGGCGGATGAGTTATGCTCTCGGAGCTCATATCGTTCTACCGATCCCTCATTTACACAAAGTCATGTGGTAGCTAATCGAATAGAAAGATGGCCGGTGAACTTATTAGAAAGACATCTTGAAATGGGTGAGCACAACCCTCACGTGAAGGCTTATACTAAGGCCAAGATGGAACGTGGCTTGTGATCAGAATTGGTCTCAAAATATGGGGGTTACGCTGTGCCCAGGGACTTTCGACATTGCCGATGATAGATGGGAAAATACCACAAGCATCACAAATAGGAAAAGTGGTCAAACAAAGGAGAAAAGTCTTTAGATTTGATATACAACGCGCGCAAAAGGTACATAGACATATACCACGCACAGAATTATCGGCTTAATGGAGCGCGGATCAATCTTTACGTCGAACATCCTTCTGTTCAAAGACATGCGGAATTTTTTTCATACAATAAAGACCCAACCACTTCTCCGGGGAGACCATTACCAAGGCGCTTCTACAGCCGCATGGTGAAGTCCAAAGGGGGGGGAGGAGAGTGCACTTAAGCCTCGAAGGTGAAGCTGGCGCCAACCTTGTGGGCGGCCTGGTTCAGGTTCTGGGTATCGAAAGAGGCACCCAGGCCGAGGGTGACACCAGGGCGAAGGAGAACGTTGTAGGCCAGAGCGGCGATACCACGGTCGTTGATCTTGGCCTATGGGAGAGAAAAGAAGAAGAAATCACATCGTCAGCAATCTCTTCGCGTATATTTACATTTAAATCTTCCACGAGAGAGATGAAACATACCTTGGCGAAGGAAGAGGGGTCCAGGCGGTACTTGCTGGCAACCTCGAGGCCGACAGTGTTGCCGGAGGTGGAGTCCCAGGAAGCCTTGGCACCGGCCTCAACCTGAGCGTTGACGCGGTGGTAGTAAGAGGCGGAGAAGAGGGACAGGTTGTTGCTGGCAGTGATGGCAGCAGAGTACTGGGGAACGGAGTAACCGACGGCAGCAGAGTACTTGGTGATGGCAGCCTTGTTGACGTCGTAGCCACCCTCAGCACCGACGAGGAAGCCCTCGTGGCCGAGGACAGCGTCGAGGTTGGCGGTGGGGCCGTTCAACAGGTCGAAGAAGGCACGGGCGTGCAGGTTGGGCTGCTTGAAGTACAGGTTGAGCTTGGCACCCTTGGACTGCTTAGCGGGCTGGTACTGAGTGAGGATCTCAGCCTTGAGGCCCTTGGCGATGTTGTTGTTGAGCTCGAGCTTGGTGTCGAGGGCGTTGGCGGTGGTCCAAGCCTGGGTCAGGGTAAGACCTGGCACGGGGGAGGAGCATTAGCTTGAAAACATGTCATAGGTTACCCGACGCGACACAAAAGGATCGACACGACAGAGAAAGTGTCGTTGGCCGAACCTTGGACGCGCCGGGATTGGGAGGTTTCATCTCTATTGGGGGGGGGGGGGGGGCCTTACCGGTGGGCGCATCAACGTACTTGGCCTCGAGCTGCAGTGGACAAGTTTTCTCAGTCAGTGAATGATCTAAAACGTATCGCCTCTCAATGCGTCGTGTCGCGCGTGAAATATCGCCGGGCTCAGCCTCGGGAGCGGGAGGGGGAAATAGAAAGAGCGAGAGAGAAGGGGGAAAAACCACTGACCTGACCAGCAATGGCACCCTCGTGAGAGGACTTGCCCTTAACGGTGAAGGTGACACCGTTGGGGGCCTTGGACTTGACCTCAAGGGAAGCTAAAGACTAATTAGCAATGACTACAACCGATCTGGGGAAGTTCAACGTACCCGGGCTGGCGTGGTAGAAGTCCTTGTTCAGGAGCTGTCGCAAGCCATCAGCTTCAAAGAATTCCTTTCTTATTTTTTTTCTCTCAACCAGAAAAAGCCGAGTAGCATCTAGCTAGCTTCGGGTTGGCTGATACGCACATCATTGGCCGCCTTGGCGATGTCGGAGAAAGCAGCAGGAGCAGACATTTTGAGGATTTGGAGACTGAAAGAATCGGTATGATTGAGGAAGAGGAAAGAAAGGGAAGGAGTGTGATGATGTTGGGGGGGGACAGGTGGGAAGGGGCCCCAGTCCACGGGCTGATTGTTACCGCGTGATTGGCCATTGCCCGGTTGCCGGGAAAGCCCGCCGAGGATGGATGAGGTGGAAGGAAAACAAATTAGGTAAGCACCGGTTGTCCGCCGGGTACCTGCTGGACGGTACCTAGCTGAGTGCTCTACGTAGGTACCAGTAATGGACCAAGCTACAAGACTCCAGACTGCGAGGGCGCTGATAGAGAGTCAGGTGATCCTGGCCCCTGGTTTGACCTGCGGCTCGGCTGGGATCGCGTGAACCATGAACGCACAGGTGATCAGACAACATGATGGGGTCTACAGCCTCGAACGAGGAGGTGGTCTTTGCAATATATGCAAAATCGGGCAAAGACATTTACACAAGTAGAGGAGAAAGAACGTCTTGAGAGTAATCGACTTGGGTATCTGCATGTCTTGTATTTCCCCCGTATCTCTGTCTATGTCAAGCAAGAAACAATTTAAACATCAAACATCCTCGCAGACTTTTATCGTCACAGATCTTTTTTAGGCGGAATCGTACTTGGCGTTGTGGATCGCAATGGCACTGTGAAAGAGTTAGTCAGATTCGTCCGCACAGAGAGAAAAGCACGCGAAGCATCATCGCGTTCGTCAAGGGGGGGGAAGAGAAGGGACCACGTACCGGCCACTGGGATCACTCTGCTTGGACCATGTGGGGGTCCAGCGCTCGACGGTGCCAGCGCAAGTGGGAGGGAAGTGCTCGTCGAACATGCAGCGGTACCAGTAACTAAGAGAAAAAGAAAAGAAAAGAGTTAATGATGGCGCTTTGCACAAGGAGAGAAGGAAAGGGGGAGACATACGCCTCCTTGGTATCTGGGATGTCGGTGCCCCATTCGGGCTTGGGGTTCTTCATTTGCTCGTCGCTAATGTGCTTCTCGGCGTACTCCTTCAGCCCATCGATCCAGCTGTAGCCGACACCATCACTGAACTGCTCCTTCTGGCGCCACAGAATCTTATCGGGGAGGTAAGGGGTGGTGTCGGGCTCGTCGCTGGTGTCGAAGGCCTTGCGAATGATGTATTTCTCAATGCGGTCTTTGGTGATCATCTTCTCCTGGGGATCGACGGCCATGGAGATCTCAAGGAACTCCTTGTCCAAGAAAGGAACACGAGCCTCCAGACCCCAGGCGGAAGTGGACTTGTTGGCGCGCAGGCAATCCGCCAAGTGCAGGTTCTTCACACGACGGACAGTCTCCTTGTGGAACTCCTCCTTGTTGGGGGCAGCGTGGAAGTAAAGGTAACCACCAAAGATCTCGTCGCTACCCTCACCGCTCAGAACCATCTTGACACCCATGGCCTTGATCTTGCGGGAGAGCAGGTACATGGGGGTCGAGGCACGGATGGTGGTCACATCGTATGTCTCCAGGTGGAAAATGACATCTGAGAGAGCGTTCAGGCCGTCCTCGACGGTGAAAGTGAAGGCGTGGTGCTTGGTGCCCAGGAACTTGGCGACCTCCTTGGCCGCCTCAGTGTCGGGAGCACCGGGCAGACCGATAGAGAAGGAGTGAAGCTGCTGGAACGTGGTCACGGTGGACAAATCGTTCTCATCATCAATACCGACCAGTTCGTTGCCATCGGTGGCATTCTGGGCAGCCGTGCGAGCAGCCTCCTGCATGCGGAGGGTCTCCCGCTGGGCAATGGAGGCCACCAGACTAGAGTCCAGACCGCCGGACAGGAGCACACCGTAGGGAACTTCAGCCATGAGACGCTTGCGAACAGACTTCTCCAGGGAGTGACGGAGGAGCTTGTAGTCAACAGGGGTGGAGGGCACCTGCGCAGGGTCCCACCACTTGGGCTCAAAGTACCGGGTCAACTTGTCGGTCTTGGAGTCGTAGACGTGTCCGGGGGGGAAGGCGATAATGTCGTCGCAGACAGGGTGCAGCGACTTCAGTTCAGAGGCGAAGTAGACGGCACCGGGCGTCTCAGAAGAACGACCGAGGTAGAAACTGGTGATACCGATAGGATCACGAGCAGCCACAACGCGGTCCTGCTTCTTATCCCAGAGGACCCAGGAGAACATGCCGTCCAAGTGCTTGGGGGCATCGAGGCCGTGCTCCATGTACTTTCCAGCGGCGGAGACCGTCAGTAAACCCCATCCCAAGAGAATGAAGAAAAAGAAAGGCAAATTATTGGACTTTGGTCGGGCCACATACGAGAGGAATGATGACCTCACAATCAGAGTGGGTCTTGAAGTTGTAGCCGGTCTTGAGGGTCTTGCGCAGGATGCGGTGGTTGTAGATTTCGCCATTGACGGCGAGGGCGAGGGACTCATCATCGTTGACAAGAGGCTGGGCGCCGGAGTCTTTCACGGCAGTCCTCGTTAGTCCAGAGTACGGAGAGGCAGAGTCAATTGATTTTTCAAACAGGACGACATACCGACGCCGACAATGCACAGACGCTCGTGGGTCAGGACTGGAAGAGGACACGGGTCAGTGGACGAGGTATGCAACAATCCTAGGGCTTGATTAAGCTTACTCGTCGAATCACCAATGAAGTTTCCGCCTGTACAGAGGGAAAAATTCGACACGTTAGTGCACTTTCTCTTGGCTCAGCCTGCATTTGGGGGCCATTGATCTCCCGTTGTATGACTCACTCCAATCGGGGCCACGGTGACGGATGCTATGAGCAGACGAAGTTAGCATAGGGATTCCGCCATTGCAGAGAAAGCAATTGCATTCCAGAAGAGAAGGAGACTTACGCCTTGGCCATGCGCAGAGCCGTGGTCTTGAACTTCTGCACATCGGGATGGCTGTTGCGGGAGAGGGTTCAGGTTAGCACTGAGTCAGGAGTCGCCTGGCCGAGCATGGACGCTCCCGTATTCGCGAGAACACAGGTGGATATGTAGATCTCGCGGGGCAAAGGGACAGGGGCCATCGGGTGCAGCATACTGGTGACACGCGAAGATTCCACACATGATGGGTGTGAGGCGATTCAGAAATCGAGTTGATCAGAAACAATTGAAGAAGATGAAAGTATGAAAAACAAATCACTCGAGAAGAAGAGATGACTGAATGATCGCTGGTTCCGGAGGAGGGGCCACCTTTTTTTCCACGGCGGGGCGGGGGGCGATGTCGGTATTCCGGGACAAGTCTTTGAGTCACCGATAATGACTCGGCTCGATAAGAGGGAAACCCACTGGCCCGCGAGACTGCCTGAGTAGTCATTCCCATTAGTCGAGCGAGTCATCGCTGGGTTTCGTCCGCGGTTTAGTCATCGACCTGGCCGAGACTGTGGACTCGGGAGTGGGAGAAATTGCCAAGCAATCTTCACCATCGTGGGTGTGCATAAGACTGGCCATTTTGTCGGCGTATACATTCACGTGGTCTACCCACCTCGGTGACATGCCGACGGCTTTCCGGTCAGCAGGTATGCAGGCGATGAAACGGTCTCTTGACTCTCGGTCTCATTCCGGAGTCGCAAACGGACACCTGCACCAAAAGTAGAATCTATGCCATCGTGAATGGACCGAGGATCCGCAATAAACAACAGTCTTCACTTCATCAGGAAACGCCTTCCGATTTCATTTCAAATAACGCCGCGCTTGTGATCGGCCGCCAACTAGTGCTGACTGAAGCTTGCTTCACCGAGAAAAGAGAATCCATGCAATCGAGTCTTTCTCTCGCCCACCCAATGTCAATGTGAAAAAGAAAAAAAATTAAAGCGAGAAAGAAAATAGCAGAGGAAGGAGAAAATTGACCAGGTAAATGTAGTAAACGTGTCGCCGTGATTCTTTCATGCTGTTTTTCCGAGGGAGGATGGTGGCCTCCCCGGCTTACATCTTGGGATTCTCCTTCACAACCTGCTTCACCCGACGTTCATACGCGGGACGATCCTTCTTGTAAAGATTGTAGGCCTCGGCCTGAGCAGGCGATTCCGGGTTGGGGTCATTAAGTAGATCCTGAATTCCGAGCAGGATCTGCTTGATGGTGATGGCAGGTCTCCACGCCTCCTCCTCATTCAAGATGGACAGACAGACGGTGCCAGATGGGTACACATTCGGGTGGAAGAGCGGAGGTGTGAATTTGCCTGCATAGTCAAGAGGCAGCACGTCAGTATGTATTTTGACAAAAAGGCAACAGAAAGCGAGTTGCCCGGGGAAAGATGGAACTCCAGCCTCAAAAATCGAACGAGGTTGAAGGTCAACATAAGTGAGACGATATGTCTGGATGCGGAGATTTCTCACGTACACTTGGGAGGCTTTGTAGGATATTCTGAACGCGACACAAAACATTCACGGTCAGTAAACACACATTGGCCTAGATGGAAGGGAGAAAGCAAAAGCCTACCATCGGGGAAGATCAATTCAAGCTTGAACAGTCCATCAGCCCAGAGAGTGCCCGTCTTTCCAGGAATGGCGCATTCCCATCGCTTCAAATCCAAGGTGGCTTGCTGAGTGCGCATGGGCTTTGCGACGAAGCCGAACGGGTGGTCACGACGCCACTGTTTCCTGTAGGGACATCTTAGTCTCAGCATACATTACACGAGAAGCTTCATACAGCGTCGATCCCATACCGTTCTTCCTGGAGACGATTCAAGCAGAGAGACATGAGGGCGGGTTTCAGGTGCGGAGAGGCTCAATAGGGCTAGAGGAACCGAACTTCGGCCGAGGTAAGGAGGGAAAGTTTATGATGTTGAATGGGATTGATTAGATTTCTGAGAAAAGCCAATTTCCCAAGAGTCAGGTACGCAATCAAACAGCGTTATATGTCTAAACAAAGAACAAATCACGTCGCTGTCGCATCGATCGATTGAGAGATCATCTGCCAGGCGGCCCCGCCAGGTAGCTTAGGTAATCAATGTACGATGGGCCTGGCACATGCATGGATCTGATGGACCTACGAACCTAAAATAGGCAATTCCCCCAATCCATCCATATCCATTTCGCAGCTAAACGAATGGAATCGGTGGATCTATTACCTCCTCGCCATGGATCAACTCACAGCGTTACTCTGCCATGTCAGATACACCGAAGTCTTTCTTCTTGTACTTTCCTTCTCGCCTCGATGTCGCGGAATCAGTCCAGGCAAGTACCCCAAGGACATGAATCCATCAATCGATGCACTGTAAATACGGATTTGGAAGTGCAGTAGCAGGACGAAATGATCGGAACAATGGGTCTTCAGTCATTTGACTTGGTGTGTTGTTCAAAGCTTGGATCCTTACTCGGATAAAATAAACAACACCACTTCCATGTTCGGGAAGAAGAAACGATTTCAGTCAACATATATCCCCTGTTCAAACTTCTCGGGATCGAAAAATCGGGCGGATATTGCGTTTCCATTGAAAATTCGTCCCTCCAGGGCATTCACGGCCTTGAAACCAGGCAATTGTCAATATAATGTTCGAAGGGTTCACATGTACACAGCGATCACCGAGAAAGGAAAACTCACCCGTAAAGCAGAGAGCTCGTTCGTAAACTTGACAAAGACAGGCATGGGTGGACCACTGTCGCGGGCGATATAGACGCGCTCCACTCGACCGTACTGAATATTGGTCAAAAACTTGACTTCTCTTGATCATCAGGAATGTCTCGTACCTTTTCATTGCACTCCTCGCCAATCTCCTGCATCAAACCACCCCCCTCGCGGTTCAACTCTTCATCTAGATCCATGCCATCCAGCATCCCGTGAAGAACGACAACAGGGCTCATCTGTCCAAACTTGCCCCCGTCGTCATCCTTCGTCTTCCTGCCTCCAATGATCTTGCCACGTCCCCCAGGTCCTGCAAAACCTCCCCCTTCGGAATCCGGTCGCTTTTTTCTCTTTTCGACCTTCACTTGAAGGGGGTTGACAATGCCGGAGCCTGTCGCACCTAGGCCTGAGCCCTTGGTCCAACCATATTTGGCCAATTGACGCTCTGCAAAGCCCTTTTGGCCCGGACGCTTGGACCGAGGTGCATCCTCACTGTCTTCTGCTTCAGGTGGTTCCTCGCTCGCAAGCATTTGCTCCAGTTCCGCTTCAGAGGCTGGTATATCTTCGGGAGGTGGGGGGAGGCTATATCGGACTGGAGCACGGGAAATGGTTGCTGAACTCGGCTGGAAAGCATCGAGTGGTCGAGCTGCAGGCAGAGTTGGCGTGGAACCCGACGTCGGTGGGTTTGAGGGTTGCTGTGGCAGGGGACTGTCCCCAGGCGGAGGAGGGGGAGAGTCTTCTGTAGCCTGGGGCGGAGGGGGAATCTCGACATGGGCTGAAGGGTCCGATGCACCAGTCGCCGCTTGACTCATGCGTGCGCGGCGTGCGAATGCATCCTCTCCGGTAGGATCGTCAGGGAGATCGGCTGCAGGCGGTGGAGGTGGTGGAATATCGTTGAGATTCGGTGGTGGCGCAAAGCTTGCTGGAGGAGCAAAAGAGCCTAAATAAACTCTGTCAGCTTTTCCTATCATTCCTTTGCAAAGGGTTCAGATGGGATGAGCCTACGATTCACCGGTCTTTCATCATCGCTGTCTGAGTCTGGCGTTGGCGAGCGCTTCATGCGATGCGCATACAGACGATCCTTCCATTCCCGGATCTCGAGGACTTTTTCATCACTGTGCCGATACTCCTCGTAATTGTTGGGTCGGGATGGGTCATATATGTCATCCCAATTCTGCATGACCATCTGTAGTTCACGATTCTTCTTGCGTTTTTTCCTTCCCCCTCGTTGTCTCTTCTCACCCACGTAGTAGTCAAAATCGTCCTCTTCCGTGGCAGCCCAGTCTTCCAATTTGCTTTTCGCCGGTGCTGTGGCAGAAGTCCCTGCTTGGGTTGTGTGAGATGATAGTCCTGTCTTCGGAAGTGTCGGCTTCGGCTTAGGTTTCTGGTTTAGCTGCGGCCGCTTAGTGGGCTGAAATCGCAGGAAAGCTGCTCCATAGAAATCCTGTGAGCGACTATCATTTCGAGACCGTCATGGGGAAGCTTTTCACAAAGTACCGGGATTGAGCTGCTGTTTCTTTGCAGCAGATTCGTCGGTTTCCGTATCGGCCTCGGAGCTCTGCTTGAAAACAACTGGCGCACGGGAGATTGACCCTGGAGTCGATTCCGCCGAGGGATCGAGTAAATTTGCATAGAGCGACAACTTCCCCCCCTTTGAAGGCGGAACATCTGGAGCCATACTGAGAGCGTATCAGGGCGATTGTAAAGGACAATCCTTGAATTCCATCCGAGAAAGCGGCAATGGCGATGATGTCCTACGATGATAAGAAGCTGATGTTTGACTTGTTTGCACTCCAGGCCCGCGGCGATAAAACGGTCGGAGACAGGATTCTTATCGCAGATACCCGGGGGGGGGGTGCTTAGTATCGAATGTACCCGACGCAGTTGACGCATGAGAAGTTAGCAAATGCAGAGCTTCAGCCACCAGGGAATACACCTTCACTCGAGACAATAGCCTTCAGCCCCTTGGCTATGATTTGTATCTCGCGCGCATGAGCAGCTCACCGAACGAGCGAGTTCCACTGCCTGGTGTCCCAGTCAAAGTCTCCGGGTACATAACTGAACAGCCGACCAGCCCATGTGGTTCGCCAGCGGTTGCTTTATTCTATGGGAGGAAAAAAGACAACGAACGGTACGATTTCAATCGAATATCTCTCAAAATATCAAGTCATAGTACGATGTTCTTTTTCGCACTCTTACACACGTACATTGAGAATCGGCTCCTGTAACAATACTACAGTTGCATGCCTGGATGTATTGTACGGTAGCTCTGTTCTTACCAGTTGGTACGCACAGGACTCTCCCGTAGATTTAAGCATGCCGATGGATCTCCCCCTGGCTCAGACCACTCCAGTCTCCAATGGTCCTGTCCCGTGTCGCCCCACGTGGAGAATGTCTCCCACCTCGTTCACTCCAGGCATGATTATTATTTCCTCCGTGGTGAGACCTCTTCACCACCACAACTTTCCTTGACACACATTCTTTTTTTTTCGTTTGAGGGGAGATCATGCCTTCAGTCGTTGAAACACAGGCCCCCCACCTTCGGGTGTCGGCTACGAAAGCAGAATCATCGGGAGTTACAGAAAATCTCTCGACGAGAATTACACCCCCCGAGACCTCCTCGGTCGACGATCACTTTTTCTGGACCTACACAGAGGAACCACACCGGTCAAGGCGGCAAGCAATCATCAAGGCTCATCCAGAGGTATGTGCTGAAAAGCTGCTTCAGATGTCGGTGTTCCGGCTCAGAGCTCAGAATAGCCCTTTGAATCCTTGAGCGGCAAAATAACAACACCATTCCCCGGTACACTGCCAATGTCAGTGAAACCCCTTTGCTAATTCCGTATTTTGAGCTTCTAGGTGACCAAGCTCTGTGGTCCTGAGCCATTGACCAAATGGACCGTTCTTCTTGTGGTCTCCATCCAGTTGACCTGTGCCTACCTTCTCCGAAACACCTCAATCCTCGACTGGCGATTCCTCGCCACAGCGTACGTGGTGGGAGCAACAGCAAACCAAAACCTCTTCCTTGCGATCCATGAAATCTCCCATAATCTGGCCTTCCGGTCTCCCATAGCCAATCGTCTGCTGGCCATCTTTGCAAACTTGCCAATTGGACTGCCATACAGCGCCGCGTTCCGGGTGAGTCCCCTTTAGCATCAACGATCTCAATCAGAACATCTCGAAGACATAGCAAGACTAATTTTCCATCTCATCTGCAGCCTTACCACCTCACTCACCACAAATCTCTCGGTGTCAATGGTCTGGACACCGATCTTCCCACTGCACTAGAAGCATTCTTGCTTGACTCCATCCTCGGCAAAACGTTCTTTTGCACGTTCCAAATCCTCTTCTACGCCGTGCGGCCTATGTTCATCTACAGCCCTCCGTTCACTTCCATCCATCTCCTCAACCTGATCGTTCAGCTGTCCTTCGATTACGCCCTCACGAAGTCCACCAACTCTCTCCAACCCTTCTACTATTTCATTGCCAGCTCCTTCCTGGCAGGCTCTCTGCACCCGTGTGCCGGCCACTTCATCGCTGAACACTACTTCTTCTCCAACGTGGCCTCTGGCGGCACTGAGTCCATTGCTCAGCTCAAGCAGAAGCCCGGCACAGAAGTGGACGCTTCCCACCCGCTCAGCTCCCTTGCTCCGCCAGAGACTTACTCCTACTACGGTCCATTGAACATCCTGACCTACAACGTGGGCTTGCACAACGAGCACCACGACTTTCCAGCCATCCCCTGGACCAGACTACACAAGTTACACTCGATCGCGAAGGAATTTTACGAGCCGCTGCCCTGCCATCGCAGCTGGGTGTGGGTGATCTGGACCTTCATTTTGGACAAGAACGTCGGCCTCTGGTGCCGAGTGAAGCGTGCGGACGGCGGTCGTATCGTTGGCGGTGGTAGTGGGACTTCTGGCAAGAAGTCCACAGGGCGCAGTGGAGAAGGTATCTCGGCCGAGTCGGCGGGCCCGGCTGGCGAAGAGGGTGATGGGTGGAAAGAAAGTGAACTTCAGCTGTAGACTATGCGTCTGTCCTGTTTCTGCTCTGTATATCCTGCATCCCTTTCAAGACGCCTGATTCGAGAATTGGACCATTCCTTTTGCGCTTAGTCTAGAGAATCTTGAAGAGCAGGCTTTCATGCGAACCACTGTCGGGAAAATCAACTCTCTCCAATCGGTGTACTTTCTTGTGAAAAGCAAGAGGATCGATCTGATACTGCAGAGCGAAGCTTTGGGCGTGTAAACAATTACTCTATCATTGCGGATTTCAATGAGGAGGAAATGCAAGACAGGTGCTTAGTCCGTTCATCATAAAATATTAGACACACAAATAAGGACATTGTAGGGAATAAGGGGGTGGGGGAGAACCGAATGGGACGAGGATACTTCGACAAGATCGAGAATTCCACATGGGGCCGGGTAGTAAGATAGAGGAGTATGAAAGGCAGGAGGAAGGAAAATTGAGCAAGGAAAAATATGGGGTGACAGATTCAGCAGGAGGCTGATGCTGAAATCAAAACGACAGGCTCTTCGAACAAGAGGGAGGGGTCAGGGCTAGACATGAGGCGGATGATGCGAAGCCGGAGCAGGATAGAGGAAACGTTGAGATCGTAAAAGAAGAGGACTAGCCAGATCCGATGAGGCGGAACCGGTCCATCCACGCAGCAGGTCTAAAAGAAGAAATATGCGATCAGGAAGCTCAGCAGGCACAGGCCGGCAACGACCTGCACAGAGACACCTCCCTCGGCCGACCCGTGTGTCTGTTGAATCATCGCAGGGGCAGCGGGCGCCTCACCACCGGTCTTGCGCTGCCGCAAGCCCTGGTCGGCCAGACGTTCCTTAAGCCGCTGGATCTGAGCATTGGCATCGGCGAGTTGGGACTTCAGGTCTTCTCCGGAAGGCAAAGCGTTGACCACGGCTTCTTTGGCATTTGCGAAGGGAGAGCCGGATTCAGCGGGGGGCGATGGCTCGGACCTGATGGACTTTTCGGAGAAATCGGGCGCAGGAATGGGCGAGGACTGTTCGACGTGGCTCTTCTTTGCGAGACCAACAGCAGGGGTTTCGAAGTTACCGCCGGGGGAGTTGTACGCAGGAGGCTCATCCTCGAACTTCTTCACCACAATAGATCAGTCAATGCTCCTCGGGCGGCTATTTGATTTTCTCTCTCTTTCGTTTCCGCACAACTTACAGGTTGAGAGGCGGGGGGCTGGGGAGGGGACTGGGCTGCATCAGCTTGCAGCCAATTCACGCGGATCTTGCGCTCGTTGATCGAGGCCTTGGAAGCTTTCTCGAACTGTTTTGTTGCGCATGTTTAGTTCACATCTTCTGTCGCGATTCTTCGAAAGGCCACATACAACGGCAGTGACATTAGACTGGTCCAGATCCGCGTCGGCGACTGCAACAGACTGCACAAGAAACTTGTCCTTGCACTTTTGTTCCAGTGGAGGCTCTTCCTTCATGGCCTGCAGGAGAACTGTGTATTGAATCGAGTCAGCCTCACGTGGTCCAGGCGCTAATCGGGGATGGATTCCGAACCCTGGACATCGACTTGCTGGCCGGGCTCAATCCGACCGGAGTTGGGGCGAACACAATAGCTAGCGCATATTAGTGACTGGTTTCATAGGCGTCAAAGTTGTCAAAGTTGTCAGCTCAGGGGATGCGTACTGCTTGGGCGCAGTAGTTTTGACCTGTTGTTCACAAACCGAGGCCCACGTTAGCTGCATGTCCCGAATATCACACACTTTGAAGGAAAGTCGAGACGCACCTTGAAGACTACCGGGGTCTGGGTTGGATTTTGCAAGTGAAGAACCTCGCAAACTTCTTGAGTGAAGGGTCCTGCAATTCCATCAGCTTCTGCCCACAAACACAGCATGGCCAGCTCCGCACTCACGCTTGAAGCCAAGCTCGGGGGGATCCAGTTCAAGTGACATCACAGCGGTGGCGTGAGTAAGAACAAGTAGGTTCGGTAATTAATCAAAAAAGTGCACAGTGTACAAGCGCACTGCGAGGAGTTCAAGTTTTGCTTTTTGGAATTACGTGTAAATGTTTATCTGGCCAAGGGAGCCTGAGCCTCAGGAGATGATGATTGTCCTGAGTTCCCGCCGGGGTGTTGATGATGAGTCAGCAGTCAGGTGATGTCATTGTACGCCCATTTTCAAAGGGGAACGTGAAGGTCCGTCACAGGTAATAGTCCAATCTGGTGGTGAGTACTTGATATGATCAACCAAAATTTTTATTCATGATATTTACTTGAAAATTGAGATGCCTATTCTCTTTTCTCATCGAGATCTGTTTAGACCTAGGGAGGAGTCTTCGAATGACTTGGTGGAGTATGAATTTCAGAATTGTGGGTCGTGGTTCTAGAGCCAGGGTACCAGGATACACTTGGTCGCGTTGCGACTCCAGCTACATTGAAACGCTTCAACCGAACCACAGCCCCGGGACTCCAGCTTCCATACGTATGGTTTTGATGAAGGGTGGAACTCAGAGCCGCATCAAATCCTCATCTTTCATGGTTTCTTTTCCATGTGTAGGTCGGGTAATGCCACCTCCATAGGTAGGTTAGGTCTCCATTGATTCTAATAGCCATCTCAACAAAAGATCTGCATGGTGTTCTTCTGTACGGGATAAGATAATTTGGTGAATTACCTGTTGAATATACCAGAAGCTTAGTCCATGGATGAATCTATTGGACTGCCATTAGATTTGCCTTTATCTCTCATGTTCTTGGCGTCTGTTGTAGGTAGAGAGCTTCAAGGACGAACGATCGGCATGTCCCTCGAGGTAAGGTTCTAATCTGCACGTTGACATCGGTTTGCTGCGTCAAGCCATATGCCTTGCACGAGGTTCCAGCGATGTAAATATTTAAACTGGCAGCCTCTTTGGAATGACACATGCCACTTGGATCCCAGCCCGGTCCAGGTGGGCGTTGCACACCATCTCTTGAAAACTCGGACATTCAGTAGTGAGTCCGAAGCACTCCCTCTTGAATCGCACGTGTAAGCGTCAACTGGTCAACGTCATCGAAAGGAGCTAGTAAGACAAAAATTGAGAGACAATTCCTTGAGACATAACTCAAAGATATGAATAAAGACTACCTCCAATGTTCTCATTGCTCTGGATTTAAACTTGGGGGTGGATCGTTGGTTGGAATCATCGAACGAAGCTACTGCGTCTTTTTGTTTACCTCGTAGCTTGGTAGTACCACGCCCGTGTAATCAATAAAAGCACGACCGCATTGCCACATAGATCATTGATGCTCATCAGGTCCAGGGCCGGTGCTGTGTATACAAGTGGAGCTCCCCGCGTCAATCCTGCCGGACAGATCGCACTTATCGCTCGCCGCCTTTACGATACATCACCCATCATCTCCACCAGCTCTCACTTCACCTTTTGTCCCCATCCGACGCTTGATTACAAGTCTAAGTGCTTCCCTTACGAGACTTCAAAATACAAACTTACTGTCATTTCTTTTCCATCTAAGGAAACATCTTCTCCATAAATTAACACGGCATCCTCTCAGTCCGACCTTCTTCCACCACAAGTCAGCACCATGGCCTCAGACCTTGAGCAGCTCATTGAGATGGGCTTTGAGAAGGAGAGAGCGGAAATTGCAGTTCAAAAGACTGGCAATTGTAAGTTGACCAGACAGTCCGACGCTTTTTACGCCATCCATGACTGATTAGCCCTATGAACAGTGCAAGGAGCGCTTGAGTGGCTCGAGGTGAACCAGGACAAGACTTTGGAGGAGATCAAAGCATCGCAAAGCGAAGAGGCCGACAATGACGAAGCCCCCGCACTCCAGCCTGGCGAAGAAGCCCGCAGTCTGGTCTGCAATGAATGTGGCAAGAAGTTCCGAAGCCAAGCACAGGCAGAATTCCACGCCTCCAAGACCGAACACACCGATTTCTCCGAATCCACGGAGGAACTTGCGCCCCTCACTGAAGAGCAGAAGAAAGAGCGGTTGGAGGAATTGAGACAGAAACTGGCTGCCAAGCGGGCGGCTCAGGCCGAACAGGATAAGATCGAGCAGCGGAAGAACGAGGTAGGCTTGAAAAGACCCCTCGTGCAAAGACTATGCTGACGTGTATGACAGAACATCCGCCGTAAGAACACACAAGAGAACCAGGAGGCAAAGGAGGCGTTGGAGAAGAAGCAAAGACAGAAAGAGGAAGCAAAGAAACGTCAGGAAAAGCTAGACGACAAGGCGCATCTCGCTCGTGTCAAGGCGCAAATCGCGGCCGATAAAGAGGAACGCCGCCTCAGGGCCGAGCGAGAGCGCGCTGAGCGAGCTGGTGTGGCTGCTCCTCAAGCTGCTACCGCGTCTATTCCCGGTCCAACGACGTCCGGACCTGTTGCATCTAAACCTGCCTCTGCGTACACTGAGACCCGTCTTCGCTTGCAGACTTCAAATGGCAACATCATGAAGACCGTACCGGTGACGACTACCTTATTTGAGGTGGCAGAGTCCCTCAAGCAGGAGAATGGCCTCGATGTCCACAGCTTCACTCAGACTTTTCCTAAGAAAGTCTTTGATAATGAGTTCTTCGGAGAATCGCTGAAGGATCTCGGCCTCGTGCCAAGCGCCAGCCTTATCGTGCAATGATCCCCCGGATTTACGTCGAGAGGGTCTCTACCTTCGGCACCCGCAATTCTCTAGTTTAGGCAAAACGAATGATGACCACATCCGTAGAATCTTCCAAATTCGAGCTAGGCGAGAAAGATCCGAGTTTCATTTACTTATTAACTCCGTATTCAGCACATCTAATCCAGCATCTTACGGCCTGGTTGGAGTGGTTCAGATCTTATCAGCACGTGACTTCGCGATCGTGCGCGTATGAAGTGAGACGCGCTCAACAAGCATGTACAATCAACTTGCGACCAACAAATAAGGTCGCCTATTATGCCAGCGTACGTGAATATCTCTGGAGAAAGTCCCGTGTATGGAGAAACGCAGGCCAGGCTGACTTTTCCGCCAGCGTCGGTGACCAACATCGTGGCGGACCAACAGCTGTGAGAATGCCGAACGCACCTAACCCAGTCAACGCGAATCCGTTCGAGGAACCGGAACGCCGAATGAGCGAGTACACTGCGATGCAGGTGGCAACTTTGCAGGCTCGTCTCGATCGAAAGCTTGGACCTGAATACATTTCATCCCGACCGGGTGCTGCGGGGCAAAAAGTGCACTATCTTTCGGCAGACAAGTGTATCAATCTGGCGAATGAAGTTTTCGGGTTCAATGGCTGGTCCAGCTCGATACAGAGGGTGGATATCGATTTTGTAGGTCAATATGAATGATTTGGGATGGCTCTCTCTAACAGTCACATCTGGAATAGGTCGAGGAGAATGAGAACACGGGCAAGGTCAGCCTTGGACTATCAGTGATCGTGCGGGTCACGCTAAAAGATGGAACATTTCACGAGGTGAGACAAGTAAATTCTCAAGAGTTGCGGTCAACAGATTGAGACGAGACTGACTTCTGCTGGACTAGGACATCGGTTACGGGCACATAGAGAACTGCAAAGGCAAAGCGGCTGCTTTCGAGAAATCTAAGAAGGAGGGAACAACAGATGCTCTGAAACGTACCTTGAGGAACTTTGGAAATGTGCTGGGCAACTGCGTCTATGACAAGGACTATTTGTCAAAAGTTACCAAAATTAGGACCACTCCCGTGAGTGCTTCTTCTCTCCATGCTCACGGTATCCTTACTGACTATCCCTGCAGGCGAGATGGGATGTCAACGAGCTTCACCGTCATCCAGACTTTGCTCCGATGAAAAAAGAATCTGCGCCAAAAAGCAGATTATCAGAAGACGATGATCTTCCTCTACCACGCCCAACCGAGCCAGCACGAGGCGCCATCCCCAGTCACGCTGCTGTGTTCGACGGTGACGGGGAGTTTGGAAGTGAGTGTCGTCAATTTTATCGCTGATTGAATGGTTCAACTAACAAGTGAAAGGTGACGTTTTCGACGAGGCTGATTTTGTCGTAACCAATACTGGTAATCCCGACGAGATTGTAATAGAACCAGAGCAGCCGCAGCTTCCCCCCACGCCCTTAAACCGTTCATATCCCCAGGCCGTGCCCGCGCGAGGCCGATTCGATTCGAATGCTGTGACGCCTTCCAAGCCCGAAAGGTGGAGTGGAACGAATGCCACAGGTGCAAGACAGATGGTGCCTCCTCATGCTCGGCAGCAACCCCCCTCTCTCTCCGACCAGCAGCGCGGGATGCATGCGCCAGGGCCTGGAAGCAACGTGCCAAACGGCAAACTGAACGGTCCTCCCCCTATGGCCAACAACAACAACCCACCACCCCAAATTAAACGCGAGCCTGTAGCTGTACCAGCCCAGGATAGTTCGAACCAACCAACACCCACTGTGGGGTTCTTTTCCGCGAGGGCTGCTGATCAGCTGCGAGATAATCCTAATGCTGCACCCATCCCAGGATCACAGTTTGATCCACATGCAGAAAGCCCATCGATTCGGAAAACCGCTGGCATAGACCACTCGAAGACTGTGGCGGTAGTCAGAAGTGGTAACGGGGTCTCTCCAGCCCCGGACAAGGGACGCACGCGCGACGCAATCAACCCAGCAACGAATCTCCAGTCTCGGGTGGGCGGTGGCGCACCTCCCACAGGGGGCTTCGGGAGTCCATTGTCTAGAGGTCAATCGGTCTCATCTTATAGGCCTCTCACTCGACCGAGCGTTGATTCCAGGAACGCAACAAACGGGGGGGCAGGCAATCGAGCAGGAAGCGCTCCTCCACAAAATGTGAACGGGAAGCGCCCACCCCTAAGCGACGTGACTAATGCCGACGGGGTATCAGGTCCAGGCTCGAACAATCCGCAGGCTCCGGCTAGCTCGAACGAAATCAAACGACCCCGAATGGCCGAGAGTGTGCCTGGTCAGCCACAGCAGAAGCTGCCTCGGCCCCCTCAGTAATGAAAGCTCATGGACTTGAGATTCCGAAATATTAGCTTTAGCCTTGCGCACTTAGCGGGTGTTCTGATGTCCATTGTTTATTACGAATGTTATTGTTCCTGTGGTCCGGTATTCCTCATTCTCATCTTTGAATTATTATCAATTTCTTCATTCACGGGGTAAGCAAAAGCCAACTTGGTCGATCCTAATGTTGTGTCGAGACTCAGATTGTTAGCAAGCTCCTGGTATGACAAAAAATTGCTTCGCAACTCATGTTGAAGCTCCTTTCGGTGGAGAGCCCAATCTAGGATTTCCTACGGGCACTAGATCGGACCATCAGGCGTGCCGTTATCCAGTATTCCAAAGACGAGATATCCCGTGCGCCCTTGGTAATTGTCCCTAAAGTCTGTGTGCACACGGTCTGCTGGGCGGAGCCTCGATTTTGAGGTGCTCATATGATCGAGAAGGATCATTGAGCCAATCATGCTCCCAGGTGTATACGAAGCTTTCCTCGAGACTGTCATACTCAAAAAGCTGGGCAAGCTTAAGCGACTTCTATCTTCCGTCTGTCTCTTCAGGGTCAGTGTTCTGGTATCAACTGATCCAGTATGTAGTTTGATGGGTCAAGCCCAGACAGGTAATTCGGCAGGGCTTCTTTTCAGCCTCGTGTTGAGGGTTCAAGCTTGATTGGAACTTTGCTCATTGCACCCCTTAGACTTTCTTGACTCTCCCCAATTTTCTCTTTTTTTTTTCCTAGCTCGCTCTCGATCACGCTGCTTTGTGGAACTCGGTAAATGCCTCTCACAGCCCATCTGCACCTAACAAGGCTGACTGGGCGAAGCGCCGCGTGACAGAAACCAACACAACAACCCTGCGGGAGGCTGATGTGTCTCACTGTGGTTCCAACCCTTGCGAGACACCTGCACATGGCCGGGATTTGGACCCAGTGCCAACCTACCACCTGCGCAAAGGCGCGTATGTAATCGAGTAGACGTGCGGGGTAATCTTTTCAGCCTCATTCACAGTCTACTATCTTCTACTTTTATATCGAGAGTTTGTCAATTGAGAAGATGTGAGTTTGTGGGTTAAAATTTGTCTTTTTCGAACTTCATAAGAATGGGTGAGCTGGCGGTGCCAAAAGTCGCTGTGTTGAGGCCCGGCTCGCAGACTACTGATTCTCGTGAGGATGAATCAAGTTTCGATCTCCATCCTGAACTTGACGTGCCACACGGTATACCCCGCCGGCTAAGTGCGTTGCTCCTTGGACACTCGTTGACGCCCGCTCTTGGATCTTCTTCTCTGCCTTTTACCAACATACCTGGAACTCGTCCTCCTCCACCTCGGTCAAATACCCCCTTGAAGCCCCGGGGAAGGAATTCAAGAAGACGCCGCTCGGGCCAGCTGGATCCTGCACCGGATTCTGCACCTCGTTATGCATCTGGTTCTTCTTCAAAGCAGGAACATGGCGAGCAGGATTCTCAATCTAGCTTCAGCAATGGTAAGGTCGACGGCGCTGAGGAATCCGACATCGGACCCCATGGGCAACGTATGAGTGCCTTGGAAACCCACTTGGGGTCTATTTTACGGGACGGCATGAATCCGATTATTTTCGTCTGCTGGGGCAAATCATCCGACTGCACAATTGTACCAGTCCCGCTTACTAACTATGAAGATGAGGCTGCGGTATGGACAGAGATCAGAAGGGCTTGGCTGTCTCGGCTGGGGTGGAAGAAATACGTTCCCTGGTACAACGTGAAGCGAGTGGACTTGGTTGAGGTGAGCAGCTCTCTTGAGCACAGGCGTATTCTGCTGGTTGATTTGATTAAAATGTGATATCAGTTGTCTCTTGCAGGTGTCAAGCCCAACGTGTCCGGAGAGTCTGCTCAGTTCATGGGCATGTATCGAAGTCGAAACTTGAAGTCTCAAGAAGCTCATTTCCAAAAAATTGTCGATGATTACCAGGAGATGCGGGAATACCCATGTGGATATGATGTCTCCACAGGAAAGGCGTTGTGCATGTGCACTCTGACCAACTGTGCATCGGGTATTGGCGACGAGGAGTGCCCAACAGAAATTATCGTTCAGGCCATGAGGAGTCTCAGAGCCACTCAGACTCATGATTTGATGACGACGATATTTTTCCATCCCGAGTTGGCATCCGTAAATGGATTCCTGCAGGCTGAAACAGTGATTTATGGACACTCGTGAGCTCCCCTTGTAACCACAATCCCGGTGTGAAAGAGTGCCCTGCTGATAATAAGGGTAAAGTAACCTTCTTTCCAGGATATTATACTCCTGGCATTGTCCAGAACTCCGCGAACTAGAATTTCAAGCGGTGCTCCTCGACGATAATTGGGATGACATTTTGCGATGGCTTGCTGGTCCCTTGACTATCTTGGTGCCGTTGATGACCGTCCTCATTGCCCAGTACATCTTTGGCGACTGGGGGACGGCATGGAACGTCGGATGTTTCTTCGTTGCCTTCACTGTGGCGTCTCCGTTCTTGAATATGGGATGGCATACGACCCCACGTCCGGAGCATTGATGGAGGCATTTTATCTCTTTCCATGAGACGTGTTTTCTATTTTGGATGGTAATAAAGTCTCTCCTATATGAAAGTATACTTATTGGGCCTCGGCCACGGCATGAATGAGGTCAGCCAGCCTGACTGGATCCAGGTTATACCTCGCAACAGCGGCATAGCCACGGATCGGAACTGTAAACAGGACACACCAAATATATCTCCAGTCCAGCAAGGTGTAGGCTGGTCGATCTGATCGAAGTAGAGGAAAGGAATTCTCATAGCCCAATTCATTTGCAATTCAATGTAGCTGCGCTCTGTTTAATTTGCGAGAGAGAGTGTGTGGCAAAGGATACATGGATTAGCCAGTCCAGTTCAATGAGAATCGTTGAATGGCCTGATCCTTTCCTGCTTCTGATCCTCCAAACTGATGTTCCACCCGGGATTTGTCAAAAAGTGTTATAAGATCAAAAACAACCAGGTTATCATCAGCCAGCACCAAGTGGTCGAGCAGTAACTCGATCATCGCATCTTCCTTGGTCTAGTGGTCATGATTTCCGCTTGTCATTAACACCGATAAGCGCGGGAGACCGGGGTTCGATTCCCCGAGGGAGAGATTCTTTTTTGGACCCACTCGAGGTGGCTCATGCTATTCCTTGTTTTTATCACGTGGAGTGGAGATCCAAGGCTCTCCAGATCCACTGGACCTGGATGATATCCATGCAGTTGCTCTTGCTGATCTTTGAAAGCTTAAATCCTTCCGCTGATTGTACTTGCGCCCCCTCTCACCATCCCCATTAGACTGGGGCAAGTGTACCATGAAGATGTCACCAAAGCACTGGATAGAAAATAGCAGCAAGGAAAGCACTAAGCGTCGAAGCGGAGAGTTAACTGACAGAAAAGGGAAGGATGTACTGTACTTTCGCACTTTCACCTGGCCTGGATTGTGACGAGCGGCTATCATTGCGATGACTACTTATTTCTTGATTGACGATGGTCAGGGTAGGGCTGCGAAGCCGATGATGGTAATGGATTCGACCCTGAAGTATCCCCGCTGTTTCTATGACGGAGCTGACCTTGCGGCTAGTTTACGGGGTGCGAAATCAACATTTCTTGCTCGGGTTTTACTGCTAAAGTGATTGATCAACATGAGTTTTTATTTTACTAGAGAGATCCTAGGTAAATTAGGAAGAGAGAACGAGCGAGCGCTGTAGAGAAGATTAGATTCTGTGAGAGTTGAAGGACGGTAGAGTCGGTTGAGGTGGACCAATAAGGGGACAATTACTACACTACGAATAGGTAGATAGGGGCTTGACAGTGTGTGCGTCTGCTACTGATTCGCATGTCATTCCTCACCATACTACTACTAGCCGAGGCACAGCCTACGAGAAACGGATGCATGTAAAGTCTAACAATCGTAGGCTGTCACGTCTTCATGAAGTAGACGGCTCCTAGAAAATAAGAATGTGACCATATCAGACATAAAGAATTGGATGCGATGTCAGGTAATAAAGGTATAAAATCAGCAGCAAGTGGAAGACAACTTCAAAAAGCTCATTGATTGTGTATATGGCGGGAGGGTCAAGTACCGCCACCCAAATTGGGTCTGCTGTTCATTCCGATCAACAAAAAGTCCCAGGAAATGAGTTCAACCCCCCCTGAGGGACAAAGTTGCCCATGAAAGGACAATGTACTAAGCTTTCGAGGCGAAGGGAGGGACGTGATTGGACATAGAAAACATTTCCGCCTTCGAAAGTTGCAAGCCTTGGTCTTGCTCGTCAAAAGACTTGACGGTGCAATTTCCTCGGCAGCGTTTCTGAATCGTATAAGAGATGACGTCCTCATTGCCCCGATCGCAGTCTTTCAAGTATCGTGCACCGCAGTAACTTCCGGTATGTCAGCGTGGACTGCAAATCTGGTCGTTTCGCAGTTTACACTTACCTCCAATGCGCTAGCCCCATAGCTATGTCGTAGCAGCCTTGAATGAATGCGGCGGAAATATTGGCAGGTACTTCTTTGCTACTATTTGTCAAGAGAGCCCGAGAGTGACGGAGTCCTTCAACTTCATGACGAAGTAACTCGTAGCTCTCTTGCATCGCAACATTGCAGCTGAGATTGTTGTTGAGCATCAAGATAGGGATCAGGTTCTCGAATTGGTCGTCCATCTGTTTCGAGTCAGACTGAAAGCTTGTGCAATCATCACGAGAGCTTTCACGTACCATTTCCTTGCGGAAGGAGAACATGTCGTTTGATCTGCTCCCATGTCAAAAAATATCCCATGAAGGGCTCCCAGGGGGTTCATCCTCACATGTGTACAAATGAAGAGCAGTGTTTCCAAAGTTTGCGCATGACAAGACCGTCACAAACTGACTTCTCCACGTCCATTCCGTAAACGAATCTATTTTCAAGGCCTCAGTTCAATTGTCTGGTAGACCAAGGGAGAGCCTCCTACGTACGGAATGGTGGCCACCACGCACAGAGCAGCTGCGGTGGCTTCACGCCTCTCCCAATATTGCTCAACGGACGGCAACTTATTGTCTTTGAAAATGATGTCGACATTGTTCAGACTCTGGACGTATCGAAGCATCTCCGTGCAAAGCACTTCACGAGTCGCTGTCAAGCAGTCAGAATTGGTCTTTGCCGTTAGGGCATGCGTCAAATGTTTTGTAAGGCGAACCTTGGGAACAATTTCCTCGAATATGATCGCCAACTTCATCCCAGCAATGCAATGCATTTTGAAGCTGGAGATCAAAGGAGGATAGGTCCGGCATTATTCCTTGCCCGAGTAGGGTGAAACGGAAGTAATCCAGGCTCGCATCTCGGTAGCGCTGGGCCCCAAGCTGGTTATACTTTAAGGATCCGCAGTCGAAGACTAATTCAAATCAGCCATTAGAGTTGATGACGGAAAGCCATAAAATTGAGGGACATACTGTCGTCAAATACAAAGTACTGCGCTTGGTCAGCTCAGTCTATGATTATCCTCAGATAGTCAAAGAAAGGGAAGCAAAATCATACCCAGGCAAAGTATTTTGAAGCAGAGCAGAGGATCTCATATGGTCGATGATTAGGGACCCATACTGCAGCAAAACGACCAAAATCGGCCGCACAGAGAGCTCGTGCTGTATCTTTGTCTACCACCCATCTTTAGGCGGAAAGGTTATTCAGCACGAAAAGGTGCTAGAAACAGGCCAAAAAAGTTGCATTCTCTTACCTTCTGATCCACGGGTCGAGAGATTCTTCCCGCGCAAGCTTATATTTCTCGTGAAGAGTTGGCTTCCATTCCGGTACCAATTTGTAGATACTTGGGATGATCACTCTCTGGCCTTCCAAAGAATTTTTAAATTGAGCATCGATGATTGGGGGCGCAGCTTCCGACATCATGGATTCAAAAGAGTTGAATCGACTCGATCACAAGTCTTGAGTGCCCCGGAGATATTCTTACCGCAGGATTATGAAGCTGAATTGAAAGAATGAGTAAATCGCAAGGTCTTCTAGAGATCTCCAAGTTTATGATAATTTTGATTAGGGAGCAGTCATATGCCGCTTTATATGAGTAAGTCAAACCAACTAAACTGACGGAAAAATCTGCCATCAGAGCCAATGTGTGAGATAGGCTGCTAATTCTCCATCACTCCGCAACAGACTTATAGCGCTTTGACCGAGCCAATGAGGGTCTCTATCTAGCAGGCACAAATAGTGACACGAGATTATTGTTTTGTAAATCATGCTGATTAAAGTTTTGTAGGTACGCGACATTCTCCGGTGAAAAATGCGTACACGAGCCATCTTCCCTAGCAAGCTGAAATTCAGCTAAGCCGAGATAGATATTTTTATATCTTGTCAGCAGCCAGGCCTTAGAATGGACAACTGCAATCCAGTATCATTAGCAGAGAACTTAGGTGATCCTGTTAGGTCCATAATTTATCATGAGGTATCCATGTTCGGACACTGCATGTTCAAGTCGGTGTGGTTTCTGTGGCGGGCTGAAAATCCGTATTCGTCAAACCATTCAGAGGAGCAATCATTGCACATGACTGCTCCACAATTATTCGTTTAAATGTCTCCTGCATAATACACCACTTATACCCGCCTATTGCTTTGCTGAGAATTTTGAAAGAGGACTTTCACACCATATCAATGTCGCTCACTTCTCGGGGCATTTGAACTCTGATTACGAAAGCGAGCTAGTGCCTTGAGATAACCGTATTGACCTCCGCTATTTGCAGATGTCCCATGTGCAAAGCGAGCGGAACGTACTCTCAGAAATCAGCATCAAATTAACACACTTCCCGATGGCCCCGCAGTAATTTAGCGCTCGCTCATTGCCCGCGAGAATCATCTGGAAGCTCTCAGATGAATCGCTCATCGATTTGAGTTGAGAGATTGATATCATATGTGCAGTGCGAGTGGTGTGAGGCTCCCTCTTGTACTTGTCTTTCGGTGAGTGTGTAGTCTGATGGTGTACGCATATTTCGGGTGAAGATTATGAAAACCTCTCCCCTCACGCAGAGTGATGGGACTAATGCGGCCCGCTTCGGTCACATCTTGACAGGATTAGTTGCTTGAAGCCAAGTGGATAGTGGCGAATATCGACGTGCATTAGTGCTGCAGGTCGCAAATGAGAAAGGTTGGAAGTATACTCCACTTGCACGCGAACAATCCATTGCGAAAGGGCCACATACCCGATAAGAAAACGAGCTGGAATTCTTTCCGACAAACATCTTGACGTTCAGCCGTTGTCCTCCTTGTGCTCGTGGAAGAGAAAAGCTCTGAAAACAGGGCTCAATTCAGTGATTCCTCCCATTTTTGTCCTGCCAGAGGGACAGCTAGAAGTACTATGAGCCAAGTCGCAATCATCACAGGCGGTAGTAAGTATTCAACCACTTTGAATTGTCAGGTGGTATTTTTTACTAAAAGCGATACCCTAAACGTACAGCAAGTGGCATCGGCTTAGACGTTGCCCGAAAATTGGGTGAGTCTGGTGCTTGGCATGTCCACATCATCGGGAGCAGCTCTCAACGAGGCCGAGAAGCTGCAAGCTCGGTCCCAAATACAACATACAATCAAGCAGACGTTCGGAATTACCCTGAATTGGCAAAGACATTTGCCCGTGTATTCGCCGAGTCCGGTCGGATAGACTTTGTCTTTGTAAATGCAGGAGTAGCCGAATCGCATGATTTTTTTGCGCCGCACACGGAGGCAGATCTCCCACCGGAGCCACCGATTGGTTTGATCCGTATCAATCTAGATGGAGCGATGAACACGGCGTATTTGGCCATGCACTACTTTCGTCGATCTCCCATTCTGGCACCTGGTATGAAGAATTTGATTTTCACAGCCAGTATCGGTGGTCTGTATCCGTGCGCTCTTACGCCGGTATACTCCGCAACCAAACGTGGGTGATGATCGGTCGTCTTTGATAGGCAATTTACTGACAACTTGCAGATGGAATAGTTGGGTTCGCTCGGTCAATCGCAGACAAGCTTTGGGGAGAGGGTGTACGGGTCAATACAATATGTCCTGGAGTAGTCAAGACGCCACTCTTCACTGACGACTTTGAGGGGGTTTTCCCTAAAGAGGTGGAGATTCCCATTCACATTGTCACCAACTTGATATTAAGCTTGCTCACTGGCGACGAGATGGTCGATGCTAAGGGCTGTGCTGTGCCCTCGAACGCATTGTTTTCCAAGACACTGCACATCTCTGGTGAGAAATTCTACTTCATCGATCAACCCGAATTTCACGATGAGCAGGGACGCTTGACGTGGAAGGCAATGATGGATCGATGGGACAAAACATGAATCACCACCTTATTTTGCTGTCAACAATCGATATTCGGTGTATCGCCTGATCTTTGTTTCGCAATCAGACTCGTGATCGGCCCCGTAGATGTTTGAGCTTTACCAATCTCCCACTCTCCTGATTAGCAACGTGACTCGAATTGCAATATTCCCCCCAAAAGTCCTTTTCAAATCATCCGACAATGTTTCATTTTCGCTCAAGGGGGCTAGGCACATGGGGGAGAAAGTCTTTCGTCCCATCTCGGTTCACTTGCGGCCGCAGCAAAGAAGCCTCCTACAAATGACCTCTACGCAGCCTGGATGCCAGAAATTTCCGTCGAGAGTATTGATGGTAAGATTCTAGTTCGTCCAAGGATTGCCCGAGACACATTAGTTCCACACTTTTCCTAATTGAATCTGACGTATGCAGGACAAAGCGCAGGGGTTAAAGCTCGTGATTACGTTTTAGGCCAAGGTTCTAACCGATACGAAATGGTCTCATCTAACCATAAATTTCCATTGTTTGCCAGGACAGTCCCAGTATCGCCGGTGATTTGCACCAAAGAATAATGAGCACACACGGTTCAGATCTCGTGACCAGAGTGAAAGTTTTGTTCATCAGCTTGGCACTTGTCATCGCTGAATTCTCGGCGTCCTCGAAACCTTGAAAGACCGCCTTCGAGCCCTGCTGTGAGGCATTCAGAGAGTGCCCCGCGTGCGATGGCCTAATGATACCTCCACTCTTGGACCTTTGAAAGTGGAGGCGACCAAGATACTCCGATCCTACAACGATGTAGCGGCCGCCGAGAAGGATTGGGTATAGTGAGTAGCATCGTTGCTGGGCTGGACCATCAGGTCAGATTTGGGCTGATTTTCCGAACTGAATGAAACCCAGAAGTTGCTATCGAAACAAATGATAGAAGAGTTGAACACTTTGGACAGGACCAATTGCCCAAATCCGTATAGGTTGGCAAAAGGGCCTACCAAAGTACCGAGTGCGGGCGCCAATCCGGCGCCAGGCTTTCAGCATCCGTCTACTGCCTCTCATTTTCTACTGCATTCACTCAGAGACATCTCAGCCATGGAAGCTTCGAGGCTAACTTGAGGGGTCGGAGACTGTAGCCATGGCTTTTTTCCCAGTCAAGACTGCGGAGTGCTCGCACAAGAGGACGGACAGTGGATGAATCTCGGACACCCCAGGACATCTTCGGAGAAATCGCTAATTGTGGCGGGGTTGTTCCACGCTTGAGTTTCCTCCCAGGAACAGTTTCCAAGGCTGCAGAATGCCCGGGATGCCGAGGTGCGCCGCTGTGGTTATCCCGTAGTGATGTGGATTCATGATCTCGGAGAAATGCAGGAACTTCCCAGGAGGAATCTCGGGTCGTTGCATCATTTCTCGTTGGCCGCGGCAACGTTACTGTCCAGCCACAAACCCCCCATGGGCATGCGGCAATGACCCCAGACTTGTGGGGACGGATCCAAGAAAAGGCGCTTTTAGCCTTCTGAACCAGCCAGCTCGACCCTGTAAACAGCCGCAGTGGAGGGAAATGTTATGGCACAGACACCGAGGATGTGGCGACCAAAGCCCGGGCTCACTGGCGTGCTCAACTTTTTCCCCCAGCCTCTTGCGAATATAAAAGGGCATGCACCCGGCATTGGAATCTACTTGTCGCAGTGCAATTATTATCTCCAAGGCAATCAGCTGGACAACGCATCATGAAGACGCACACAATTGCTACCGCAGTGGCCCTTGGTGCTGGCTCTGCGCCAGCATTGGGACAGTCGCTCACCGTCGACCAGATCGACGGCATGGCCAACAATACTCTCTTCACACGATGGAGGCCAACTTCTCACTTTCTCGCTCCTGCGGGATGGATGAACGTCAGTCACTCATAAACAAAAAAGGAAGCATCATGTTGAGCTGGGACGAGATGCTGATAGCTCATTAGGACCCTTGTGGACCCATGTACGACCCCATCAACAAAATTTACCACCTGCATTATCAATTCCACCCTAATCATGTCAACTGGGGTATGTTTGTACCTCAACTAAATCCCCGTTGAAAGAGAAACTGACGAGATTGACCCGCAGGCAACATCTCCTGGGGACATGCTACCTCGGATGACCTCATCACCTGGAAAGATGTGGATAGTAACCCACAAGACGGAACTGCCGCTTGGAAGGACCAGCAAGCTCAATCACTTGGCACTACCAATCTGACAAGCGACCACCACACTCCGGCTCTGTACAATCACCTCGGAATTTTCTCCGGAACCGCCCAGCCTGTCAACCTGACCGGTGGATCGGACGGCACTTTGCTGGCATTCTACACATCCGTTTCTGAACTCCCCACCTCGTGGACCAAGCCTTACCTCAAGGGCACCGAGAGTCAAAGCCTGGCCTACTCTACGGACGGCGGAGTGACTTGGCAGGAGTATGAGAACAACCCTGTCATGTCCGACCCTCCCGAGGGTTGGAATGTCACCGGCTGGCGGGACCCCTTCTACCATGCTTGGCCCGAGATGGACGCTTTCTTGAACGTGTCCGAGCCGTACTACTATGCTGTTCTCGGCTCTGGTATCAAGGAGGTTGGCCCTCGAATGCCTCTCTATAAGGCACCTGCGTCAGACCTGACCAACTGGACCTTCATGGGCTCTCTGTTTGAGCCCAAGATGAACAGCTCTCTGGGTGCTCTGCCAGAGACTGGCTCTTACGGATTCAACTTTGAAGTCTCCAACTTCTTCTCCATTGGGGATCGCTACTTCGTCACCATGGGTGCCGAGGGCGGCGATACCGACTTCCACACTCGCCGTTGGTCCCTCTGGAACGAGGGAACCCTGTCTGTCCGGGCTAACGGCAGCGTTGAATTCACCCCAGTGGCCGGTGGTGCCGGAGACTGGGGATTGCTGTACGCTGTGAGTGTATTTCCTTTGAAAGCGGAGCTCCGCTCCGCTCTTCTTGCCCTTCAATGCAAGCATGCTAATATTTTTTTCAGATGACTACCTTCGACGACACCAAGAACAACCGTCGCATTCAGTGGGGTTGGTGTCCCGAGGACATGAACAACTTTGCTATCACTCAGCAAGGCTACCAGGGCTCGTTCGCTCTTCCCCGTGAGATCTTCATCAAGGATACCCACAACGTGATCCACGACATGTCCAACAGCTCCGTGCCCGGAAACTCCCGCTACTTCGCTCAGCCCAACGGGACCTGGACTGCCAGCACTCTGGGCACCAAGCCCGCGTCCGACGTCGTGCAGGGTCTCCAGCGCGGCGCCAAACATCACAAGTTCCCTTGTCACGATCACAAGTGCGATACCGAGAAGATCAAGCTCCCCACCAACATGTCCAAGTCATACCAAATCAATGTGGAGATCAAGAGCACCACCGGCATCGCCGGTCTCACCATTGCTGCATCCCCCAACCGCGAGGAGTATACCAACATCTTCTACAACCCTTCCAATTACAGCATCGCCGTGGACCGTAGCCACTCCAGCCAGATCAACATGTTCTCCAACGACACCCACCAGGGCTACTTCAAGCCATACACCGTCCGCGACCGCGAATATGGCAAGAACACCACCGAGTCCATTCAGATGAGCATCTTCGTCGATGGATCTCTCGTCGAAGTCTACGTCAACGAGCGTTTCGCTCTGACCACCCGCATCTACCCCAGTCGGGAAGACAGTACCGGTCTTGCATTCTACTCTGCCCCTTGCGCCCAAGTCGAGTACTCGAACATTGAGATTTGGGACGGTCTGTTGAATGTCTGGCCCGAGCGTCCTCAGAACAGCAGCTCCCTGCTCGTGTTTGATACTGCTGCGGAGACGAATAACTACACCTGGTGGGATGGTAATTAGAGTGTCTTTCTCTTCCCCCCCCCTTTTGGAATGAAAGCGATGAAATAAAATTAGAAACGAAATTTAATTGCACAGAATTAGCCTTTCTTTTTTCTTCTTCTTTTCTTTTCTATTTTGTCCAAAGGAGGTGCCACTTTAGACGAGTTCAGCTAGCAACGGACCGTGAAACATGTAGCGATGAGTGTTGAAAGACTAACTTCAATGGTAGCCACGAAAGAAACTGTTCCTCTAGTGTCGATCACGTCTTTCCCCTTTGAAGAGGAGAAGATGGGGACTTGGGAAAATTCCTTCACCAAAAATAAGCTCTTCCCTACATCGAAACCCAGGTCTGTGGCTTTTTTACCCAAGGCAGTCTGAAGCTGCGAGCCGTCATGGATTATAAGGGAGGGGTTTACGCCTAGAGTCCATGAAAATGAGGTGTATGGGGTTGACTTTTGTGACGCAGCTGACAGCAGCGGGTACCGATCTCAAGTGCTGTGAAGACCATGGGACATCGATTAAGGTTACCTCCTACTCCAAATCTCCATTCGGCTGAGGAACAGCAATCGTATGATGATCATAAGCAGCATGTGATTTTATATCCATGGCTCGAGATCTCCACTCAGAGCTGCCAGTAACATAACTTTAACACCACTTCAAAAACGAATTCAAAAAAATACGAATAACAGTACGGGAGATTTCTTTTATTTCATTCTTGCCTACACTCGACCCGCAATCTACTCTCTTGATCGGAATGGAAGCTTGGGTTGCCTGGTCCAGTATGGCTGATGGACTTGCAACAGTCGCGTCCAAGCGATAGCATATTCAGCAGAGCACATGCTTGAATCAATTTCCAAGATCTCCTCATTGGTATAAGGCACATGCTCATAAACACTCAACGTCATCAAACGTGGCAAACGTGACACTATGATTTCTTCGGCCGAGTGGAACGAACTTCCGCCGGTCAAGTTCCATCGATAAAAGCTCCCTTTGGTATTCTTTTGTCCCCTCCGTAGCAACATGGACGACTTGACATGAGCAGCGCTGCAAAAAGGAAGAGAAGAAAAAACAACAACAACAACAACAACAACAACAACAACAACAACAAGATGCAGCTCCAGAATAGGAATCCTTTTGAGCAGATTGACGCATGGATTCTGGGCAGTGGAACGGCCTCCTTGGCCTCGGCGCTCTATCTGATCAAGTACTCAAGGATTCCACCGGCCCGAGTGCATCTCTTAGAATCACAAGATTCAGTGCAGGAGATCCTCCACCACACGGGCGATCCACATGGTGGATATGATCAGATTGCAGGTTGCTTGCCTCTTCCCATTGGAGGTCCACTGAAGGAACTCCTGGCGTCGATCCCGGCCTCTATCCCGGCACGATCGGGCTCAAGGCAGAGTTACTTGGGTGAGATCGAGACCAACAAGCGTCGGGGCCCGCCGAAAAAAGTCACCCAAACAAACTTCTTGGTTCAAAAGAATCACCTGCTGCAGAAGATTGCGACGGCTCCTCTAGACCTGCAATGGAAACACCGCATGCGACTTGCGCAGCTCGTTCTCAGACCGGAGCCGAAACTGGGAAGAAATCAGATCAAGGATTTCTTCCACGAGACCTTTTTTGAGACCACTTTTTGGGCAATCTGGTCCGCCCAGTGAGTATGCTTTGGTTTCCACGTTGCTGATAAGGCTTGATGCGAACATGGTCTAACGGCCGGGCTGCTTGTATTCAGACTTGGCCTGCAGCCTTGGCATAGCGTCGCTGAGTTTCGGCGTGCTCTCTTCCAGTACCTGGGCGATTTCCATCGTCTGTCCATCTTGGATTGCCTCGAGACCACAGGTCGATACCAATATGAATCCATATATCTTCCAATCTACCGGTACCTCCAAGGGCTAGAGGTGGATTTTCAATTTGACACAACAATCAAAGAAATCGTAACAACCGATGCCTCTGCTCGCAGAGTTTCACGCCTCGAACTGGTCCAGAACGGATTTCCACTCTCGATCAACCTCGGACCACAGGATATCGTCATAGCCAATTTGGGTTCGACCATTTCGGGGACCGCAGTAGGATCCAACGAAAAGCAACCGTACACTTCATCGTACGAGAGCCTCGATGAAAACTGGGCACTATGGCTCGATCTTTGCTCCAAAGCCAAGAGCCTGGGTAATCCATACTGTTTCTGCTGTCGCCGATTCGAATCCATGATGGAATCATTCACCATCACTACCGAAGATATATCCTTTTTCAATCGCTTAATCTCTTTATCTTCTCTTCCTTCTTCTTCTTCTTCCTCCTCGACAGCCGGCACAATTATCATTTTGAGAGAAAGTCGCTGGAAACTTAATCTCTGTCTACCGATGCAACCGGTCTTTCAGGACCAACCACACTCCGTGCGCGTACTATGGGGCTTTGCACTCCTACCCGAACTTTCCGGAGACTACATCAAAAAGCCCATGGTCCAATGCTCCGGTGCCGATATCACCGCAGAGCTAATGCACCATCTAAACCTGCCGCCGCGGACAATCTTCCAACGTACAGTCACAATTCCCCGCGTCATGCCGCGAATGAGCAGCCTTCTCCTCGCACACTCTGGCGATGAACGACCCAAACCTATTGTTCCGGAGATTACCAACCTGGGACTCGTCGGAGAATTCGTCGAGATTCCACAGTACAGCTGCATCGATATGAGTTACGGGCTTCGAGCCGCAAAGACGGTCGTATCGCGGCTGACGGGGGTGAAGATACCGAATTCGGAACGGAAGAGGTCGCGTATCCGGCTTTTGTTGCAGATACTCCTTTGGAAGTAGGGGTCATATCGTTCTGCAAGACGTGTTTGTCTTGTATTCTGCGGGCTATGCTTAGGATGTGCCAACTTTCCTTTTTTTCCCTGTTAAAAAAAGGGGGGGAAAGGCCTAAACTTGAAGAAGGCGAGAATATATCAAAAATGCACCTACCCGGTTGACGTGTGATATATCACCCTTCATTGCGACCTCGCCGACTCGATCTTTTCTCAGCCACGTCCTTTTTCTATTCATCTGTTGGGCCAGTACCTCCACATGACCAAATCCGAGGACGATATTCGGTCTAATAGTGAGTATGCCCCATCTACTCTTCCATTCCCAACGAAGACCTGTCGAATCCAACTGTGATTGACTACAAGTCAGGTCACCCTTCACTTGCAATGACTTTTACGAAAAGCATTTGAGAAAAAAAAAAAAGGGCTCTTAGGTCCTCAAAATATGACCTTCTCACGGCGCCTTCAATCCATTCTAGGTATATACCTATCGAGCAGTAATGGGGACTCCCTTGGAAGTTTAGTTCAGTTCGAGCTCTACATTAGTAGATACATTCATTCTTCCGAGGTAAATGTGCCGCGGGCTGCTCTGACAGAGTGCCGAAGTCCTGCCCAGGTGTCCTTTGGAAACTTATTGAAGACCTAAATCTAGGATTTAGCGTGGAACAGATCAAATGTCCAGGTGTTTCCAGGTTTCCGCCCAATTCTTAACTAGGGAATCTACCTTGTGTTAGTGGCGCTGCAACTTTTAAAGGCACATTGTCTGGAAGAGGCAAATGCCTACATTTTGCCTGAAAAACGAAATGCTGCGGAAGTAGCTGGCTACCAGGTCGATCATGAGATAGGTGGGTATTATTGTCAAGGTCCCAAGGATTCTAGATCCCTAAGCCCAGCCTAGGTGGTTCGTATGAACGACCTATCCTGTAAAGAATGGCCAAAATCAAACACAATCCATTATAGTCTTCGCAAAGAAAGAATCCAAGGTCAAGAGAAAGGCTCGGAATCTAAGGATGATTCAAGCAAAAGAAGACTGCCCGGCGAAAAGGGGAGAGCATTGACTCGATCGTGAAACGAGAAAAAGCTACAGGTCAACAAAAGGGAAAAAAGAACGACAATAAAACGAAACAAAACATCAATGATTTCCATGCAAAATAGCTAGTGGGGGAGCGAGACAAGAACAACGAGAGATAAAAGAAAGAAAGGGCGGGGAAATCTCGTCAATGACGCAGCCCTATCAAAACACCACACGTGACCAAATACCGAATAAATAGGAAACGCCTGCAGAAAAGCAAAAGTAGATATAAAAAACTCCAAAATTGTCAATTCCCAATTCCCGGAAGAAGGATACCCGTGCAAGAGCCATCGCAATGATCAAATAGACAGAATGAAATAGACAGAATGGAATGTGTTTAGAGTGAAGAAAGCGGAGGGAGAAAAGAGGTAAAAGAAGAAGAAGAAGAAGAAGGTAAGAAAGGGACGCAACCGAGAATGGGAGGAACACGGAGGAACACAAAAGACGTGAATATAGAGAAAGCACTGCTCTCAATTCAAGCGGCTAGCCGCGTCTCCTTCGGAGTCCGAATTCTTCCTCTTGAAGCTCCCGAATCAGTCGTAAACTCTCCTCGTCTGCATCTTCTTTGACGCGGTGCTTCGAATGCTTCGACTGGCGCGGGGAGAGAGATGTGGTCGCATGTCGACCAAAGTGCGTCTCGACCATCGGAGAGCTCTTCTTGGCATGCGATGAGGATGGGCGAGGGGACGATTTCCGAATCGATGAGGGACCAGGGGTGACCTGTGTCGCGGGAGGCCGTGTCACATGATTTGACGAGCGAGAGGGAGGGATCTCGGTGATAAACCGTTCTCCATGTCGGGGTTGTCGAGACGAATGGCGCGAACTTGAATTGGGAGTGTGGAGAACACCGGAAGTCTCACCCTCTACTGATGTCACCGGCTCGCCTTCTTGTACCGGGTCCATCTCGTCGGCCAGCGACGTGGGTGGCGATACCAGGGAGGCGGTGGTTGGGTTCTCAGAGATGGCCAAGGAGCTCTGATCTTTGATATCCATTGAGTCGACGTGGAGGACAGGAGGTGATGCATACAGGGCTTGGCCAACAGTCACGACCTCGGCCATTTTACTGGGGTGGGCTTGGGCGTGGCGCAGTACGTCGTACGCGCTCTGCGCATCCTGCGGTAATGATGTAGCCGCATAATCTTCGAATGTCATGGCATGCAAATTCGGAGATGTGCTCTCCTGCTTGGTCTTCTTGACCGGCGCTGGGACAGTCTCATCCTCATTGGGCCGGGGTCGTTTTGAAGAAGCTGTTCCGCGGGGTTTCGACCGTTCTTGTGCTTTGATAGGATCGACACGACCGAACTCATCATGTATACACCGACGCTGTTTCAGTTCACACTGGTTAGTCCTTGATTCCTCCAGATAATCCCATCAAGAGCATGTGAAAGCACTTACTTTGCTCTTGCGACAATCGTCACACGCCTTACTTCGGCCCTTCTTCCCCCCGTTGACACCATCAGGGCTCAGCTCGGCGAGTCGACTGCCCGCAACAGTAGACGTCCCCATCACTGTTGAATGAAACTTGCCAGACCCATCAAATTGATCAAAGCCAACAACGCCATTGCTCTGAAAGCCAGCCTGAGAAGCAATGGCAGCGAGCGAGTTCAGCGCAGACACGGCATCTTGTGCTAGTGATGACGGGGTGCTTAGACCCGAGGTGAGTCCCAACCCATTTACACCCAGATGAGTACCTAAGGTGCCAGAATCGCCAGGCTCGTCCTTGTGTCGGCATCGTATCCGACGTCGACGACAAGCATCACAGGCCACCCGCTTTGGCCCCAGTCCCGAGCCACGTTGGGCGGGTCGAGTCTTCGAGGCGGATGAAGGCTCCCGGACGACCACGTCTCCTGCAAAGGCGGGCGCCACGGGTGCCACAGGCGTCGCAGGCGTAGCCGTCTCGCTGGGGACGGGAGCAGGAGGATTGTTGGCTGGAGCAGCAGGCGTAGCAGAGACGTCATCCGATGGCCGCTGAACCGCCTGTCTTTCAGCGTAGGTACGTTGACTGTCGAAATTGCGCTCCGACCGACGGCTTGGGCGGCCGGCCGATTTTTTCTCGTTCAACGGGATCTTGGGGTTCGATTCGATGACGCCAGGACGAGTCCACTGCGGTGCCTTCTCGTTGCCGCGCTTCCAAGCGACCCAAATGCCAAACTTTCGGATCATGTCGACAGGATCACTAATGCCTTTGGGAACGGACCGTCGAACTGCGTTGCGCGTTTCCACAGTTACGCCCTCAATGTTATATGAGCTCGCGATGAGCGCTGTGCGCAAGAGGTATTTGGTCAGTTCCGGCAACCCCTCCAGCTCAGCTTGAGAGTATAAGCGCGCATTGTAGTAGGCAGACCCCGGCTGCTCCTGATTTGCACGCTCTCCAAATTCATAGTAGATCGGATGGCGCCGATGAAATCGGTAATTTTCGTCTTGAGCGAACGAGTCCATCACGTTTTGAGGAATTGGATCATCCTCCAAGTAGCGCAGAGCGGTGTACCACTGGATCTTTTGGAAGAACGGATAACGGAACTTCATAGGTACTTTAGTCTCCTTCTCGATGTTGAGGACCTTGATTTGCATGCCGTAATTCAGTCGGGTCAAGAAATTGCCCCCTATCACCAAACTGTTCTCCGGCGTCCATACTGCATGAATCCAGCCCGATGGGATCAACATGGTATCGCCCTCGGAAAGGTCCACGCGGTAGCATTCTTTCGTTTGATTGCCCAAGAAGATCGAGTCCTGCGCCGGAGACTTGCACCACTCCTCGTACTTCTTGAGATGCTTGTCCTTGGGAGGAATAAAGAAGAATGTCTTCTTGCCCCTGAGGATATGATAGTAGACAGACGATCCCCCGAAATCGATGTGAAAGTCGGTATAACAATCGGCCACGGACATGAGGCAGTAGAACTGAACCTTGGGGTAGTCGCCAATGGCCTTGAGCTCCTGCGGCCACACTGCATCCTGCAGATCAAGGTCGCGCACGACTTTTGGCCGTCTGATCAGTCGACCAAGTCTACTCTGCGAGACTTCCAGACTGATGACGTTTCTCACTGGCTTGTCGGGTTCATTGCTCTCATAATAGTCGGCCCACTTCTGCATGTTCCACCGCTTGTCCTCGCCCTGTTGTGACTTGACATCGATCACTTCTACCCTTTCTTCAGGCCCGTAGAGCTCAGCGACAGCACGGACGGTCAATCCTTGTGGTACCACCATATCGAGTTGATCTTGTCCGCAATCCACCACCTCCTGGACGCCTGTCTCGACCTCGTCGACATGGTCTAGCAAATCATCGAACATCTCTTGAGTTGGAGCCTCTTCCACGAGTGATGCAAAGTCCTCGTCCAGCTCAGGCATGGCCTCTCGATGATTCCAAGCGGCAGGAATCACGACCGGCTCAGCCCAACCATTCCCGCGTTCAAAGTACTCAGCAGTGATGAGCTCGGGCTTCATGCGAGGGAAATTTTCAGGCAGAAATCGAATCTTGCCTTGCCGGATGGGTTCAAGGTAGTGGTGTTCCGCCGAGTCCGAGGCAGCCTTGATGACGCCCTGGTTGAGCCCAGCATAATCAATGGCGGTGCGGGCCCTCGAGGATTTACGGACAAAGGTCGTCTGCCCATGAGTAGCTCGGCAATTTCGACAAATAAATTTATCGACGGTGCGAATCTCTCGGTCGTTCTTGAACCCGGCACAGAGAATGTGAAACCAGCGCTTACACCCATCGCAGCCAATCCATGTATCTCCTTCCTGCTGCGCGTCCGGTTCGACCGGTATTCGCACCATGTGACATGCAGCACAAGTCGCCTGGGTTGTGTCGCCTCTCACATCTTCTTCAACCTTTGGTGCAACTGTCGTCGCATCGTGAAGGCTCTTGTCGGGTTCGTCATGTCTCTGTGGTCCGTACCCCATGTACTGTGACGTGTCCGATACTCTCGCATGTTCCTCCTCTTCCTCTTCCCAGAGTACGGGGGGCAACGCCCCGGCACTCGTCGTAGGTCGCGCGCCAGGGATAATCGGGCGAGATAGAAAAGTCGACCCATCGGATCGTGACCTCAAGCGAGATGGCGGGACGTGGTTTTCCGTGTTGTGATGTGATGGTTTTCTATCCTCGGCAGAGAAGTGCAGTGAAGGATGTGGGTATTCTTGTCGATCGTGCCGAACCAGATTGCTTCCCCAGACACCATGGTGAGTGTGGTAGGATTCGTCGATGCTGACCCGTTTCGTAGAATGCCCATTGGGCCAGAAGTTGGAAGGTCGTGCAAAGTTCAGAAGCAACTCAGCATCGGTCTTCATACTGTCCAAGACGGAGTGTTGTAGATGGCCGCTGGGCGGCAGTGCATGGGAAGAAGAGGAGGGCGAGCGATATGGAGAAGAGTCTCGTTCCGATCGGGCCCGCTTGGCCGGTCGCTCGGAGTTTTGCGAGTCATTGGAGAAAAGAGGGAATGCGGAACGAGAGTGAGGAGAGGAGGGGGCGGGAAGGAGAGGCGTGAAGGTAGGACTTGTTGCGAGCGCTATCGTAGCGAGTGTGTCAATGGTCGAATTTGACCGGCCATGCCCCGACCGTTGATGGCACTCAGAATCGGGGCCGGTACTCCGACCAGCATCTAGCGAGCGCTGATCGTGTTCGAGGCTGGCAGCACGTGCAAGATCGCGTTCAGCCCACGGTCCTCGAAATTCGGCAGTCGACGGTGTAATCGGCTCCACAGCGCGTCGGGGAGGAGATGGTGTGCGGTAATATGACGGACGCTCGCCCAGCGGCATCGAGAAGGACGCTGCGCTCATCATCATGGGCGAGATCCAGATCGATTCACACACGGGAGAGGGTTCGATGATGGTGGGATGGAGCTGCGACTGGATGCGACTTTTGCGGCGAAGTGGATGCAGCAAAGCGGGGATTGGTACAACCACACGGACTAGCGAGAAGCCGTCGCAGGAGAAAAAGGTGTCATTCCTGGACACCGAATACACCGTCGCACTTCGTCTCGATGATCGACGAGTCTCGAGGAACGATTGAGGATTGCGGAGGAGATAGCCGACGGGGAGGGAGGGGGAAACTCAGTCGCGGCGGAGAGAGTTGAGGGGGTTTGCGAGCGTTGTGGCGGCGGGTTGAGCCAGGCGCGATGGGAATCGCGCCGCAGCCCGCGGGCGGAAAGAAAGGCTGAAAGTGAGACGACTTCAGTCAGCAGGAATGAAGTCCTGCAGACCGAGTTATGGGCGGCGATTCTCCGACTGGATGAGATGTTTCCGAGGGTGGTTTGGAAGAGGGAGGAGGGGAGAACGGAGCGCGGCAGACGATGGAGAGAGGAGGGCAGATCGCTCGGGGAGCCCGTCCGCAGAGGAGGAGGGTTCTGTACGGCCGCGGCCGCTTTGTACAACCGAAGATGATGCGCTCCGAGTGAGACGTCTTTGCAGTGCGGGGGTTCCAATTGTTGCGCTTGCGAGTGAATTGTGTCTGACGACTGGAAGTGACTGGCACGAAGAGACAAAGAGTCCGCTGGCGGCTCCGAGCTTGGGACTTGCGACTGAGAGCGTCTTCGCCGAGCTCCCCAGCGGCATTGATACGGTATCGAACCGTACCACGTGTAACCGTCGATCCGACCGACTTCCGGCATGAGGAGGGTGCTCTGAACCCCAGCCGGGCGGTATCGACCGTCACGTACCGTATCCGATAGTGGCAGGCTTACCTCATCCGTCTAGCCTAAGGCTGACGCTAAGCCTGAAGGGGGAATGCCAAGGTAACCTCGTGGTGGTCTCTGCGTGTCTCTCTTTTGACTCGCAAGCGCTCTGTCTTTGAAATCATCACTTACCTACGATAACGCCGGGTATCCCACACTCATCTCACCGTTTCAACCAATCTCTCACACGGCCAGTTTCAACATAAGAATGAGCCGGAAGCTCGCCCCCGAAGCAAATCGGTACGTACAGAGGTTCTTTTTCTTGCCCCCCCTCTCCTCCCGCACGCCCTCTGGTCAACATTGGCGGACACTGAGGATGGAGTGGGCTGTTGGCGCTTGCGCTTCGAAATGCACCCTCGGCTGACCGACCGTCTTTTTTGTATGGGATAGGATTCTCTTCGTCAAGAACCTCAGGTACGCCGGCTCGTCTTCCGCGCCTCTCTCCATACATCGGCCGTTGCGCCGACCTGTTTCCCACGGTCCCCATCTCTGAGCGACCAGCGAGTGTCGAGGCCTGACTTTGATCTCTCTTCACCAGCTACAACGTAACCGCAGAGCAGCTTTTTGACTTGTTTGGGAAATTTGGACCCATTCGGTAAGATCGGACTCGCTCTCAGAATCGTTGCGTCTTTTCTTTCCCTCGCTAACCGCGCGCCTTGTCTACTTTGTGTTCCGGTGCAGACAAATTCGTCAGGGTATCGCCAACAACTCCAAGGGCACGGCATTTGTGGTCTACGAAGACGTACACGACGCCAAGCAGGCATGCGATAAGCTCAATGGCTTCAACTTCCAGAGCAGATACTTGGTCGGTACGTATGGTTGCCATCCGTGCGCCGCGGCCCACGTACTTTGAACATATGGAGGAAGGTCCCGGACTGACACGACTCTCTGCAGTATTATACCACCAGCCCGAGAAGATGGTCCGTTCCAAGGAGGATATCCAAGAACGACAGGAAAACTTGGAACGACTCAAACAGCAACACGGGATAGAGTGAGGGAGGGGGAGCATTGCAATGGATCTGCTATTACGTTGATTCTGGGAATGGTTATGGGTTAGCGGCGTTTCTCTTTGTGCTTTCTTTTTGTGCTCTTGGATTCCCTCGGGATATCCTCTTCTTTTGACGACCCTCACTTTCTTTCTGGGAAGGATGAATCCGGAATGATCTTGATCGTTGTTCGGTCGACTCTCGTTCGAAGCATCTACGAGCCGCAGAATATATCTCCAGACACTGACAGGTGACCTTGTCACCGCTGCCGTTCATGATGATTATCATTTTTACGATATGCTTCCGGGGTTTCACTTTGGTGCTGCATGGGAAAAGAGGCGCTAAGAGGTTACCTCTCATTGAGAGTGAAAGGGTGCAGCCCTCGTGCAGCACTTTTAGGCATCGATCAACCGGGACCGATTAGCTTTCGCGGTAGACCTCACGACAACCAACCGTTTGTAGTGGTCAATTCTAATGGACTAGTAATTCAGCTGGCGATTCGTCCACCCTTGTTTTTGGAATATGCTTGATAGATACCTATACAAGTTCACCTCGCGAGAATGGTTAGGGTGCTGATCTCTTTTGTTTGTGTTGCAGGGTATTCTCCGTTGAGCGCCACCGGGGTGCCAGGACATCCGCCTGACCCGACCGTCACGAGTGCGCCGACATGGCTGATACCTTCACACAGCCGAGTGCAAGGACAGCGCCGATATCTTGACAATGTCTAGAACCCTACCATTCATCTCCGACAGGATTGGGATTCGAGGGAGTGGCTGTCAAGACGGCGGCTCTTGAGACAGCAAATGCGTCACAGAAGGACACCCGAGTCTCCACTTTACTGCAAAGTGACGGGATCGCTCGCCTTGGCGATTTTGGTGAAGGACCCTGATTGTGAAGATGGGGCGTTTGGGGAGTCTTTGAAAAAAAAAGCATGATGAGACCCAAATGATGGCTTTGACGGACCCAGATTTCTTCGACTTGTCTAGTCATCGACTCAAGCCTTGTGCAAGACAACTTGTCCATCCGGACCGGAGGAGCCAAGAACTGTCGAACCTCCGATGCGCAGCTCTTCAAGAAAGGGTCATTTGCGGGGGGCCCAGCCCTCCGGAAGAACACCCGCCACACGAACCGACTTGACGCAGGCGGTGCTCTCTTGGAAGGGTTCCAACTTTCCAGCTTTGGGCGGTTCGAGGTTGCAAGATCCCGCGGTTTTCGTTCTACCTACCGCGGCCCAAGCTCTTTTTTAAAAACCATCTCCAGTGCACCTCCTCAGGATAATATTCATCTGAGGCCTACGCTCTTAATTTGTCGACATCGGCCACGTGCTGATGCAGACTTGTCTCGGGTTCAAATAGGCCCGTTTGGCCCCTCCCCGCGCGTCTGATCAGTCTCGAGGACTTGCAACGCATTCACCGAAGCGCCGGCCGCTTCCTGGTTTTAGTCTAGGGCAAAAGGTCATTTCAGAAGCCGAAGAAATCATCCCCCGTTGGCTCTTGACTGTCTTGTTGAGGCAAGATGGATGCTGCCAACACCGCGTTATCGCTCGTCGCATCTGCGGCGAGCAACTTGGCCATGGCGACGACTGCGCCCAGCTCGGTATCCTTCTGGGCAACATCGGCATCACCGTCCCCTTCATCATACATGATCTACCCCCACAACCCGACGGCTTATGGTCAAGATCCCAACGAGGAGGAAGATGGGGAGTGCAAACTTCTTGGGCCGTTCTCACTGCTGGTGCAGGCAGCTCTTGGCGCCCTGGCCCTCTCGTCGCTGGTGTACAAGCGGTGGAGGGAACGCCCGCAGCGACCGCTCAAAGTGTGGGCCTTTGATGCGTCCAAGCAAGTTTTTGGATCGGGACTGCTTCATTTGGCCAATCTTTTATTGTCCATGTTCTCGGCGGGGGAGCTGGGGATTCGCAAAGCGTACAAACCGAATCCCTGTTCGATCTATCTCCTGAATCTGGGTATTGATGTGAGTGTATGAGATGTGGATTGAGACTGGTGCAGACGGCGCTGACAACCTCCTAGACTACTCTGGGTATCCCAATCCTCATTATGATCCTGCGTGGGTTGAACTACATCGCATTCTACACCCCGCTGGCCAATCCACCCGAATCCATCGAATCCGGCAACTATGGTCAACCGCCCCGAGCTCTGTGGTGGCTGAAGCAGTCGATGATATATTTCATTGGCCTTCTCGGCATGAAGATCTGCGTATTCTTCCTCATCTCCCTGTTCCCTTTCATCATCAAGGTGGGTGACTGGGCCTTGGGTTGGACTGAAGGAAACACCGCTCTTCAAATCGCGTTTGTCATGCTCCTGTTCCCGGTCATCATGAATGCGCTTCAATACTATATCATCGATCACTTTATCAAGAAGCACGCTTCACAAGACACCTTGTACGATGCGCCCAACTCGGCAGATGACGACGAGGATGCTCCTCGGCGAGAAGCGCTCCTGGACGGATTCGATGAGGCATACTCGACCGACTCGGACGCAGAAAGCTCCCGTCAAAAGCCCACCGTGACGGTCAGCAAATCCAAGACCAAAGCCACCTCGAATGAACTGGCCCACTCGGAAGACGTTCTCACGGAAGATTTCTCGCCGGTTCCGCCTTATGAACCGCCAAGCTCGAGCAGTAGCCGCAGCGGACGCAAGTGAGAAGAAGCACCGGGATACTCGTCTCGGTGGGGACATGGGCATCATTTGTTATGAAGGGTATACGCAGACACGAGCACAGTCATGAATCCTGGGCATTGGGAAAGTTTATTGAATTTCAGGCGTTTTTCTTTTTCTTGCTTCTCGGATTTTTTTTGGCAAGGCGCGACGTGGAATCATGGTCTTTTTTCTTTCGCTTTATCAATGTATTATTCTTTTTTTTTGGTTCTTCGTTTGAACCTGAAATATTCGGATTTTCTTCTTCGAATTGGATTTTGTTTCTTTCCCCACATGAGACAAGGGGAATAGGCTGTTCACTTGAGCTTGAGCAATTCACGTCACATTTCAAGGTAGTCGCTTCTTCCAAGGCTAGAAGCAGCAACCCGGTGCCGAGAGCTACCTAGCATCCGCCGTGATCACCCGTCATTAAATACAAAGTGATCTAAGCTTATCTTTGAATATCCCAATCATGGTCACGGTCTCCTGGGGGGCTTTGTATACACATCCTGACCAAACTGTCCCACTTACCTTGCCTGTACTACAGCCGAACATTCAAGTTGGCACGAATACTAAAAAAGGTACAGGAAGAAAAAAAAAACCTCTATTCATTAGATTCATGATTCACACGTAAAACGAAACGAAACGAAAAAAAGCAAACCCGGCAAGGCAAGTCAGCTCCCGGTCAAACTGATACCAAGAAACCCTCCCAAACCTTGACCTCTCATCAAACGCCTCTCTAATCAATGCCAGACCCAAATAAATCCCTGGAACTCCCCCATATCTCAAAACAATACACCATACCCTTCCTAGAAACAAAAAGAAAGAAAGACAACCCCCGAACCTCTCACCCAAATCTACTTCGCCCTCTCCGAAACCGACTGCATAAAAGTCCGCTGCACCGTGATCCGGCCCCCCTGCGAAGCCATCAACCCAGCTTCCGAGTGAATCGCCTCCTCACTATTATTCAACATGATAAACTCCCTTGAAGCAGGGATCGTCATCACGCTGTTTTCCGAAATACTGTGTTCACTGATCTGGCCGAATTGTTTGGGCGTGCGGGTCGTGGGGACTGTGTTTCGGGTGGCTTTGAGTCCGTCGCGGTCGAGGGTTCCGAGTGGATAGGTGCTGGAGGCGCCGGGGGGGTTGCTGCGGGTGGCGCGGCCGCTGGAGAATTTCTCGTCGAGAAGCCAGCGGAAGAGAGGGCGGAGGGTGAAGAGGCTGCTGGCGATGATACCGAGGGCGGTTTCGACGACGGACCAGATGGCGATGGAGTATGTTGAGCCTGTTGGGGGGGAGAAGGGGGGTGTTAATTTTTCTTTCTTTCTTTCTTTCTTTTTTTCTTTTTTTTTTTTTGGTGGGAGAGAAAGAAGTTAGAGAGTGTGGAGTGGTGGTGATTTGTATAGGAGGCATGTAGAAATGGGTATTTGTATTGGCTTTTGCCTTGAAACGACAAGGAGGGAATGGTCACGTCCTGTGTGTGTGGGTGTGTGGATGACTTACGGAGGAGAGATGTGTCCGCGTGAAGATGGAGGTATGGAATCCGAATGATCACCGCAATACTTGCGCTGTTTGGATCGAACGAACATGTTAGCAAATCCAAAGAAAAAAGAAAAGTTGCAGAACCAAAACTTACATTCCACCCATACTCAAAATCACGACTACGGCCACTTTCGTCCTCGGACTCATCTGCAACTTCCACACCAAAAAGATGGGCAAGATGGACAGAGTCAAGTCGCAGACGATTGTAAAACTGCTATACACGTAGACGATCATGGCCAGTTCGTGCAGCGACATGCATGTTCCCGTCTTGGTGGGATTCGCCGAGTCCCAGAAGTAGGAGACGGGTCGACAATTGAGCAGGAGCGCGATCCAGAACATCAAGCTGACGGCGATTGTCACACCCATGACAAGGAAGATGATTGTACGGTGGACTCGGTCTATCGTCAAGCGGAGGAGGGCAACGGCGATGGACAGTTTGGCGAGTGCGGAAGACCATGTGTAGAAGACTTCGCACAACCACCAGTACTAGATTGAGGCTCTCAAGTTAGTTCTATCGGGTCTGGACGAGGGAAAGATCCAGACGGTTCGAGGATAAGGGGGATATGCGATGCGAGGAGGTGATTTTTGCTCACGTACCAGGAGTGAGATTCTGTAGTAGGCGGCACTGGGATAGTCGCTAGTGGAGCGACCTCCTCCATAGAACGAGCCGACAATACTGCATGTAATAAAGACGATAAAGAATACCTAAACTTGCATTAGAAAATAGAGGAAAATTGAAAAAAAATAAGAACCCCTCCCCCCCCAGGACGGGGACCCTTTGTTTACGAGTCATTCAAGATCACGTACCAGCGCAAAGAGCATAATTCCATCATCCCATCCAAAAGCGCGAACGACGTGAACACGCACGAAGATTCTCAGAGAGACGGCAATCAGAGCGAGGATCAACATGACGAGTCCGACGACGACGATCGCCATGCTCCCCCCGGTCAAAGGTAGTGGTGGGATCATTGTGGAGATATCTTGTTATGTCGTGATGTCTGATATTGACATTGCCATGGAATTGCTCTGGCGACCAAGTGATTGACTAAAAAGCTGCAAGGAATCGAGTTGATGTGATCGAGGTCGACTTGGAAACTTGTGTCGGCGTCAAGGCCCAGAGAGGGTATGAAAGATCTGAGAGAGGTATGCAAGAAAAACGAGTGGACAGAAAACAAATTTCTCTGAAGACGATCATCCGACAGTGACAGAAGAACAGAAGGCACAGTTATTTCTCCATCAGCACCTGGCCAATTCATCGATTTTCCGCTCGAACTCTGGATCGTTTTGAGGCGGGGAGGGGTCCAACCAAGCCCCACGAGTGTCGCGTGGGAGGGCTCATCATCGGAGCCACTAGTGGATGGACCAGATAATAGAGGATTAGACACTGCATGATCGATTTAAGCTACCGAGGCTGATATGGGCATCACTAGAACCGAGCGTTCAGCTTCACACATGCCTATCTAGGAATCAACCCCGCGCATCCTTCGGCTCTTTTTGCAAATCAACCGCGCATGGAACCCTCTCTTCCCAGGATCGATCGAACACTAGTGCGCCAGATGAATTTTGGATCTCCCTCCTCTCTGTTTCTCCTCCCTCCCCCAAGACCGTACCTAAGCAGGGTCTCGACACTCCAAAGCTTGGACTCTGGGCATCACCTGCGTGGGAGAGTCAAGACCTTTGAATGAGTGCCAGGGATCATCCGAGGCACCCAAAGATGAGCTCCACACAAGCGCCGAGTTACAGGGGTCCAGGCCCACTTTGCACGACCCGGACGATTGGCGGCTTTCAGCAGCGCCGCGAGCGCACAACAAGCCCGACCCTCCATGGGGAGTGAAATTGGGTCGTTTCACGTTCAATGATCTGGAAGTCTGGACTGTCGAGCTGCCTATAAGGCGTTGACGGTCATGTTCATGATCAACCTCCGAGCGGAGCCAAAATAGACACCGACGACAGCATCGGCCAAGTCCGCAATACGAGAAAACTCCCCGCGGATACGCTCCTCAGACCAGCACTCTCTCATCAAGCTTTGTTGGAAAGCCAAAGTTCCAATCCGCCGGGTCCAGTCGGCACGAATTGCTCTTCGGGCGGAACGTAACTACAAACCGTCGAGTCCACGCACGATGGTGGCATATTCGTATGGAATGAACGTCCTGAACTCCCGAGGACTCCTGAATCGAGACCTCTGCTTGAGACCAGATTCCAACCCCGCTGATGTCCGGTTTTGTATCAAAAACGTTCTCATTTTCATTGGTGGGATTCGCCATCGGCTCGTCGCACGTGTTTTCCTGTCTGCTCAACAAGACGTGACCATGGTTCGATGCGTTTTATCTTCCATGTCTGAAAATTCCTACATGATAGAAAACGGCAATGAGATGCTGCAAGAATGTAAGAATAGTGCGTCTGACAGGTGCAGGAGTGACCTCTGATTATGCCATTGGCCAGAATAGCAAAATGCGTTGGTCGATATCCGTCAAAGCTTTTAATTTGTCACTATTTTACCAGCTCCAGCCCTGATCAATGTTACCGAACCTCATCACGCACATACTCGCGGCTGTTGACTCGGTGTCGAGGTGTACCCATGTGTCAAATGATCGGCCATGTCGTCCCGCCTACGCCTTTGACAAGTTCACCACCGAGTGTGTCTTTGGACTTAATCACTCATTCCTCCCCATGGAAAAAAAAAAACTCAAAATATAGGCAAAACAAATCCCCCCCCCCCAAAAACATCCACGAGAGCCGCGCCCCCTGATTATCTATCAGAAAATAAGGGCGACCTGACCATTTGTCATCCGAATCATCGGGGAATCAGCCGTTCGCTGAACGAAGTTTTTTATCATATTCCATGCAAGAGCTCCTGCCTGATTTGGAGTAGGCCGACACCAATAATTCCTTATTTGGAAAGGCGCCGATGGTGCTGGATCGATGTGCCAAGACCGACGCACGCAAGATGCGGGACCTTCCGCATCATCGCAAAACCATGTGTCTGAGATTCACTGTCCAGGGCTCGCCCTGACGACTCCACAAGACAGGTCTCACTTGTGGTTTCGACAGCCGGAGCCATGTGGTGGTCTGGATCCACCTGTGCTCATGAGGGTCTCTCTCTCTCTCCTCTCCCAGTATGCGCGGATCTACACACGTGTTTCAGTCCAGATCAGTAAGTCACACTACGCCAATGGTCGAGTTTCTTCACATTACGGTATCTCAGAGGAGCTTCATATATAAGGAGTACTGGTACCCGGATGATCTGATGATTCATCATCCGTGAGCTCCCTGGAATGGGATATCTGGTCTCGCTGGCATCTGAACAAGGGCCGTGATGTGCTGTAATCACGGCGTGAGTTCTGAATCTGCATTTGCGTAGTGCAGATCCATGGTAATTAGTCTCGTTGCCGCCCCACTGTTTTGTTTGTGGTAGGCTGGTATATGAGCCGTCCTCTATAGCTTGAAAACGGTGCTCGTGAACTCGGCCTTTTCTTCCATTGCGAGATATAAGTCACGCCTTTTGTGCTCAAGGCAAGACGGAATCCCGACCATGTTACCTGTTGAGGCCCCCAGCTGGGAGAGAAAGACCACACATGGTCGTCGGTCTCCATTGCAGATTTCTCCCTCCAATCGAGTACGCTGCTCGCTCTGCCTTGCCGAATTTCGTCACTGAGTCTTCTGTACCGGGATCAGGCAATTCTTCGACAAGCATCCAATTCTCAAGCCAAATCTCATCCTTTTAGCAGGCAGTGATCCATGCTCATTATATACTGCTTTGGCTAAAGTCAAGAGGGGATTATCAAGAAAAACTAAACCTTGTTCGCTCAATCTTGACAGATCTCTATCGAGCATGCACGAAGCGGCATAGAGTTCTCTGCCTGAACCCCTCGGCATTAAAGGGAGAAGAGACCTCTAAGGTCATACAACGGCCTGACTTCGAGGCCAGCCAATTACTAGATCATGTCTTTGCTGGTTGAAATCTCGTTGAGAGCTGTTCATGCAAAGCAAAAAGGGTGCTGCCTTCATCAAGCTCCCGTCGGCATCTTTTGCAGTTGTAACCGGGGCTGACATGTGCCTCTCGCGTAACCGCGATTTTCCGGATATCGTAGAGATACCAACTCTTGAGTCTGGGAAATGTGAAGAATACAGACTTGAACTGTGGATTTTTGAGAAAGCCTTGTCCTGAACATTCTTCTGGGTTGACGATAGTATTTTCTCTCGACGAGCATCCATGTGCTTCAAAAGATGGCTGATTTCATGCCTCAGGCTATAGTCCCTGCCTCGGACGACAAAGTTCAGCCTCGAAACATCCGCAAATGACCATGTCCACACACCGCATAATGCGCCGCCCATTTTCTGCCAGACCATGCGAGAAAAAAAAAACCAACCCGAAAATTATTCCGATCCCGCGATAGCAAGCTTTCGGTGCGAGTTGCTCTGGATATAAGATCTCACAGGTGAATTTCGGAGTACTCTATTCGATTTGCCAAGAAAGAATGTCCAACGTAGGGCTCAAAACCAAGACCAAGCGGGTCTCCGCTCGGTCACCATTCGAGAACAACACAGCCAAATCCCACTCGGCGGACGAGGATATCGACATGGACGACGAGACCAGCTCCGACGAGGAGAGCATTCCGGAAAAGGACGAGGATGAGCTCAAGCTTGAGCGGATGCTTTTCGGTGACGATGAGGGATTCATGAGTGCGTTGAAGGCTCAGCAGCAACGAGAGGATGGAATGCGACTCGTGGTGCATAGCGATGAGAGCGCTGATGAGGAGGGGGAGGACGAGGAGGAGGTTGACTTGGCCAACATTCCCGATTCAGATGTATGCACGCACACACACACACCCTCTCTCTCTTGATGATTGGATTTTCCAATGCGATGTTTGCACGGGGCGACTAATGACGGGCTTTGTTTTTTTGCGCATAGCTTTTCTTCCTCGACTCTGGCAATGTTCAAACTTCAACCGAACTGGCCGACTCTGCGGAGACACCATCTGACGATGAGGCGGATGAGGAGGACGACGATGATGCAGTTCCTGCAGTGTGGCACGACAGTGACGATGAGCGCATTGCGGTCTCTCTAGCGAGCCAATCTAAATTGCGCAAACTACGAAACTTTGAGTCGGAGGATATCATCAGCGGTACGGAGTATATTCGACGACTACGTCGGCAATTCCAGCGCATGAACCCGACACCTGAATGGGCGGACCCGGAGCTCGCATCGAAGCGTCGCAAGGTTGACTCGGACGACTCGGGCATGGAAAGAGACGAGGAGATGGACTCGGACGAGGATGAAACCTTGTCTTCCCAGCCGCTGGCCAAGCTCCTCCAAAACACCTCTGACCTGACCCGCATTGAAGACAACTCCAAGCCTGGCAGCAAGCGCAAATTGCGCCAGGAAGTGGTGAACATCCAGCGATTGAAAGATGTCGGCAAGGCGCAACCGGTAAGAGAAGAAGCAAATGACCTGCTTGAAACTTTCTACTCCACTCTAGATGCTAATATTTTGATGGAAACAGTCCTCCATCGACTCTCTCATGTTTCACCCTCACTACCCTCTTCTGCTCTCTTCGGGCCCAGCTTCTACACTCTTCTTGCATCACATCTCACCTTCTGCACCCTCGCCCAATCCCCTCCTCACCTCCCTTCACATCAAGCGCACCCCGCTCCACACATCAGCCTTTGCGCCCCCCAATGGAAACCGAATCTTCGCGTCCGGTCGTCGCCGATACTTCCACATCTGGGATCTCGACACCGGCAAAGTTGACAAGGTCAATGGCTCAGCGGACCGCAAGGAAGAGCAAAAATCCATGGAACGATTCAAGGTCTCTCCCTGCGGACGCTACGTTGGCTTGGTCGGCACATCTCGCAAGGGTGGCGGTCTGATCAACGTCCTCGACTCGGGTACTGCGCAATGGATTGCGCAAGTTCGTGTGGACGGCCGCGGTGGTGTGGCCGATTTCGCATGGTGGTCCGATGGCGAGGGTATGACGGTGGCAAGCAAGAACGGCGAAGTATCCGAATGGGACGGTCGTCAACGTCGAATCATTGCCCGCTGGCTGGATGCCGGCGCCGTCGGAAACACCGTCATCGCACTGGGTGGTCGCAGCGGCCGGACCGAACTTGGTGGAGATCGCTGGGTGGCCATCGGCAGTACCAGTGGAATTGTCAACATCTACGATCGTCGCGACTGGGCCGCTGCAGCCGCGGCGGGTGCGTCTTCAAGCGCGAAGATCAACGACGACTCAACCCAGGCAGGTGTCCCGCGAAGCCCGACGCCCGCTCGAGTATTCGATCAGCTCACCACACCCGTCAGTCATTTGGTATTTGCACCCGATGGACAGATGATGGTGATGGCGAGTCGCTGGAAAAAAGATGCGCTCCGACTTGGTAAGACCCAATCTGACCAACGGTTCCGTACCGAATGATCAATCCACATACGCTCGAGACCGAAATATGCTAACATTTCTGGTGTTTTTTTTTCTCAGTGCACCTCCCTTCATGTACCGTGTACCGCAACTGGCCTACATCCAGCACTCCGCTCGGCCGCATTTCATCCGTTGCCATCTCTCCTAACAATGAGCAGCTCGCCATTGCCAACGAGCAAGGTCGGATTCGCTTGTTTGAAATTCGCGGATAGCAGATTGCAGAGACATGTGGAATTGACGATAGAAATTTTGTTCACTTTCATCCGAAGGTTGGCAAAATGTGACTTTGATATCGAGACATGTATACATCAAATAGACCATAGGTTTATCAGCATCAGGGCCATTCATCGAGTAGACTATGAATGTTCCCAAGACGTTGAATGCTTTAAAAAATCCATTTTACAGGAACTCGAGATCTATTTCGTCTACACCGTTGCGGCTTTATGTCACCACTCGACAGAACGAGAGTTCCACCTAAGGTAAGCCGGCTGGAGGAAACTTTCCCATAGTGTCAATATGCTCAATTCTACTACATAGTATATACACTTGACCTTACTAGACCGAGGCTAATAGATCTCACCTTCAGCCGCCGGTAGATCCACCTCATACATCAGATCAACCTTCCGTCCTCGGCTAAATGGGAAAGAACCCCCTCCCCCCAACACACAACCGGAACAAGTCCAAAGTGATGAATCGGTAGGTAAAAAGGGCTATCCCAAGTCAATTTTATAGGGGGTACCTAGGTATTTACCTAAAAGTCCTCCGCATAGAGTAGTCCTGAAGTCTTCCATCCTTCGTATGGGTTTATAAGGTTTAAAGTGAAACATCATATCGATACAAGACAGTAAGTTCCATTTTCTAGGAGAGGTTTCTGGCCCCACGCATCTTTTGACATCTTTTCGATCTTTTTTCCACTTCTAGGGAAATCAAACAGAATCTAGACAGATTGCAGAATCAAAAAGAGTGGAAAAAAAAAGAAGAAAAGAGGGGAGTAAAAAAAGGAAAGAGCAATATTCTTATTGTATGCGGGATTTTCAGGACGGTGCAGTTGGGTCAGGAAGGGAGGTTTTTTTGTCTGAATTAACAAGCAAAAGCCATGGGAATACGGAACAGCCCGCGGGGAAAAGGAAAGGAAAGAGACTGGGTTCAAACGACTGTGTAGACGCAATACCGCCAGAGTCATCAACTTGTCAATGAACTGAGTGGAGAAAACAGGGAAAAAAGAGTACATTGCGCTATCTTCGAGAGTCTCGCCGGGGTTATGGTAAGTCAAATGAGATCATGTCAAGACATGTAATTTCCAAGGCGGATCGTTTCTCATAGCAGGTCCGAGCGATGGACCGATATCATAGGATGAGTGGCTGATATTCGTGTTAGCACCTGGCCAACGTTTGTTTTTGCGGTTCGATTTTGGATGTAATGTGAAAGTGAGCCACTGAGGGTTTCCACCTCTCGCAGCAAAGAAGCGTGACAAAAAACAAAGTGTACAAAGGGTATATCGTAAGGGTAGACTGAGCAAACGCAAAACAAAAAGAGATGCAAAATAAGAAAAACCAAATCAGGAACGGATCGAGGTCTGAAGACGAGCGCCGCAATCTTTTGCCAACCAAAAATTGCCAACACCAAGGCAGAAAGGTCGATGCCTTGCTGGGTCTTGTATAGGAAGGTACTTCATTCATTTTGTTCGGAAATCCACATGTAGCAGTAGACCGGGAGGGGAGATGGATTGCTTTATTCTCCGTTCCCCGACGCTTCCAATCCCGGAGCCCGTTTCGGTTCATCGATAAAGTCTCTGATGACACAAGTCGCACGGTCAGGACCCTGGCAGACCTTGTTACGGTTCAGATGCTTGAAGCGTGGACCTATAGGTCCATTGACCCAGTGATACTGGCCAGCGAAGCGGTACTGGCGGCGATCACTGAGCGGGTAAAACTTATCTCCCCAGTGGCCTCGGAAGTAGAACCATTCTGTTGGGGCCTCGGGGTTGGCGGTTGAAGCACGGAGGTTGTCATTGTCCCAATCGTAGGTGTAGCTCTTGGAGTTCAGCACCGGATCCCAGAGTGGGCCACGGTCTGTGACATCGTGCAGAAGCCCCCAAGGTAGAACATATTCGTGGGTTCCTGGACGAGCATACATTGCATGACTGCCACTGGCCGAATAAATAACGGGCTTTAAAAAAGACAGCAATTAGCACGTCTGAAACCAAAAAGGGAAACCAATTTGATCTCCCCGGGGAAAAAAGCAACTTCAATTTCATATGCTCACCCTTTTGCCGATTTTTTCGACGGCCTCATAACGGAAGGCTTCGCCAGCAGTATGCGCGCTGAAAAACAGAGCTTTAGGTTGACCGTGGTGGAAGCGCACCAGACAATGCTCCCAGTCTCCGACATGGTTTCCGAAGCGGACATTGACGACGGTATTACCGAGGTTGAAACTGTAGAAATAGAACCAGAACGCGTCCACAACGCCGTCGCCTTTGTCCATTACCAGGAGGACAGCAGGCGCCTCGCTGCGGCCTCCAGGGCTCTGCGGGTGGGCTTCCCGAAGCTGATCCTGGATAGGCGGATGTCCTCCATACCGCTTCTTCAGCTCCTGCTTCAACCGACGATGGGCTGCTTTGGATTCACGCCGAAGCTGCTCTTGCTCGATGCGTGCTCGTCCACGCGCAGTGCGTCGCCTGAGATCGTCCCATTCTGCATCGTCATCGTGCTCCGAGGCCGCGCCTTTGGGATATTTGTCGTACTCCTCCCAAGTTGGCTCACTCAATTGCTCGCTCATTCGATCCCCAGCCTCGTCGCCCGTATCACCGCCCGGCCCCTGCGGGATGTTTTGCTGGCCTTCAAGCCACGGCGGGCGGGAAGTGGGGTCATCGTCACTCGTCAAAAAGACATGACGGCCACCTTCCCACTGATTGAGGTCATTCAAATCCTTCAACGTGGGGTGATCCCATTGAGCCTGAATGGGGGTATAATTGAGTGTCGGGGTCGTGTGGTATAGATGTTCCGCAATGTCACCAGGCCAGAATTGCTCGCCGGAATACAGATGCACAAGTGGAGCATACTCGAAGACGTAGTCGGGGATCTCCCGGTGCGCCCGCTCGTTTGCATCCCGGACAGTCTGATTATTGTTATCGACCCCACTCGCCCAGAACTTGAGCCACGGTTTCTCGGCGATTTGGTCATCAAGCGGTTTTGACCAACGATTGGGATCTTCAGCACCATAGAAGCCTTGGGCTACGTAAAAATGCGAGGCGCCACACACGCCGAGCCAGCGGCATGCCTTTCGGTCGAACCATGACTTTGACGTGGCCAGCCAACTCGACTCCTCTTTGTCTTCCTCACACCAGATCCAAGCGTCTGGGTTGACCGTTCGGGCAAGGCTGTTGATGGAGACATAGAGGATCAGCGTCGTAAGGGCGGCGATAGTCGTTTTCGCCTTTCGCCCCATTTGTTGTAGTGACCCGGTCGCAACTTGCAGCGCCGAGCTCACTGAGATATTTGTCGATACAGATTGTTGGTCAATTGCGAAAGCCGGCGTTGCAACCAGGTTGGAGAGCGCCGAGAGAGCGTTATCCTCGCCTGCTGTAATACAGTGACGAGCAAGCGAATCGGTGGGAAGCGGCAAGCATGCCGTAGAGAAGGAATCCTGCGGTGGTGTAGTTGGACGAGAAGTAACGAGGGACACAATTGCAAGCACGGCCACGAGGAACCAGGTTCGTGGGGAGGGCAATACTATAAAGATAGGGCAACACCGACGAGTCAGTTGATCATCTTGTCTTGCCCGTATATACCGAGACTTCCGGGCCCATTAGACGGATCCGTGAGCGGATCAACAAGAGGGGGGGGAGGAAAAGCATGAAAAATAATGACACAAACGTTGTCCATCAATCGTGTAAACTGGTTATGATTAACAGGGCAGCGAGGAAATAGAAAAACCCCCAAAAGCATGTTGATCCGTGAAAGACCCATCGGCCCAAATTCGGAAGACAGTAAAAAGAATGGAAAAACGAAGAAAGGTCCAATTACAAATGCGCTTAACCAGCCAACGAATACATTCACAGAAGGTGTCGGGAGACAATCGATGGACGATCTCGAACGAGTCAGAGTGGACACTGGACATCCGGGAACGTGCGGAAAATTGGAAAATTGGAAACGCATGGTAACGCGCCAAGCCGGATGCGCTCATCGCGCGAGAGAGGCGGGGCGCTCTCCTGCTCTTCTTTTCCTTCCAGGCATAAACAGTGCAGAATTCGAAAAGAGTCAAGTGGAGACAGCCCTGGCCCTGTCATGGGAGGGGGGTTGTGATGACTCTCCTGCAGGGCCAGGATGAGGCCCAGACGGGACGAACGGGGATCAACGGAAGACTCGGAACGCAAAGACTTGAACATACCTGGACAGGATGCAGACCGGGCCATGGTTTTTTTTTCTGGCGGGACTGATCCACGAGCGAGGGGCACGAATGAGTCGGTAGGTGATTGTTCTCGAGGAGGGAAAGAGCAAAATAGCTCAATTGTCTAGACACAAGGGAGAGAGGGGCGGGGGACTGGGTGTAAGCAATATGGACAACGACTGTGGACAACGACTGTGGACAATTGCCGGAAGATCAAGATGCAAGTGAGAGATGGCGGTCGGAGATGGAAGACGACGCCTGTGGAAGCAGCTGACCCATAAGGCTGAGCTGGAGTTACCCGTAGTACCACGAGTGACTCCGGATTTACCGTGGTAGGCAAAGTACCAGTACAATCCCGTTGTGGAAGTGATGAACCTTCAGACACGCTCGGGTGAGGGGAAGGCCGTAATGCGGCACCCGTACTGTGTTGGTCTACCTTTTCCTGTAAAGTCCACCTCAGTTACTGCAGATACATTCGCAGTAAACGTCCCATTAGGTACTTGTCTGCCGACTAGTCTGATGTGATTCACCAATCTTAAATCGCCGCTTGATTCCAGCGTACTTGATATATCTCGTTGATCCGATCAGGTCAGGTCGGTATGCACCCAGCGCATAACCTTACATACTCCACGCATATGAATGGAGAGTGATGAATAAACCCCGGCTCCATCCACCGACACTACGGGGGATAACTGTGACCTTGACCTATGAGATCAGATTCCAACATGACTCGACTTCGAATTGGCAATCGCTCAAACAGTACCTCACTGGCGAGTTCATCGCGCAACCGTGGTGCCGTCATTCCGTCATGTCCTGGATTGTTTCCAATTTTCGATGATCATCCAGGGATCCATTTCGGCCCCACCCACCCCGCCGCTTTCGGCTCATCCGGAAGACCCAAACGCCGCCGACCGGTCCACACCGCCTACTTAACTTTCCATCTTCGTTCAACTGATGCGATACGGCAGTCGGTGGACGCTGGACAAACTCACGGTAACTGGCGACAGGTCAAGAGACCGAGTACGCATGTGATGGAAGAGGTGTCAAGCATGACCAAGACCTACGAGATGACGCCGGTACCAGCGATCTGAGTTCCCACCATCCTTGACCACAGACTGTGGACAGTGGTTACTACTCAACAAAATGTGTAGACGCAGTGACTCCATTCTCTCCTGCTCTCGGAATGCTCCGAGTCAACAACATACCTATCTGACTTCTAGAATCCGACCTGGTGGGCAATGTGCCCGCGTAAGCCTCGCATGATTGCATAGCCTCTTCGAGCTGAGACCTACGCGGCTGCCTAAATATGGATGTCTGAAAATTCGACGAATGCAGTAAATCAATACCTCTGCGCAGCTGGCTGACTTTGCGTGAGACGGGTAAAAAAAATAGTATTCAGTGCGTCGTCTCGCATGCGCCGAATAAGCATTCGTGCTTTTTTGGAATGCCAACCAGACAATGAATATGACTAGTCATCGAAAACAGGCAGAAGAAGTCAAGCTCTCGCGTCCGGGGACTTCGGGCAATACACCAATCGCCGGGTCCGGCTGGAAGCTTGACTGGTCAGTAATAGAGATGCCTAATCGCGTGTCTACTGAAGATCTAGGTGCCTGGAGTATGCATAATCGCATGTACATATGTAATGTTTGTTTTTCCATCGATCTGCGGACTAAACAGCTAAGCCAATCTTTTTCATTGAAACCTGCACGGGCTTGAATTTGGCTCTCTCCGAGATGCATACACCGTGGTCTGGACCTCTGTCAGCCTTGGGTGTACAAATCACTATGTACCATGGTCATTTTGGAAATAATTTTTGCTTGTTTGAGCTTACTTGGAAGTTCTATCGCGTTGTATGAGATGCTAGTCTTACAGAGCTCTCAGCATTAATTGTTATCCATTCGGGCAGAAATGGTAAGTGGCTAGGTAGATTGTACAGGCACCTCCTCTCCAAAGTTGCTCCTCTATATTCAATGATCCATCTACACTAAACCGTACCCCCGGGTGCGCCGGGTCTGGCTGACCCCACGCGTCTGCATCCTACCGCCACATTCACCGCCTCAAACTGCCAATCACTCTCTCTTCAATCTTATCTTATCGTGCGACACTTGGAATCACTCAATTTGCTATCAAATACGAAAAAAAAAACATACACACGCGCACGCATTCCGAACATAAAGCGCGAGATGGACCCTCCCATCGAGTCAGATGAGGATGAATGGGAGTACGAGTATCATGAAACTGAGACCGAGGTAATTCAGCACAGTGAAATATACAAACCTCCTCTTGTTGCAATGCAGTTCCTCAAATTGATTCCCATTACTATCGCATAGTCGTTCTACCTGAACTTGGACCTCTCATCAGTCCACGGACCTATCCGCCCACCGCGACGACGCCAACCACAGGACGACATAAGCGCACTTGGTAACAATAATAACGCCAATCAACTGGGTCACCTCGGGGAAGATACCTTGACGCCTGTTGATCCCAGCGACAATGCCGCAGACCAGCCCCCCACCAACGGATCCTACACGACTGAACCAGAGGCTCTGGCCAGCGAACGAATCCAGATCCTCGGTCTCCACACGAGCAACCCGATCATCTCATATTGCAATCAACTCTTCAGCTGTACCTGGGCCGACCAAATCGGCACGGAACTCATCTTTGCGCACCCAGATGCCCACACCAACTTGGACAATACGGACCACCAGTCCCTGCCATCCCTCATGCAGGGCCCATCCTTTGAGCTACTCGCCGCCAATAGCGTGAAGATTCTCGGCCAAAAGGCCAACATAACCTCGAGCAGCAACCCCGGAGTACCGGGCGATGTGCAACCGGCGGGAGCTCGGGATAATCTGGCGACTGCTGTCCCCGCGGACGATGCTCAGGCACTATCAATGTCTACCAATTTGCCACGACGCGGCCTGCAAACTTCTCACCAGGCAAACTTCCTGGCGCGGTTGCAGGCAATTAAGACCCAAAGGGGCGAGACGGACACTGTGCGGACAACTTTCAGTACCAAGCGCACCGTGACCGTTGCGGACAGGCTAGGCGCGTGGGCCAGAACAGAAGCTCAACTTGCAGAAATTCATGCCTTGAATGACCGAGCCCATAAGGGAGATACTGCGGCCATTGCAGCTCTAGAACAGATGATGCGTGATATCATACAGCAGCAGCATCAACAGCAGTCGGAACCGCAGCTACAGAGCTCGCAGCAGCAGGACTTGGAACAACCAGAGCCGCAGGACACCATGCCCATTGATCCGCAGCTGATGTGAACCAGCAGAATGGAAGGTATCTACCAATCAAGCATTGAGCTGCAAGCAGAAGATGGTCTATCCGATCAAGGTGTTTCAAAAACATCGGCGATATCGCCTACATTGCCGCACGGTTTGCTGTACTGAACGGACCCTTCAAGGGTGTATCGATGATGCAGGCTGCTCCAAACGTCTGCACTCATCATACTCAACGTTCATCTTTCATGGTATCTTGACTTTCGACTGTGGCCTGTAGGATTCCGAAAATTGGATCACCAGTCACGTGGGTACGTCCCGCCAAGTCATGAATCGTGAATCACAAGCTTCTTCAATAATCAAGCGCCGTCGCAGCCTAGCGAGTGCTACTTGCGCCTTCATCTTCTTCTCCTACGACTTCTCTTCAGCAGACGACAGCAATTGGGGCTCAGCTTTGCACGCAAGTCTGCCGAGTGAGAGGCTTTGCAATCCCCTCCATTCTACTCTGTCTTCCGCCGCTGCATGTTCGGCTTTTACCAATCTCTCCATGAGGCAACTTGCCTTGGAGAACAGCACCCTCTTGATCTGACGTGGGCCACCGATTGCATCAGCGCCATGCTATCATCGCCGTCTTTTCGTTCGGCTTAAAGTCGGCCCTGGAACCGTGACGGAGATCCACTGGTTCGCAAACTACAGTATCATCATATGATAAATCATTGCTGGCGCTTCCGTCTCAACCAAAGTTCGCGCCGGACCCCACACAGCTCCGATCCGTACTACCCTGGATGTCGCTGGCTTGTATAGTTCTTAAGTTTTTGTTTTCCATCGGCTTCAAAGCTAGACAGCATGGTGGGGAAAACGCAGTGCTAATCGGATTGTGTTGGTTTTTCCCCCCAAACCAGCTCTGGCTTGATGGAAACGAGAGCATGTAAATCGTGAAATCAACTCAACAATTTAATATATTGATCAAGGAGAATTTTCATAGATTCGAGAAGAACCTTTTGGTACTTACGTCCTTGAGCCTCGCTGCTCCTATTACTATCTTGATCCTAGCAGATGCCTACGTAATTCCAAGCTTGATGCTCTCCCTGTCGGGAGTTGAAGCGGACTTATGTACATAAATGGTCACTTGCTCACGTGTGTCATTTGAAAAAAAAAAAAAAAAAACAGAAAAAACCTAGAAATCTTCATCCCAGCCCTTTTACATATATTCACATGCCAGAAAAACGCTGAGTATAGTAATTTGTTCCATCCACAAACTCCACATCCTGATGAAAAAGGAGTAGGTTGGGACGTAAAGAATCACTATGACGTCGGTTTTCTTGTCCCGAGACCCGAAAGCTTGGGTTCGAGCATCCTGCGCCCCACATGCACATCTATAGGACCAAGTACCTCAGTAGTGTTGATGTTGTAAGATAGCAGGGCAACGTCTTTTTTTTTCGAAAGAATCAAACGGGACTCTCTAATTGTTCTCGGCTAGGAAAATTTCTCAATACTCTAGATAGAACAAAGTATATATTACAAGGCAGCTCTACCAACCTTTAATGCCATATCATGATTCAATCAAGTTGGTTGGAGCAGACTCCAGACACGCGAACAGACAGCAACACTACTGTTTAACATTGAGATAATAGCAGCACTTAAACTCAGGACTAGGTAGCTAGCACTCACTGGGCTCAAGTGGCTGTTGACGAGTAGACTGGATCCAAGGAATTCTACCTATCTCAATAAGAATTTTAATAAATTTTCACCAGAGTTCATACTCTAGTCCGTTTGTCCGTGGTTACTTGCAACAAGAACGTATATGTTTCGACAGATTGTCAACGGATGTCTTGTCCCGTCCAGGCTCTGAAAATCTATTGGAAGATGGGTCGTACATCAACATTCGAGGTTATTGATTCACCGAGGTCTCGGATTGGGAACTGATTCTTTGGAGCATCGTAGGGGTTGAAATCTGGACGGGACAGGACGGGACTTAAGAAAGGGTAGGTAGTAATCTGGGAGTATCCGTATTCCGGGAATGAAAGGAAGATTTGAATGCTAAGGTAAGGGCGAGTGGTTTTGGGAGCACTTCGGATTATCATTTCTATGGGGTAGGTATTCCACCTGAATCCTATATGGATGAGGTCAATATGTGGATATCGATAATATGGATAGGGAATGAAATGGAACCCTACCTGATACCTCCTCAGAGATTCAATTACCGCAGACAGTGAAAGAGTCCAACCCAATTGTCAAAATAGAATAAAATAAGTATATATTGATTCCTTTCATCGTAATCTACCGCTCAACGCCTTCCAATGTCACCCCTCACTAGAGGTAGTTCCTGCTATTGTACAAATCTTCCTCCGTGACGAGGGCACCGGCCGTTTTTAGACACAAGATCAAGCTGACCGATGCGAAGAAGAAGAGAAAAAAAATAAAGGGAAGGGAAAGGAATGAAAAAACAACACAAAAAAAAGAGGACCCGAAAGAAAAAGGTTGTTGACAACCCCGCAACGCCAGCATACCCGCTCAGTTGAATTCAAGGCCGAAACCACCCAAGAGCCTGCCTACTTAAAGACGGGAAGACCAAAAAAAAGTCGCGGTGCCAAGGATGAGTGAGAGTGAGTTCATGTTTTGATTTTGCCGATCCTGAGAGACAAGGACACCATAATCAAGACCCGATGTGAATGAAAAAGCCGGGGTGGAATGGACGGGAAATGATCGAATGGAGAAGAAAAAGAGAATTGCGATCCTTTATTCCAGAGTCGCAGCACCAGGTGCGATAGATCATCTCGCAGTGCGGTGAGCCTACGTCAGAGGAAGATGGAAAGAGAGAGAGAAGAAAGGGATTTTGTAGAAGGCTCTGCTGCGGCAGAGCCTTCTAATCCAGGCTCAGACGAGAGATCTCATCAAACTTGGTGGTACATTGCCCGCCATTACTATCAATGGCAAAGCTGACCGGCGATGGAGGCGGAGCAGGTGGCATCCCGTCGATGAAATGGGAAGAAGTCTTGGTGGTCTTGTGGTGATCCTGGGAAGACACCGAGGTCCGGAACGACGTGGTCATGACGCGGGAGATGTCTTGGGAGAAAGCGGCGAGTGACTCGGCCGTGGTGGGTGGAACAATCGAATGGGACTGAGTCGACATTGTGAGGATGGTGGCACTTGGTGCGAGGTGGTTGGAGAACAGACTGATTGTATTGTTGACGGGAGTTTTGACAAGGCAAGAGTGATTAGACTGGCGTGAGAGTTTTGTTTGAAAAAACACTTGTCTTGGGGTTGTCGGGCGATTTTTTTTTGGAAGATATCAGATTGTCCTGGACCGGTGGAGCGTAGTCAAGAGGACCTCGGCACGTTTGGTGAGCAGGTGCAGTGAATTGCGTTTTCCGACGGCGCGGCTAGTAATCAAACTCCGGGCTTCGGTGCGGCCTCTTCCGGTGGGACAATCACAGTACTGATTCGAGCGTCTGAGGAATAGAGTTAGTTTTTTAAAGTTTGACAGGACGAGAGTCAAAATGAGCAGGTCAAGTTGGGAGAAAAGCAGAGAGATGAGCACAGTCTTCCGAACCCGCCCGAGGATCCGAGAGACGTCTCGGGCGTTGGGAAGATTGTGGCAAGGAAAGTATGATGTAACGGGGATCATCATGAACACTTGGATGACTGCAACTAAACGCGATACTCACTTTGAAGGCGAGAAATGTGCGAATGGCCGAATGATTGCGAGAGGCGGTCAAGAGAAGTGAGGCGAACTGGGCTAGGAATCGTACTTGTATGATGATGAGGATGAAGATGCGGCAACACAACCAGAGCACAGTGGGAAGAAAAGCAGCGTGAACGGTGAGACTTGGCGTTGCGTGAGACCTGAGGATCAAATGTCTGCGAGGGAAAATCGACGAAGTAGGTGTTCTTTAAAGTGTTTTTGCAAGCGTCACGATTGCACTGTTTTGTTCCCTGGGGAAGTTGGGAACTGTTGAATCCGGGAGGAAGTCCGGGGAAATACCACAATTCCATGTTGAACCGCCGAAAAGGGCGTCCGGTACGGTCACCACCTTGTATGGAAACCATACAGAAGTCATGGTGAGGGCACGCTTCTACGAGACAGATACGTCCAATCAAGGAACATGGAGTCATCTCCCGGCCACAGAGCTCGAATGACCCTGAGGTCATCGATGGGAAGATGATCAACATGATCAATCATGAGCACATCGTCAACATGTGTCTCTGCTTGTACAGGGATCTCTGTAACTGTACAGTAATATGGTAGTACATTCATACCGTTACATCCCCGTCTCAAGACTCCTTCGATCGGGGAAGCGCCAAAAGAATTTCCGGGTGGAGTCCCCCCAACGTAAGCCTCCCCCGCCGGGCTGCATCCTGACTCTGCGACTGGGGCTCTGGGGTAAACGAGAACCCAGTAAAGGTTTGATTTGGACTTTGTGGATGATCAATTATCACCGACTACGATGGACAGTGTGTGGTTGCTATTGCTGTTGTTGTTTGCAATCGAGGACCAAGCCTCATTGCCGAGCCTATCGAGCATCGTTGATCCCACCGCATTCAACTTTTTTTCAAAAAGCACCCACGAAATGAGCAAACCTCTTCACCAGGCTCAAGTCACTGCCGTGGTGAGCAAACACCAACAAACTCTCTTCTAGTCTACACTCTACAATCCCTCGTGTCGCGTAGTCACCTCAAACAGTACTTTTGATCAAAGTCAATCAGAAATTCATACATCCCAACCCGATGGGGAAAAGAAGCCCCAAAAGGCTGCCCGACCCTTTCTTGCGCAAGAACTGAAATCCTGTCTGTTTCCAATCACCTCCTGGCTTGGACGATCGTCTTACCCTGTACACACAACAACCGCCTCATTTTTTCTTCCCTTTTACTTCTCGTTCTCGCCACCCCCCAGGGCAAGGTTGAAAAAAAAGGGGGGGGCGCCCCTCCCAGACTCCAATAATCGAGCGATAGCAAATTCCGACACAGCAAGGCAGCGTATTCAGCAAGGTCAACGCATGATGCCTCGGTGCTAGACTTTTCAGTGATCCCAACCATCGATCCGATCTTCCAGGACCAAAGCACTCGAATGTAAGATCCTTGATCGACCAGGTGTGCAATGTTCAAGAGCCGGTCAGCTAGAGTCCATGCATAGACGAGGATCGCGGATTAAGTCAAGGCGACTGGTCTATTTCCACCAATATGATTGATATGAACAGACTGCTTATGTAGTCTCCGAGGCGTGCGGGCTGCATTTCAATCATGATGTCGATGGCTTACCCGCTGGAAATTCAGTGGTAATTTGACCGTACGCCCAAGTGTTTCACATTGCTTACATTGGACTACAGATTGTGTATTACACAATGTGTAGAGACTAGAGCTCGGAGGCCATTGTGAAAATAGGGGAGTAAAGACCTCTAAGAGGGAACTGCCTTGAAAAATAAAGAACATGAATAGTACACAGGTCATTATCTACCGTCCATCTCCCCCCTCCCCCCCCAAAAGATAGAATGCTCAAGGCAAAATGTCGTTCAGAATGATTATTGAGATTCACTGTATCCGTACAACTTAACCCACTGTTGGACTTGGCTACTTGATTCATTCGACTCTCCACTCAATTATTTGAACCCTGGGGAAGACTCCAACAGGAAACACAAACACACCTCCGAAATCAGAAATCAGGGGGTGGATCCCGGCGAGAGTGAGGCAGACTCCTGTCCTCCAGAAACCACGCCGCACTAGTCCACGACCAGCGTTAGCGTGTCTCTGTGGCTTCAGCCTTTACAGGGGCCAGGCCCACCGTGCCAGGGGGAGAGAAGGAAATAGAGAAGCTTCTCATCTTCTAGCGCCCCCGGGGAAGTCGGCTAGAACCACGGGGAAGTTAGGATTGGCTTGTTACTCCAGGTATTCAATACATAATACGGTCAGTACGGTATGCTTGGTGATGCTGAAACTATCTCCAAATCCGGGGCAAATTGCGGCCTGGGGGCTCGCTCGCTACAGTACAAGGAGAGGGTTACAGTACATGTACTGTAGGAGTGGATGTTACAATGTTCCATTCCTCCCGCTTATACCCTGTTCACGTTCACGGACTTACTCTGGTCAGGTCAGTCTAAAAGTGTCTAGACCCCGGACAGAGTGATACCAGTGTCGTTCAGTGGCCTGCTATCCTGTATCCACAATTTTGATCTGAAGATCGGCCAGTCATCAGGTATACAGCTGGGCGCGTTCTCCGAATGTTCAGGCTATACGCGACTGGATCTGATTTCAGTCTGCGCACTGGCACAGAGAGGTAGGAACCGGTGATAGCCTGCACGGCACCGCGCGGGATGTTTAGGCTGTTTTACGCTTCCCGTTTACTCGACCTCGAATGACAAGTCTAGGGTCCCTAAAAGGGAATCGAAGCCTTAATACACACAGTACCGACTCTACTGAGTGGTGAGCACTGTGCCAGGCTCGCCGTATTGAAATGCACGCAAGAGACTGGGCCCCTTGTGTATAGAAAATCAAAATCACAATAATGATTCCTCCTATAGTATAGTACATACATCTTCTTCCCACGTGTCTGGTCTCCTTTCTTTTCCTTTCTGTTTTTTTTAAAGAAAAACTCGACAACTCACAAACACACTTTCAGCCTTACTTGCTTGTAAGAGGTTCTCACACCCTCGGGCACCTCTTTCTTTGCTTTTTGACACACGCACATGCCTGTGTGTAACAGACATGTATGATCCCGCTCTGTACAAGACCCTGGTCTCGGAACATTCCCTTCGCGGCTCTGGAAGGAAATAAATCCTTCTAGCGACCTGCCAAAAAGGGGAAGCACGGCTCACTTGAAGCGGACAATGATCATTAAGACTCCCCTCGGGCATTCAGTCCCCTGCCGCTTTGTCTGCGGGTCCAGGGACGGCAATCGTTGAGAATTTGAACTGGGTTTGCAAAAAATGTAGAGATGAAGCTCTGTCTTGAATGGATATGTTGTAGGCTGCCAGGACAGTATTCACCTTGGTAGACTTGAGGATATTGACCCGTGACCACTGTTTGAAAGTGTATTTATTCTTCTTATTCTTCCTGACGAGGCTTATACGTGGCCCCTCAACAAGCACTGCACTTGTTCTCTGTGCTCTCGATCAAAGAGAGGCTTGAGAATGACTAGGCGAGCTGTGAATCTGAAAGCTCTTCATTTTTATTGTCATTGTTCTTTTAACAAGCCAAGACTTTTCGAAAGTCCTCTACCAGGTACTCGGGAACCAGAATAAATGCTGCAAGTTCTTCACCAAACACCACATTTTGAGCGAATCAACACTGAAAATAACACGCGAAGCTTCTGGTCCTTGAACCTACCTCGGCCAAGTACTGTGGAGTGGATTCAATTTCAGTCTCGAGAGACGCACGCGTAATGGGTTGCCTTTAATCTAATTGGGCGAATTATGGATCGTAACTGTCTTTGAGACAGCGATCTGGATTGAAGAACTACACTTTGAAGTTCATCGAAGATAAATCGAGACTATATTACTAGGTCCTTGTATCATACCTATGATGAAAGGGATAACAATTCTTTTTGTATCTAAATCTGAACAAATGTAAGTCCATCACATACGACCATAGGGTGTGGAGAACAGGGCTTCCCGTCCGCTCAGCCGTACTTAAGCCACACGCCGGTCAGTTAGTAGTATGGTGGGTGACCACATGCGAATCCTGACTGTTGTATGTTTTTGATTTTTGTCTACTCTCGGTATAATTCCGAAGAGACTAAGGTCCAAAACAAGGTCATAGGAGGGAACTTATATAGAATTAAACCTTACCACAGGTACTTCTAGTCGCTATTTTAACTTACCTAGTCCGATACCTCGAAAGGTATATAGAGCCTAGAAGGCCTCAACCACGCACATACGACCATAGGGTGTGGAAAATAGGGCTTCCCGTCCGCTCAGCCGTACTCAAGCCACACGCCGGCCAGTTAGTAGTATGGTGGGTGACCACATGCGAATCCTGGCTGTTGTATGTTTTTGAAAATTTTAAGCGTTTCTCTTGCTAATTATTTGCAAATTGTTCCCTTTGCCGAATGCGGTAAATTAATTACGGACACAGAGTGAGTGTGTATCCCCCGTGGTGTCTTGTTTCCTCTCTTCTCTATTGTACAGCACAATTGCGTGCCATTTGATGCAACCTGATCTCCATTACTCAACGATGCACGTCAGAGTCACAAGAGGATTGAGGAAGGTATGGACTTGGGTAAGTTTCATGCTCTTTCTTTCAATTTTCACAATCAGATAGCGTGTTCTTCTTGAAGACTAAATTCAACTTATTCTGGCAGAGCGAGAGCTTTCTTCTCAAACACCTTCCGCTCTGCAAGTACGATCAAGCTCGATCATTTGATAACTAGGCAGTTGATATTCTATTGCTGCCTTGTGATACAACCAGTGTGGAGTTTCTGAGGAGAGAGGAAGGAAGAGAGGAAAGAAGGTGATTACAGGGGTGGGGTGTAAGCTCGAAAGTGACCCTCAGTTCTCTGCTCAGAGACTGGAGTGTTTATTGAAAAGAGCAAAGATCACTTCAGTTTTTTAGGTCCTCAACTCACGATATAAGAAATCCACTGCTACACTTGTTAATCTTGAAGACGCTCCGATTTTTTTACATCACGGATCTTGGGAACGGGTCAGAATTTGACCAGATGGATTCATTATATCAACTCCCTTCACTCTATCGCATGTATGAAATTGATCTATGCGCTTGAGAATTCTGCCAAAAGATCCACACAATAGTGCAGCTGAATACACCTGGCAACTTCATTCCACTGCGGAGGCAGGTATGCTCGTTGTTATTTCTCCCGCCCCCTCGAACGTGATTCCGAAGCAAACTTGAATACTTTCAAATGAGTCACTCTGTGACGGTATAAACGGCATCTGCCCGAGAAAGATGATTTTAGTGCACTTCCAGAGGGATATGGCTGTTCGAATCTGATAGTCCTGCTTCATAAACTATCTAGGTATATCCATCCTGATCCATGTACCCCTCTGTCGTAGCTATCCATCCGGCAAAGAACGCCAATGCTATCTCAAGGCGGATGTTGAAAAATTAAAGCTTGAGACTGGATGAAGGTCATATCATAGTTTCATGACGCATTTCTCGCACGGGGGATTCCGCGGCCTAGGCTCCAGAAAATTGTTGTATTAGAAGGCTTTTGGTTAGTGATTAGCTACTTGTTACCCTGTACTATTTAGTATCAGTTTGGTTTGTGATTTCATCACAGCTGTAGAGTCTTGGGAAAGGAAAGTGATACCAGACTCGCGACATAATACATATTTCCAGGGTAATCGTTGATCTTTGTCATCGAGAATAAAGACATAAGCAAGGTAGATTACTGTAGTTCACAGGGGTGATTGACCTTATATCTGATTATATGTCACCGTGAGACCACTAGAATAATCCAAAAAAAAAAATCCCAAGAATCTGATATGCATCTATCTACACAATACGCTATTTCGTGGCAATAAAAGATATATGAGCTCTCTCATACCTGATTTCTCTCGAGTTCCCCCGAGTCACCTTGTAAATGCTGTCAAGCGCCGGCATGATCTCACTATGCAGCTAGCCGTATAGCCAGAAATGACGAGTGTACATAATTCCCAAGGAAGATTTATCACAACTCAGATAATGAAACTAGACGCAGGACCGACAAGTATTTCACCATTATACCATGCCATCTGTCCGTCGACTCTTTGCAGCTTATACTGTAAAGGGAGATCTTCCTTCATCAAAATAAGCGATGTGGAAATCGGGCCAAGGAAGCCTTTGATACCTCTTGTGAGTCATGTATTCTCCAGGATCTAGGCTATCTTCATCGAAGACTCAGACGGAAGGAGTTCTGAGATGGGAGCACTTCCCGTCTGCATGTTATTATGTGCCCCTAGGCTTGCCATCTATCTCTACTGTCCCTTTCTCTGAAATTTCATATGCGACATTTGGTAACATCCGAGGCATTATGAATCTGACTTGGATGATCATTGCTAAAATTTTTAGACGAGCTGGATGAGAATGCTCCTATTTTCTTTGGACCAGGTAAGGTATAAATCTAGTTTTCAACATTTGATCTCCATTTTCACTTCTCATCATGAGGTCCTCGTTCGACAAATATTGGATTCATCTTAGATTTCTTCTCAACTGATTGATTGTCGGTCAACTCTATAAGATGTCTGCTTTTTTACGTTGCGTTTTCAAAGGTGGAAATGAGATTATAGGAGCTCGCTGGAGTTGATATACCCTTTTGAACTAGATTCGGAAAAGTCATCCAGACCAAGCCTCATAGATGTCAATGATCGAGATGCAGTTTATGGGGTCTAAAAACCCATATGTACCAAGGTTAATCAGTTCTTCTCGAATCCTGGTCGATGAATATCGCATTGATTTGAGGCTGCACCTCGATTTATCAGTACACCTGACTATTGCTAGCCCTGTCCAATAAGTACATACGGCAGTATGTGCACTGACAAGTAGTAAAGTACACATGACCAGGGTTGATGCTCCACAACCAAACGCCACTGACTCTCGGCATCGGCACTTGAAAACTGGTCTCTGTGAGCGTGAGCGATCGGCTTGCGACGGACTACCCGCTCTGAAACGTGGTCTCGTGGCAGCAGTGGTCTAGACCTATCAAATCAAAACGGGATTAGTTTGCCGGTTAGAAATCTGACAATTAGATCGATGCTGTGATTAATCGTATAGATGTCTCTGTTTCTATTAAGACACGCGAGGACTCATGCTGATTGTATCTATGATTTTTTTTTAAAATGCAGGGTCGTGTTCGAGTTGCGCGTGATATTGTGCTGCCACGTATATTATCATGCTTGTGGAACTGTGAGGTATGATGTTAGAGGTGACTTGAGAAGCCAGGTTTGGCAATGGAATAACGGATGACAATATGCTATGACCGCTGGTTTTGATGCTATAGTGGCCGATATCTGTTTGTGAACGCAAGTTACCAATCTTATACACGTATCCAACAGAGTCTGGTGATGAAATGATACGAGACTAGTGGCCTATTACATTGAGCCACGACCTCAAAGCAAAAACCTAGCAGACTGCCGCCTCTTGTTCCCATGAGATGGAAGAGATGATTACCGAGGTGCTTATCTTATGCCTGTTATTTTCGTTTTGTATCCCCTGTAATACCTGGGAGACTCAACGTGCCGAATGCGGCTCTTCTGAGGAGTGCAATACTCACCTAGCCCTGGGAAAATTGCAAATCTGGAGCGCTGTCAGGTGAAGATGTCCATGGTATGAACACTGACCAGCTAAAGTAGATAGTGGAGCATCGTTGCAATTTAGGAGGTACTTGTGGACTGACATATATAGGGCAGGTTGCATAGATGCCTCTGAATGGTAGACAGCACGGTAAATAGACTGACCAAACAGGAAAACTTTCTATGGTTACCTTGGAAGGGACTTGCGCTTCAACAGTCAGCGTGACAATGGGAATGATCACATGGGAAATAAACCGGTTCTATTTTCAGATTAGAATCGAACCCGTCTATTTTATTGTGATTGATTTGTATTGGATAAGTCATGGTTCATTAATGCTGACACGCTACTGAAACACACCAGAATCGCATCACTTGGATGCTACTAGCAGGAGTATGCATGGACGAGTGGCGGAATCCTCGGGCTGAATCGAATCTGGAGCGGCAACCCCCAGAAACACCTCAGGCCAACCGGACTGGATCAAACTTTGATCCGTCATTCTGGCCAACCAGCCACGGTTCCTCTCGCAACGTGGGCTACTCTCGAGGACTCGAGGCTGCGTAGCAGTAGAGAGAGAGAGAGAGAGAGAGAGAGGCAAACGAAGTCCAAGGCAGATCACATATTATCTGAAACTCGTGCATTCGACTTTGGGGGGATTCAATGATCCTTCCTCTTGGGCTTCGTCGCTACTCTCCGGATGATCATCCAAGTACGCAGTCCGTTTATTATCATTCTCCTCTCGTGATCCCTCCGCTTCCCCATGCAGCCGCAGTCTCACACTTTTCCCTTCTCCAGACTTTTTCTGTCTCGGTTTCTCCAACCGGGCCCGAACCCAAATTACCTCATCTCACGCCGAGTCCGGCCGCATCTTCCAATCGCACACCCGCCGAGGCTGCCCCACCGCGTCCACCCGCCCCGCGCAGAACCAGATTTCTGTTGGGGAGCGGACTGGGATCGTGGTGTTGGATTCGAAGTTCTGCGGGTGACTTTGGCCATGTCTGGGGGGGGGAGGAGTGAGGCACTGGAAAGGTATGAGGGTGGTCTCTCTCTTGTCGTGCCTGGTGATTCGCTTGCGCCAAGGTGAAAATGTGGGCTGAATCAGGGCTGGGCACTTGGGCGTGGAATTCAATACATGCTGCACTATATTATATGCCATGTGGCACATGGGATTCGAAAAAGACGAGATGGGAGGAATGCCTCGTGCAAAGTCATTGATCGCTTTTTTGATGGACTTGCAGATGGGGGGAAATAGGAGGAGGAGGAGGTTTGAAGTATCATGTTGGTGTGTTATGCTTGTTGCAGTATAGAGGTAGTTGCAAAGCGGCTCACTACTCTTCACACTGAAAAAACACATCTCAAGTACGTAGTCCGGCAAAAGTATGCCTACGTATGCTGAAAAGACCGTCCTCAGGGCTGGAGTGTAGTAGTAAGTATAAGGACTCTACTACTATCAGTGGTCTACGTAAGGCATACTACCTACTCCAGCGAGACAAGTTCCCAAAACAGCATCATCCTGGAAAATTTCCATCATTCCATCATTTTACCCCGCAATAACCGGCCGATCCAGGTACCGACGTGCGGCGACCGTCGGTTTGCCAAAGTGGGCGAACCCTCTCATCATCCTCGTGATCGTCACGTGTGTCTGGTTGGAACCGCCCTCCGGTTCGAAGCCCGGCCCGGGAACTCTGGGGACGAAGGGAGGCAAAAACAAAAAAAAAACTCTGAAAAAGTCATACCAAAAAAAAAAGCAAACGTTCTCCCACAAAAAGCGCGCAAATCACTGCGTAATAGCCGGGGCTATTACATTATGGTTATCCTAATCGAGTCATCTTATAGGATTTTTTTTTCCCTTTTTGTCGTCTCATTCTTCTGTATGCTTCCAAGATCAGGCTCGCTCAACTGCAGTCCAGTAGAGATTCAGCAACTCTCATCTGGCTTGGAAGTGTTTTGTCATTGTTGATGATGATGAAAAGAAAAAAAAAATGCTTTTTTCTTCCCTCCGCTCCTCCAATCTGATGACGGTCCGAATCGTGATGGAGGAACGTAGTTACGTACTGTAGGGGAGAATTGCCCCATGCCGTGTTTTGCCCGCATTCGACGCTTTGGTCGCTCGGCGCTGTCCTGGGCTCCAGGTTCCTCCACACCTATCAATTTCAATTAGGTACATACATGATCAGGTACTACCCCAGGATCACCTCCCGTTGAGAGATGATGGGCGAAAATCCCCCGGACGGAAGGAAAAATGGGGATGGACGGGGATGGTCGATACGGTCAGAGATTCATTGGTGAAGGTGGGGGTGGGGGAAAGTTTCTGTTTTGCATCATGGAAGGTGTTTTGAGTATGGGGTCGCTATTGATTGAAATAGTCATTTATGTAGGATCGGGGATGGGATGGGGATGGGATGGGATGGACTCGGTATGAGTGTACTAGGTAGCAATTGGTGAATGTCTTGGTGGTTTCAAGATTACGGCATCAGGATTGGGTACTCGGCCCAATCCTGGAACTGGTATAGAATCTAGGCTGTTGTGATTTATTGCATGGAGAGGGACGGGACGCGATCCATCAGGATCTACATCCATATAGATGGATCCCGTGTGGATGGACGGGAGTATCATCAAAGTGTACAGTCATGGAACCAACTCAACTCCTCCAGGCAGTAAAACATTTGAGCAATGGCTGATTCAAACTGATTGTGGTAATACTAGAACACAGACTCTCCTACACATCAGATCCCTCCTGAAAATGCCGCGCCTGCAATGTGAGGTGCATCGCACACCCCCCCCCCCCCCAGAATCGAACCGAACCATTCAAGAAAGTGGACGGGAACGAATTGCAATTCCTCGGCAATCCGACCATCGTAGAAGGTCCTCAGCTCCTCCAGCCAACTCCGTAGGGACTCCGATCGTTGATCCCCTTGCGACTGCCTTCCCCGGGCGCCATGACACATCGCATTCCACGATGGGTGGACGATCATCTCATTTTCGGACCACTCTATCGAATCAATCGTCAGCGTGACTTTTTTTTTGCCATGCTCCCGTTACCCTTTGCTTTCCCCACTTTTCTTTTTTTCTTCCTTTTTTTTTTCTTGCTGTCTGATTGCACCGTGGACATGCGCGATTAAATGGTTCGTGCTGTAGTATGATGATATGCGGGAAAGGGTGTAGGCCTAGAATTTCATACGGGGGGTGTCTATGTGGATTGCGTTATTCAGGTGGATGGTTTGGTGATACATGAGATTCTGGCGTAGGCGTGTCTAGGTAGTCGCAAGGGCTGTACAGTAGGTGTCTCACAAAATGGATATAGCTCGTCCATATTTCATACTCCAGGCTCACTGCTAGTGCGAGTGAGTTCAATAATAGACCGGATCGGGGAATCTACCAGTCAGTAGGGGAATAATGTAGATATCAAATGGAACATTGAAATCGATGCATTCTGGGGACAAACACGCCGTACCTGACCGCGGAATGCTGCACGGTTCACGCTCAGGTGACCTGGTTCAGATGGCCCACGTTTGGATCGAGTTGATATCCCTTCACAGGCCCCCCCAGATCTCGTGACTTCCCAGAGAGAGATCCGGTGCTCTGCGGCGTATTCTAGGGCTTCGTACTAACAATAGTCCCGTCGACTCGTTTCGAACTCGTTGTGATCCACGTTTCTGCTAGATATGTGTTTGCCCCCCCTTGACGGCAATATGGGCCCCTGGATTTGTTTCTTACAGAGTTCCGCCGGCGCGAGCTTGAGACATCGCTCTGGAGGCGGTCTCCGCAATGCTTGGGTCTTGTGACTTGAACTCCTGATCAACTCGAGGTGAGCTGAGGGAGTGAACGCCGCTTCCGTTGATGCACGCTCTGAGTACCGGGGTCCGCTATTGATTTTGACATGCCAGCGATGATGGTCCTCCGGTACCGATGGTGTGATGGAAGGTTGTGGTTGCTTCGTCCATTGGAAAGGGGGGTCATTGGAATATCTGGGGTAGTGTTCATACCGAAGAGAAGAAAAAGTCCATTGATTTTTCTCTACTGAGGTCGTTTCCATAGCTACTACTGAGTACCGTGTTGATCCACTATCGAGAGCGGGAGCGCGATAGGTCCCCAACATTACGATTCCTCTTGCTCACAAAACTAGAGCCTTGAGAACATGATGTGAAGCAAGTGGCTCAGATTTACTTTTCAACACTTCTCAATCCTGATCCAAATTCATACGAGGCAATTGTTTTTGCTCAGAAGACAATTGAATAATCGAATATACGTGCCCATGAGTTTCCATCTTTTTTCGGATTTGAATTTTCCAAAAATTTCTTTTATCAGTCCGCATGACGCAGCGGGATTTTCTGGACCTACTCTCTCTCTCTCTCTCTCTCTCTCTCTCTTTCTGCTCCTTCTCTTTCGACGACTCTCGACGTTCATCCTTCGGTCCAATCCAGGGGGGCCACTGGCTGGAGGGACGTACCAATCAGCGAGTCGCCGACCGCCGGGGCCCTGTCGCGCCGGTTGGGACTCGCAGGCTTCTCCAGGCGGTGTCTTCTTCTTAGTCACGTTCTGGAGTCCCGACCCCGCCAGCGCCGAGTTCTTTTTTAGAACGCTGGGCGCAGGGGGGACCCGTGGAAATGAGCGTGGACGCAGTGGAGCCGTGGAACCCTTTTGCGGATCAAGGGCCCTCTCAGACCCGTTGGTCACGATGGAGTCACGCAGTCGGAGAATCGGAGCAGGACAGGGCTGGGCCTTGGGACGAGGGACTGGGGCAGGAGGAGGGGGGGGGAGACACATCGTGGCGGGGGAAGTCCGCCTAGCATCGGCTATGACTCTGGTTTCCCTTGTGGTGTGCCTGTTGGTAAAGAGACAAGACTGCACCGTGTGTAGTAGATTTGGAAGAGAGTCAAACAACTAAGAAAAAAAATACCCAGAAAAAAACAAATAATTGGGGGGTCGACGACTCCGGGAAGTAGCAAGTATGAGTGAATTATGCATCATGGGACCTGAAGCCAAAGCGGCCGTCAAGGGAAGAAATGGGCTCAATCATGACCCTCATTGAGGGATAAAAGTGAAGAAAACCAAGAATCATCAAAAAATCAAAATCATGGTTTTTATTATTCAATAGATATTCGATGAAATCATGGCGCAATGCAGAGGTACGAATATCGGAGTTCCAAGGCCATGGGGAACAAAAAGAGGCAAAAGAGGAAAGAAAGAAAAAAAAAATCAAATTAATATTAATGAGAAATATCAACAGACGCTGGCGACGACATTGGTATTTAAAGTGCCTGGTGGTTCCCCGGATTTTGATTTTGCCCAATCTTTAATTTCAAAAATTTTTTTCGATTCGAGTTTGAATTCTCAGAATCGTGATCGCAGATTATCTTGATACTCTTCGACGACAGTCGATGGCGACGGTGAGTCCCAATGTTTTTTGCCCCCTCCATTGTTCGATCAGTCTATCTTTGCCCACAATATCCAGTCTGTTACTGTTGGTTGTCTGCCTTTTCTCCGTCGCTGCATTACCTCCGACCAAATCTCCCTCGAGGATGGAAGAATCGGCCATTGCTTCCAAAGAAGCGGTGGAAACGAGTCCATTGATCTTGACTCTCCTATCGGAGCTTGGCCTTATCTGTGATAATCTCTCTCCCCCTTGCTTGTTATCAGTCCTGGTCGTGACCGCAATGCCCATCAAGCAAGCGCCGTTATCTTCCTGTGGTGGCGGCCGCGATAACAGCAGCCTTATCGCTGCAATCGTCGCAATCGCCGCCTTCGGTACGCTGCCGGTCGTGTTGCGGTGGGCGGTTGCAACTGCCCCGGTGCTAAGCGCGCGCGGATTGGCTTCAATTGTGTACCCCTCGGATGTTTCCTGTTTTGCTCTATCCACTTGTCTTGATCGTCTCGCATGCTGGTTCTTTGCTTTTCTGTGACACCACTTTTTTTTCCTTTTCTGCTCTCTCCCTCCTTCTCTCCCAAATCGAGCCCCACGTACGTCAAAGGATCGCTGCTAGCGGGGCTAACATTCGTTTTCTTGGATTTACCAGCATCTTTCCCTCTCTTCTCGTGTTTAGAGTCTCCGACTTGCTTCTTCGATACCGTCTCCTCGTTTCTTCTCCTCCCCCCCCCCATTCCTCATCCACATCATGTCGTCTCCTGCACTCCCCGCCACTCCCTCGGAGATGATGAACGGCAACGGCGCGGCGCTGCCTTCTCGACCCGCAGCCGGCCTCAACAGCCGCGAAGGCAGTTCGGGTCCCGGTACTCCCATCGGGTTCCAGCGATTCCCTCACAACAAGCATCTCGACCATGTTGTCAACGGAGTGCCGCGACAACCGTCGCCGCAGCCGACGCACTTGGGCATCCCCGGCACTCCTGGGACCCCGCATCGAGTGCTCTCCGAGGAAGATCCAGGCTACATTGCCGAGACCTTTGAGGGCAAGCAGAAGCAGATGGAACAAGGTAAGACCCGAAAAGGAGAGACAGAGAGAGTGAGAGAGGCCTCCAAAGAATGGTGGATCCTCTTTTCTTCCTACTGCGGGAAGCTACTGGAACTGGAATTGAGAAAGTCTGCGTCACTAACTGATTTCTCCTCGCGGTTGTAGTGATGGATCAATTGGAGGAAAAGGGCTTCTTCCCGAGTGATTTCGTCATGTCCGAGACCACATGGTTCTACAACATGCTGGGCATCGACGACACCTACTTCCAGACCGAGTCCGTCGAGAACATCGTCACCCAGATCCTCTCCTTGTACGCCGCCAAGGTGGCCGCCTACGCGCGTGATGACAAGCAGCTGGAGATTCGTCTCGACAAGGAAGCCGAGGACCACGCCGTGTACATCGACACCAGTAGGCCTGGTGTCTCGACAGTCAATGGCCCCCGCTACGAGCAGCGCATCGATGAAAAGTACATCAATACCTCCAAGGGCGCCGATAGCTACCGAGTGGAAACCTTCCGATCCCCCACCACTCTCCCTGGTGATGATGGCCAGCAGCTGCGCTGCTACTTCGTGTACAAGTGTCAATTCGCCAACCCCAATCCGGACCCCAATGAGACCAACATTGAGATCATCGGTGAGAAGCGCTTTTTGCAAAAGGCCACTCCCAACACCAAGGCCATCTACCAGGAGATCATCAGTACCGCGGTCGGCCGTCACGGTCCCGTCATCGAGATGTTCGAGATCGAGGGCAGCCGAGAGAAGCGTCTGGTGATCGCGTACCGCCAGGGCTCCGCGATGGGACTGTTCAGCGCCCTCTCGGATCTGTACCACTACTACCGCCTGACCAGCTCTCGCAAGTACTTGGAGAACTTCTCCAACGGTATCACCGTCATCTCTCTGTACCTGCGCCCCTCCGCCTCCCCCGAGTCGGCCAAGTTCCCTCCCATTGAGGCGTCTATCCACCAGATCATGAAGGAGGCGTCTCTGCTGTACTGTATCCCCCAGAACCGCTTCCAGCACCACTTTGCCACTGGTCGCCTCAGTTTGCAGGAGACCATTTACGCCCACTGCGCCTGGGTGTTTGTGCAGCAATTCCTGAACCGTCTCGGTTCCGAGTATACGTCCCTCTTGGCGCTGCTGGACTCGAACAACAGCGTCCACGCGGAACTGCTGTCCAAGATCAAGAAGCGTCTGCGTACCGAGACTTTCACCGCGGATTACATCTTCGAGATCATCAACAGCTACCCCGAATTGATCCACAAGCTCTACCTGGGCTTTGCCAACACCCACTACGTTCAGACCACCGAGACGGGGGATGATTTCTTGCCCACGCTGAGCTACCTCCGCCTGCAGGTGGACGAGGTTCTGGATGACAAGAAGCTCAAGCAGCTGATCCGCAACACCGCCGCCAACGAGCACGACGAGATGGTGATGAATTCCTTCCGGGTCTTCAACAACTCCGTCCTGAAGACCAATTTCTTCACCCCGACCAAGGTCGCTCTCAGCTTCCGCCTCAAGCCGGACTTCCTCCCCGAGCATGAGTACCCGCAGCCGCTCTACGGCATGTTCCTCGTGATCAGCTCCGAGTTCCGCGGTTTCCACCTGCGCTTCCGGGATATTGCCCGTGGCGGTATTCGCATTGTCAAGTCTCGCAACAAGGAGGCGTACAGCATCAACGCGCGGTCGCTCTTTGACGAGAACTACAACCTCGCCAACACCCAACAGCGGAAGAACAAGGATATCCCCGAAGGTGGTGCCAAGGGTGTCATTCTGCTCGATGTTAACCACCAGGACAAGGCGCGGGTCGCCTTTGAGAAGTACATTGACTCGATTATGGACCTCCTCTTGCCTCCCGTCAGCCCCGGTATCAAGGACCCCATCGTGGACTTGCACGGCAAGGACGAGATTCTCTTCATGGGTCCCGACGAGAACACCGCCGAGCTGGTCGACTGGGCGACTGAGCATGCTCGTGCCCGTGGGGCTCCCTGGTGGAAGTCCTTTTTCACCGGCAAGAGCCCCAAGCTTGGGGGTATCCCGCACGATACCTACGGCATGACCACGCTGTCTGTGCGTCAGTACGTGCTGGGCATCTACCGCAAGCTGGGCATCGATCCTTCCACCATGCGCAAGCTGCAGACGGGAGGTCCCGACGGCGATCTTGGATCCAACGAGATCCTGCTCTCCAACGAAAAGTACGTCGGCATCGTGGACGGCTCGGGTGTCCTGGTTGACCCCAATGGGCTTGACCACGCGGAGTTGATCCGCCTGGCCAAGAAGCGTGTCATGATTTCCGAGTTTGACCTGAGCAAGCTGTCTCCCGCCGGCTACCGGGTGCTGGTGGATGAGAAGAACATCAAGCTGCCTTCTGGTGAGGTGGTGCACAACGGCATGGTCTTCCGCAACACGTTCCATCTGCGCCATGCTGAGGGGGAGCAATTCGACGTTTTTGTCCCATGCGGTGGCCGTCCCGAGTCTATTGACCTGTCAACCGTTGGCAAGCTCATCCAGGAAAACAAGACCACCATCCCCTACATTGTGGAAGGTGCCAACCTTTTCATCACTCAGGACAGTAAGCTGCGTCTGGAGAAGGCTGGCTGCGTCCTGTTCAAGGACGCCTCTGCCAACAAGGGCGGTGTGACGTCTTCCTCGCTCGAGGTGCTTGCCTCGCTGTCCTTCAACGATGAAGAATTTGTGCAGAACATGTGTGTTCGCGAGGACGGGACTGTTCCCGAGTTCTACCAGGCCTATGTCAAGCAGGTCCAGGAGATCATCAAGGAGAACGCCGAACTGGAGTTTGAGGCCATCTGGCGCGAGCATGAGCAGACAGGTGTGCTGCGCAGTGTTCTGAGCGACCGCCTCAGTGTGGCCATCACCAAGCTGGATGAGGAGTTGCAGCAGACAGCCCTATGGGATAATATCGTCCTTCGCCGGTCCGTGCTCAGCGATGCTCTCCCCAACTTGCTGCTGAAGAAGATTGGCCTGGACTTGATTTTGGAGCGTGTAAGTGGTTCTTTCCCGACTTTGTGAACTTTCGTTGCTTTATCCCGGAACCTCCTTTTTTTTACTGACGCGATGGATTTTGTGTCTTTTTTTAGGTCCCCGAAAACTATCTCCGTGCCATCTTCGGTAGCCACTTGGCCAGTCGGTTCGTCTACAAATACGGCAACCAGCCCAGCCACTTTTCTTTCTTCGACTTGTAGGTTGTCCCCTTGGTTCACGTTCCCGCCAGAAGGCCAAGCCAGACGAGACCAGACCAGACGCTGACTTTTGGAAAATAGCATGACCGGGCGTATTGCCCAGATTCAGTCTTCTTAGACAGCATTAGAGGACTTGCATCCCTTCTGTTCATGTCTCCTGTTGCTTTTTTTTTGGCCCTCCCAGTGATCTCGTGAAGCTGGACCTTGCATTTGTTTTTTGACTGCCTCTTTTGATTATTTGCACACATCGCCATGGGCTTTCCCCTCACCACTCCATATCATATCATACCCCCAACCCTTCACTAGGGGGAGAGCTTGACGCTCTCTTCCCCGTCTTTTTAATCAGTTTCCCCCGTCACGATTGTATGGCTTAGAAAAAGTTGCTTTTTGGTTTTTTGTGTCGTGATTGTTTGCAATGACACTCTAGCTGTGATGGAATGAAAATTCTACATTTGTGAGCTGAGTTCCTAGCGTATTCCATGAGGAATAAGGTTGTTATTTCTCTTTGAAATATACCTTGAATGAAACATACTAGGCTCTGTGAGATGATTATCTACCAGAGCTCCATGTTGCTACTTAACCTTGATTTGATCTTGGTCAATTGAGTAACCTCAATGATCGAAATATTTCCCTGCACGTAATTTCAACCACATCTTTGACAGTGAGATAGGGCTGATCTTCACAACAAAAAATACGTCACCAAGCTTTTGTCCTTCGTATCAAGCCCATACTAATCTCATGCGCCGACTAATCTTGATTCAATATGGATGGTGGTATGATTTGATTAAGACATCAAATGCTCGCTGCCATGTTTCTCAACACACTGACTGCTTCTCTCATATTCTCATTCATCTCGTTTCCCATTTGTTTCTTTTTGCGCACACAGTTTTTATCGAGAAGCAATGTGGCATTTTGCAATGCTAAGTGATGTCTCCACGTCGAGCTGTTCCTGGCGAAATGTCACTTGCCTTGCTTTTTGGGACTATTATTGTGCAACAAAGAGGATTTAGGTTAAGGAGGATATACTCGGAAATCTTCCCAAGTCGATCACCAATCTTATTTGGCCATTCACACTTGTACCCCGGCAACGCTTCTAACATAGGCATACCCGTAGGCCAAATAATTATCTCTAATGAAGACTACAGACGTGTGCTTCTGGTAAGTAAATCTTTTCGCCAAGTCCCATTTTGGTTATCCATTTCAGTGATACGTAAACAACCTGAGTCCCATCAGAATGCTCAACTTTAATCAGCATGGACATAGGCTATTGTCTGGAAAAGCAATCGAAACACGCGAAGATTCTCCCTCAGCGATAGGAAAAGGTACAGTGAGGCTCTCATCTGAGTAACAGTGTCTCATATGAAGACGAGGATATTTTGCAAGCCGCTGCCAGCATTCTTGGAGAATCATTCACCACATATCTTCCACCTATCTAGAAGGCGAGTTCCCACTGGTCTTTTCGCATTTGGTCGTCGAGAAGCAATGGAGGAAGCGCTCGAGTCTAGTCGACAAGTTCAATTGGGTCATGATGGACGCCGAATGTAAATCGATAAGCTGAATTGATCACTGGAACTGTCATTTTGGTCTCTGCCTTCCACTGAATGAGGTTTTGAGAGAACCAAGATTGCACAGTGGTTGAGGTGACGCTCGTAATGCCGTGCCTTGAAAGATATTGCTCCAGAAAGTGAACCGCGTCGACTTAGTCGTAGGGCTGCACGGTACTATTTCCATGGCCAGACAGCCGATCTGTCTTTGCGCAGAACAAGTATTCCCAGGGAGCGGCCAACGCAGTAAGACCCAAGGCTTGAAAGACAATGGTGTGCTGGCCAATAGCCTCCGCCATAAGAACTCGTCGTATATGAGCAGGAATGAACAGGACTGTACGATTGTTGAGCCATTCAGATCCGAGCTCCTGATTGTTCTTCAATGCTGACTTCGCTACTTTTGAAAGGCACTTGACTTCCGCAGCTGTAAGACTGTCGTTGAAAAAGTAAACATCATGTGTGTGAGTACGACTCTGCAGCAGCAATGTGTTGATGGCACCCCCAACGATAATGAGAGTGATGTTTTGCTTCTTTGATGCCAGATAGTCTGCGACATTTTGGAGCGCATCTGTGAGATTTTTGCGGGTGAGGGTAGGGGGTGAGATGGTTTGGTCCCGAGGAGCGGCCAAGTCCCTGAGAGTGCGAGTGCTGTGGCGTCGACGTAGTGTGGAAATTGACTGACCCATGAAATTGACTGACCCATTGTGCTCGAAGTTAAGATTCCCGTTATGCCAAATTCTAACTGAACAGGTTTATGTTGATCAGAGAACGTCTGCTTGCTTGTTCACACGACTCAATTTAGCAGGCGCTGGATCTATTCAAGGAAAGAGGCACTTGGCCGAGGCCAACGTCTCTTCAACCCCCAATTGACAGTACTACTTGAGCCACGATAATCATGTCGATGCGCATAATACAAGACTTGAAACCCATGCATATAATTCTGCCTAAGAATCGTTTGCTCTGTATTGAAAAGATATCGATAGCGAGACAGTGAAGATCAAGAAAGAGTTTTGGCTCCCGGCGATTTTACCTGTTGCAACACATAGTATTTGATTTCCCGGTTCACCCACTTGATATTTTACCGTCATTAAAAAGACCTAGACCCTAAAGTCAGAGAAGAGACTTTTTTTCGGTCCATTTATTCACAGTACATTAGTGAAAGTAACACGAAAGACCTGAAACTTTCCTCCAAGTTCACGTTCGATATGAATCTTTGTTGAAGAACGAGCGTGGATTCTTTGGAGAACACACCAACGCAGCTTTTGGGGTCACTATCAATGAAGGTCTTGAGAATGGAGGCAAGGCTACTAAGCCGTCTTAAATTATCCGTCCAGTGACCTCTAGGTTCTCTACTACGGGTGAGATTTGTTATTTTCTACCATAGAAAGATTTGAATCACTCTTTGATTGTGTAGGAATCTATCTTATATAATATTCTTCAATCAAAGCCCATAATTCACCAGACGCGGCTCACGCTGATTGTCGACCGGGGGTAAAATACTCTTTTCGAGACAGTGGTCACCACATTGACATTGATAATGCTGGGGAAAATTGACCGCGGAAATCTAACAGCTTCTTGGCACAAAATGTTCTATGGGGTTGGGCTAAATACAGTGTTCTTCGTGTAATTCGGTTGAGTAACGGTTTGAATACAATGTCACGCGTAGGCTGCAGGCCTATCTTCTAGCATTGCCAAGGATAGTTTTGAGGTCTAGGAAGATAGTGTATCATAGCCTCGCTGTCACATTTGGTGAATACATTCATTGTTTTCGAAATTCATAGTATTATTTGAGGTCGCTAATGCCCTTTTGACAATGGCCTTGACGCAAGAGTCTATCAAAACTAAATCAATCCTTATACTAAAAGATGATTACAAATCCCGTAGGTCAAAACGTATCCATTTCTCCTAACCACAGCCTGAAAACAGGTCAAATCGGAAATCAGCTTCACGAATGAGACGTGAATTTTTCGAAGCCTGTTCACCTATGTGAGAAAAAGCTAGGACTACCTGGGCTGAGTCAGGTGGCAATATTGGTAAAATATTGATCTTCACTACGTGTAACATAGTATTTTCAATTTCAATTGCCAGAAAGGAAACAGAGTCTATTGCTGCGCAAGATGGATGGTACAGATGCGAGCTGAAATTTTTATTTCTACCCTTGAAATGCGAAGTATCCTTGGGTAAATGGTAGGCTTTCCGACGTATGTTTTAGTTCACGAGCAAGGGCCGCACAGTGAGATCCCAATATATTAATACGTACATAAAGACTTTTGCACTATCTATGAACCATTCTATTCATTACTAATATATATGTGAGAGACTCTGTTCTCTCAAGATGTTTGCCACCTCAGCAGTCAGATATCTTAAAGGGGGTTTCTCCCAGTCATGGGTTTCCCTCTTCCTTCCTCCTTTAATTCCCTAGTAGACTCCCTAATTCCGATATTCTGCCTCCAGGTTGCTTCCTTGCCTTCGGATCTATAGGTATGTCAATGCGTATTCCAATAAGACTTTGCGATTTCACACATCTTTTGAAACCAAAATTCAAATCAATTTCAATAGATAACTAGGAGTGGCTTGGGCCGGTATCATAGAATCTGCCAGAGTTGATCCAAAAAGAGCAGCATTTAAGGCGTAGATCACCAATGAAGCAACTATACCAAAACCACTTCAAAGATAAAGAATCTCTAACTCTTGCCGTGACCACCAAAAATAGTGGATTGTTTGGGGGGGAGGGGGTATTTGATCAAAGATGAGCTACAATTCACAAGTATCCATTGCACTCACACATAGCAGAACCAGTGAAATTGACAAAGCATGTTTCCCATCATATTACTGACGTCGCCATTATCCGCATATGCTCTTTCACTTGTTGAACTTGGTATGGCGCACCACTGTACTTCGCCAGGGCCAGCCACAGCGAGGAGATTATCTAAGCCCACCGCAGTCTTCAGCCGTGTGCTCGAACCCAACTTTCAGCCTCACTAACCAATTTGGCGAATACCCCATGTCTCCAGAACAAAGATTCCAAGGCAAAGTTTGAAACTTGCTGTGCGCTGTGATTCATGACAGCTACACTCGAAGATACGTTCATACGCGCTCAGTTCTGGAATCCTCCAAGTTCCCAGCGATCCCATCATGTCCGATCTTCATCAACTCATCCATCGACAGCGACCAGGACCATGGCAAAAGTTCCTTGCCCAGCCACTCGTCTATCTCTCACAAATGCTATACCACTGGCACAAACCAATCCTCGCCAAACCTCTCAAGAACGCCATCGAAATCATCTGTATCTCCGATACCCACAATGCCCAACCGCCCATTCCAACCGGCGACATCCTCATTCACGCAGGTGATCTCACACAATCCGGCACGTTTGCCGAGCTCTAAAACGCACTCAACTGGCTGCGCACGCTCCCCCATCCGACCAAAATAGTTATCGCAGGTAATCATGACCTACTACTCGACTCCTACCACGACGATCCCGCAGGTCAAGCCGCATCCCAACGCTCCAGCCTCGAATGGGGAGACATTATATACCTCGAAAATAACCAAGTCAGTATTTCCTGCCCGAGCAAGAACGGCAACGATCGCCGGCTCAGGATCTACGGGAGTCCCTACTCTGCACGACATGGTAATTGGGCCTTTCAGTATGCGCGGGAAGAGGACGTTTGGACCGATTCGGTTCCCGACGGAATTGATGTGTTAGTTACACATGGGCCACCGTTTGGGCATCTGGATTTACTCCAGTGGGGGTGTCGGGATTTACTGCGGACGTTGTGGCGGGTGCGACCCAAGTTGCATATTTTTGGACATGTTCATGAAGGGGCGGGGATGGAGTTGTTGTCGTTTGATGGGCTGCAGAGGGCGTATGAGCAGAGTGTGGCTGAAGGGGGAGGATTGAGGAATTTTTGGCGAATAGGGTGGGAATTGGGGAAGAGTTTTCTTCGATCGAGGGTGGAGACGAGAAGTATTTTGGTGAATGCGTCTGTTGTTGGAGGGTTGAGGGATGATGAGCGGAGACGGGCTGTTAGGGTTTGGTTTGGATTTGATGTTGTAGTTTTGGTGGGGGAATGAGGGATGTGTGACTAAATAAGTTGTTATCTGCTGGTTGGATTGGATTTTAGTTTCTTCAGCCTCGGTGTAGTTGAACGGGGATCAAGGAAGTTGACATTATATTTAATTGTTGGTGAATAGAGACGGATGACATTTGATAGGAAGGTTGATTATACTAAGCATTAGGTATGGTAAATCGAGACTATCAATTCGCGGATTTGGAGTCATTGTGCGCTAGTTTATCAATTGAGCTCTGGAGAAGTTCGAAGATATTGAAATAAATAAGGAAAATCTTGCCTGAAAAAGAGACAAAAAAAATCCCAGGGACAGAGCGTGGGTGGATGACAAGCGCCACGACAAGATTTAGATCGGCCTACCTGTAATGGATGCTTCCTGAGATTGAAGTATTCATTCACACTATAGAATCTGAAAAGGCTCAAGGTGAGACCGAATTAAAAAGGACTAAGCCTGAAGCAGTGTCTGTTCGTAGAGTGAAAGAACTTGAGATATTAGATCGCGGCCGGGTTGAACGCACCAGTTTCGCTGCATGCAAAGTAAATTCTCGCTCCTGTATAGTTGCCGAAATCCTCGTATATTTACCTAACTTGATATTATTTCTTTTGTATGTCCTCCTTCTCCCTGCTATCCACTTCATTACTATTCTCTTCCTTGCTATCCTCATTGGTCTTTCCCTCGTTTTCTTTCTCCTCGTTCTTTGTCCTCAACCTCTCGATCTACTCCACAGTATACTCATCCGGATCCCATGTCAAAGGCCGTGTATCCCTATCCTTCACCTTCAAATCCACACATTTCTCCATAAGCGCCTTCTCTCCAGGCTGCAAAAGGTCAAGTCTCTTCCTCCACACATCAGACAAATCCCCATCCTTGCCTATCCCCGGCCCAAAGAACCGCTGATCAATCTTCCTCCAATACACCACATCAAAGGCGAAATTGTTCCTCGCAGCATACATGATCCAAAAATCTCCACTTTCCCAACTCTCCCACATCCGACTTGATAGCCGCTGCTCTTCCACAAGTAGCTTCTCCTGCAAAGCTTCGTCCTCACATTTCCGCATTGCTGCCAGAAAGACCCGCAGCGCTTTTTCATACTCGATGCACCAGTCATCGAGACCTTCAGGCCAATTTTCCGGCTTTCTGAGAAGAAGCCACCATGGCGGCGCGTGCGAAAATTTCAGCTGGCACGGTATATGTAAACTCCCAATTGACTACTCCAGTGACGGCTTCAGTGTCCTCAACGAGGACGTTTTCGGGTCGGAAATTGTCACACCAGATTGGAAAGGGCCCGTTATCATGGAAAACCCATTGATTTCGTTGTTTTTGGTCTTGAATCATTTTCCGAAAGAGAAACCTAGCCACGAACTTGCGCCGGAAGTCGTCTGCTAAGACCTCGGTGCTGAGATCTGGCAGGATGTTCGCCTCGTTTCTCTGGCTTTGGAGGTGTTGGAGGTGTAGTTCTGCCAGAGCTTCAAAGTATGATGACGCTTTTGTGTACGTTGTGGTTCGTATTTTTGATCGGGGTAAGGTCCCTAGTTGCACAATTTCGTTCATAGAGTAGGATAAAGGTCGATGCAAGACATCCCATGTCTAATCGTCATTCTTAGCAAGGGATCCGATCTTGCTCATAGAGAGCGTAGATAACGAAAGGACAACCTTGCACAACTTGCCATATAGAGCTTCAAGTTTGCCCGCGTCGAGGTCCGGATTGAGAACTGGCTGTTGTCCACCTGGACGTCCTGGCCTCTCCAGGAGATCAGTCATCGTCCTCGTGTGATGGATATAGTTCATAATGATAAAAGGTCCCAGCTCCGAAGGACTCTCTTTTGTGCTTATCCATCGAACGACAGAAGGCACCAAGATTGGGATTTTGTCAGAGGTTTTCTCCAGCACATATCGCATGGTGGAAACTTCATTGCGAACTTTGTCCACAGGGAACATGACAGCACCTGGTAGTGGGAATCGGATCACAGCGCCATAACCGTTAGTGAATTCCATCTTGAAGCAGGTATTAACAGCACCTGTGCTCAGGTATCCGAAGACGGCCCATTTGAGGGGTTTGAACTCTTTAGAGAGAATGACTCCAATGTCATTGTAGATGTCACCATCGGCGCAGAGCAGTTCCGGCCAGTTTTCCCAGATCTGCGTGCTTATCGACCAAGCAACGTCATCGTAAGACTGAATGGTGCGCATTTTGATGAATCGATCGACGATTTGAGAAAGCTCTGGAGTTACCTGATGGTTTCTCTTGTCAAAATAGAACAGTCTGTTGCGATCAGAAGGGCATCAGGGGTATCACATCGTGCAAGCCAATGGAAGCGTGAGGATCACATGACACGCGCATATATGCAAGAGCAAATGTGAAAATACATTCCTGCAGGTCAATGAAGTATATCGAGTATTTGGAAGCTGAGAAGGCCCAGGGCCAATGTCCGAGGTTCGTTTTGCGTCAAAGACGACTCAAATAGGTGTCTTCAAAACCACAGAATACGAGCGTGTGGGCCCATTATTGCCGTTGAGCGTTGTATCATTGAAATTCACAAAAAAAGGGCGTAAGCAGTGTTGACTGTTGTGGACGAGAAACATCATGAAAGCTTCATATCAATTTTCAAAATTCACTCTGGAAGATCAACACTCCGAGTCCGATTCTCCTAATGATGAATGCCAAGAGCGTCTCGAACTCGATAAAATCGAATGCTCTGGTGACCCCGGTACCTGCGGCCAGAAGGACCTTGATGTAAATGTCTCTCTAGTCTCTAATTCCTCATTTGATGCATACATGTTGAGAATTCTCTCGCTTTCAGTCACGGGTATTAGGTAAATGTTCAATTCAGTCCCCCGTAGCAGCGCCGCCTTGATACAACATATGTACACAAAAAAAGAAAATAAGATACAGATAAATAACAAAAGAATGCTCACTCCTTATCTACAGCATATTTCCCAGTGATACGACGGATTTGTCGTCCCCAGACAAAGATGGGAATGCCGAGCAGGCCAAAAACTCCGGTCAGAGCCCCGAAAGTGCCAAATGCGCCATCGTAGCCCTTTTGATCAATAAAAGGCTGAATACCGTAGCTGACCCCAAAGGAGATAATACCCCGGAATGCGCAGATGATGATCAACAGGGAACTAGCACGCTGAGGATAACTGTCCAGCAGATATGTGATGGCCACGATGTTGGCGCCGACAAAGGCAAAGTAGTAGGCGGCCACGGCCCAGACGTACACAAACCAATGGTACTGCGATGGGTGGGTCGCTCCCATTCCATAAAGCACGGCGGTGAAAGTGCCGACGATGATGGGAAAGATAAGAGGTAGGAGACGAGTCTCGGGCTCGTGGATACCGTTTCGTCGATTGGCGAACCATTTGATGAGCTTGTCAGAGCCGAACCCGAAGACAGGGAGAGCGACGAGTGAGGTGACGATCTGTCCACAGTTGACATAGCTAGCAGACTTCTGAGGCCAGTTGTACAGGGAGGTGACGATGTTGCCGTATGTGGTGCCGATAGCGATGTTCACACCCAGGGTGAGGCCGTTCAAGGCCATGGCCCAGAGGACATTGGGGAAAAGCAGCAATTGGAAGGATTGCTGAAGAATAGGTTAGTCTCTTGTGACTCTCAACAAGGCGGAGGGGAGAGATGATATGAGGAGCGACTCACGATGAATGTATCCAAGCCCTTGCGCCATTCGGGTCGACCAATCCACAGGCGCAAGTCAGAGCGCCAGGTACGTGCCTGGTAAGTCACAAAGTCAAGAGGAGGTCGCTCAGTTGCTACTGTAAGCTCCCTCTTGCCGCCTTGATCATCAAACGTCTTGTCCAGGTCTTCACTGGATTCTGTTTCTTGGAAGGATGATTTGGGACGATCGTACTTTGTCTCGACGACAAATACGAGACTGATTATCAACGAAACACCTGAGATACAAGCCCCAAGGCCATACCACCACTGAGGTGTAATAGCATTTGCGATAGGGCTGGCAAAAAGGGTAAAGACGGCAGTGGCAATAGTTTGGATGCTTTGCTGTAGCATGAGGAATGTGCCGCGCTCGTGAAGGAAGAAGATTTCCTATTGGGATGCCGAAAGAGGGTTAGTGTCTGGGTAGTGCAGGGGAAATGGGAGGTCATCATCAGTCAATTCATTCTGTCCTCTGAACTCACCTGAGTAATCATAGGAACAAGTGCCTCACTTTGACCGGCAGCAAGGCCAATGAGCATGCGGTATCCCAAATGGGCTTCGAAGTTGTCGGCAAAAGCACACAAGATGGCTCCAACGACCATGATCGTCGTCGCCACCAGCAGTACTACTCGCCGACCGACCGCAATGGCCAAAGGCATTCCAATGAGGTTACCAATGCCCCTAAGTCATGTTAGTCATTTCCAATCACGAAAATCCCAAGGGAAAATGGAAGGGCAAAATAAATAAAAACATACATGGTCAAAGTCGGATAAGTCATGAGAGACGTAATGTCCGCATAGGTTTTCCCAGCAGCGGCATATTGAGGAATGTAGAAGCCCAAGAGGCCACCGAAACCGGAGACGAGCGATAGACCGATAGTCGAGACTACACAGGTCAGTCTTGTTGTTCTTCTTCTTTTTGCTCTCGCCTAATTTCACCCACTTGCTTGGATGGAGAAACACATACACAGAGAAATTGAAATCAAGATCATGGCTTTCTGCCACCTGCTTAGATTCAAAGGATCTTCACGGAAAGTCAGTAACTTCAAACCCATCAAAATCTTGATTATTCCATCCACCCACCTCGAGGGTCACCAGTCGGAGTAGGAATGTAGACAATCTTCCCCACGGTGAGCTGCACTGTTCCGGTGACATTCACTCTGGACTTGGAGACATGGATCTCCTCGCCCAGTTCTTCTGCACCAATGTTCTCGACATGGCTAGCAGGTGAATCCTTGTCCATGATCTGTGCTGGGTCGATGGAGACGGATTAAAGGATGGAAGAGAGGCAGTTGCTCGACAGTTGCCGATGCTGGGGTTTGAAATCAGCGTGGGGAAGCAACTATTTATAAAGAAATATGAGCCATCTGAGGGTAGATCATTGCAATCAAGATCATTCGTTGCCCCGATTCCTCAGAGATACTGCACTAGGGATCTTCGTGGTGGACGGACGGGAGGGGAATAGAATCAGGGTTAGCTCAGAGGCGCTCTCGCCAGACTGCTCCCTTTCTCGAGTCACGGTCTCACCCTCCGCTCAAGCCCAGACGCCCGCCCACAAGGAAAGTGAATCCCCCGCATTTGAAGACTTCGGAATGTGTGGGGATTGATGAGAATGCAGCAGGTGGAGTCTGTGGATGCGTTGACTGCGTTGAGAACCGGGGTAAGAAAGTGGGCTCTGGTCCGGCATTTGGTCTACGAGGCTGGCGAGGGTGAACCGAACCGAGGGGACTTTAGACTTTCCATACACCCCTCTCCCATCTTCGGTTCGCCCACATGGCGCTTAGGTCGCTTGGCTCGAGGTCGCCACAGTGCCTGTCCTCTCGGGGAATGGAGAACTGGGTTCACAACCAAGAAATATGTCTCTATCTCGAAAAGCTCCCAAGGACAGGATTGTGAAGACCATCGGTAGGTCGACGGTAGCGGTCCAAGTCCGGATCAAGTAGTGTTCAAGATGTTATTGTAAGAAAAGCAGGCATTACCTGCTCGCTTGGAGAATTCTAAGCAATCGGCCTGATTCTACTGCTTGGTGAACGGCATCTCCATAGTCTATCTTGATGGCAAGTATGAGAGAGAAATGCGGTATGGTGAGAAGTGGTTTGGAATCCCCACGATGGTATATTGAATCATCTCATTTAAATACATAAAAAGTTGTTGACGGGAAAATCCCCCGTGAAAAAAAAAGAATAAAGAGTCTGACACGCAGGGAAAACAATGAAACGCAATAGAGCCATGTCTCATCAATTTTCAATCAAGCTTAATAGGGCTTGACACCAGCAAGTTGAAGGACTTTATCAGTGAGCTCGGGCTTCTCAAAAGGCTCATTCCTGTACTTGGGGCAGATCTTTCCATCCCGCATAGGCTTGTCCTCGGCCACACGGATATTACTGAGTATGTGTAAGTAATTGCATATTTTTGGCATGAGGGGCGCACCCAGGGTGGAAAACAGATCGACTTACCAGTGAGGCCAGTGCGTGGTACCCAGCCAGTTCTCAAAGCAGTACTTCTTAGCCTCCAGGGCCTCGTCATCAGCGAATTTCCGAGGAGTCATGCAGATGTACTGGACATGGCGAATCTGGTCACCCTCGGGCAAGCAAGCATAATGCATGGTGCGGGAATCCCAGAGAACAAAGTCGCCAGGGTCCATGTTCACCTTGATCATCTCGCAGCCACGGTCCTCGAACCACTTCTTGTCCTTTTCGCTGAAGAGGAACAGATCCATCATTTCCAGCTCGGGAGGAGGGGCATCCTCGTGGTCGGCGGACTCGCGCTTCTGCTCGAAGAACTCGTTGAAGAGGTTGGCGGAGCCCTTCATGAGCATCAGACCGCCGTCCTTGGGACCGTTGGGCGCGTAGTTCAGGAGACCCTGGACTGCTTGCATACTAGAACATTACAAAAAGTGGTGAGTCATACACAACTCCAAAGTCACAACGAAAGGAGATGAGTGGGGGTTTTCACTTACCCCTTGCGCTTGGGGTTCTGATCGCAGTGTGGCCAAGGGCTCCAGGTCAGGTCCTTGCGGTTGGGCATGGAGATGTTCATTCCATCAAAGGAACTGATCAGCTCCTTGGTGCCCCAGAGCTTCTCGAAGATTTCAACCACCTTGGGCTCGGTGCGGGCTTCCCAGGCCATCTTCTCGTGGTTGGAGCCATAGCCAAAGTACATGCCACCTTTGAAGCTGACGGGCAAATGCTCGGCGGTCCAGGTGTTGGGGTCCTTCTCATCAAATCCAAGTTCGAACTTCTTCAACCACTCAATTTGCTTGTCGCAGTAGTACTGAGCGCGCTCAGGCGAGATGACACCCTTGATCAACACGCAACCGTTCTTGTGGAACTCATCCCGCCAGTCGCCATAGATGGTATCTTTGTCGAAAGTCACAAGGTCCTTGGTCTCAAAGCGAGTCGCAAAGTTGCGCTGCTTGGTCTCGGTGACGGTGGACATGATGGATGATCTTTTGGAAAGGGGATCAATGGAGAGGAAAGAACAGAACAGAGATTTAATGTGATGTCTGGTCTTGGAAGGTGAAGAGTGAGAGACAACAGATTCTCGCCGTGATTTTATCTATCTATGAAATGCTGGAAGCGAAAGCACAACAACCCGGCGCGGGGGAGGCAAGCTCGGTTCGGCTGGATGCCTCCCACTGCTGCTCGGTTCGGCATGCTGACCCCAGGTCTGGGGAGAGCTCCCCCACGTCTCCCGTCCACTCGCAACTGGTGGCGATGTTCGACCCTGGCAGATGCCAGACGCACTGGCACTAAGATGCAAGCCCCACCCGAGATGCATGATGTTGTTTTGGGGCTGGCGTACAGCCACGATTCGCCGGGGACATGGTTGTTGGCTACTTCGGACGGTCTACACTTGCCCGCTGTCCAAGTGCGAGCCGAGCTCGGCACAATCCCCACCCGTCCCCCACGGGGAAGCAACACCCCTCCACAGCAGATAGAAAAAAAAAAGATGAACACTCGCCTATTGGGAGTATCCTCGGGAATATGCTGTGCCTTTGGTGCCTGCGGAGCTTGTGTGGATGGCCTCGGCTCGCTTGTGTCCGTGACCCGTACCGAGATCGCAACAGAGAGCAGAGCCCCCTCGGATGCGATCAGCTCCAAATTGTCAAGGCACTTAACTTGATTGAATTCCTTCCAACGCTGTCGGATTCTGCTTTGTTTCAACAGCAATTTCCATTTTTTTGTCTTTCTTTCGAGTTCAGAGACTTTGCCCGACATGCCCATTCCATACCAAGTCGCTTACAAGCCATTGAGCAAGCCCGAAGTAGGCGTCAATGGCTATGTCGAGCCTACGCCCGGCAAGTCAGAGGTTCTAGCAAAGGGGTCGGCACCTTTCAATGCGCGAACGCTCGACTCGGACGTTCGCATCGATCATGACGTGGAGATTGTTGTTCGCGACGGCTGTCGTTTATACGCCGACATCTACCGACCTACAGATGACGAAAATATCCCCGTCATCATCTCCTGGTCACCTTATGGGAAAAAGTACTCCGCCCTGGAGATGATTTTCAATGTCTGCACCTGGGCTTGCTGCATGAAGCGCGATGAGGTGAGCGGACTCGAGAAGTTCGAAGGGTTGGATCCAGCTTGGTGGGTGGCACGCGGGTACGCCATTGCCAGCGTCGATGTGCGCGGTGCTGGCAACAGCGATGGTGATACACCTTGTATGGGTCAGCAAGAAGCCGAAGATGCCCACGACGTGATTGAAGCTCTCGCAAAGATGTCTTGGTGCAATGGAAATGTCGGCATGGCTGGCAACTCCTATCTCGCTATCATGCAGTGGCACGCCGCTGCTCAAAATCCACCCTCGCTCAAGGCCATTGCGCCCTGGGAGGGATCTGGTGACATCTTCCGTGAGCAATTCTGTCGTGGTGGCTGGTTCAACATGAGTAATTACGACCTGATCACAACTCTTGTGATCAAGGGCCAGCACGGCGTGGAGGACTTTTCAGAGATGTACCGCCGCAAGCAACAAGCCAATGTATACTGGGACGACAAGCGCGTGGACATGAAAAAGATCAACATCCCCTGCTTCATCACGGGATCCGACTTTAGTCAAATTCATACCATGGGCGCTGTTCGAGGCTGGATGGAGGCCAACACCGACAAGAAATGGATCAAGTGGAGTGGCTACCAGGAGTGGTTCGAGCTGTACTCGGAGCCGGAAAGTTACCATGAGCTGAAGGTGAGATTTTGCAACGACTCCCTGCAAACCGAGGATTTATGTTCCATACTGACCTGTCCGCAGAAATTCTTCGACAAGTACCTCAAGGGAATCGATAACGACTGGGAGAAGACACCCAAGGTTCGCTGGGCTACTCTTCCCTTTGGCGACCGGGACGTCACCAGCGACATCGTGCTTCCCGACTTCCCTGTCCCCAACACTGACTACCGCACTTTCTATCTCGCACCCAACGGTACCCTCTCGTCCGAGTTGCCCCGTGAAACAAACACATCTGTCCACAACTCAGAAGACCGATGGTCCATCTCCAAGTTCAAGTACACTTTCTCCCAAAAGTCCCGGTTGATCGGTTTGCCCAAGGCAGAGCTGTACATGAGCTGCAATGCTCTGGATGACATGGTTGTCTTCGTCCAGCTCCGAAAGCTAGACAAGAACGGCAAAGAGCTCTCTCAGCTCCAGTTCCCTTTCAGCCGCGCCCCTGTCGACTCCATTGACGAGATCGCCGAGAAAGACCGCAGCAGTCTCACCCTGCACAATGGATCAATCGGTATCCTGCGTGCCTCTCAGCGAAAGATTGACCCCTCCCGGTCCATTCATCCCCAGTTCCCCTTCCATCCTCACGACGAAGTGCAAAAGGTGCCCAAGGGGGAGATTATCAAATTGGAGATTGGCATCTGGGCAATGGGCGTGGACTATGAGGAGGGAGAAAGTATTCAAGTGGATGTTCTGGGTCAGTGGCCTGGTTTCACAGAGGTGGCTGCTTTTAGCAAGCCTCGACCGGATCATGAGAAGAACAAGGGCGAGCATGTGATTCACTTTGGCGGTGAATATCCCAGCCGGGTGATCTTGCCGTTTGTGCCAATGGAGTAGAGAAGATAATCGACATGGGATGAATCACGAGTTGATGGATTTTTTCTTAGAGAGCTGTATTTACTTGGACTTTTTGGTGTTGGGGTGTTTGAATAGCTGATGGACTTGGGATGACGTGATTGGAAGATATGCTGCTCAATCACATGACCTCTGCATAAGAAGTTAATTGTTCTACGATAACCTTCTACCATTCTTCAAAAATCTTTAAAATCATACTGTCCCACCTCTTCGCACGTAAATTGGCTCGAAGCCCGTCGCCAACCTCGGCCATCCATTAGACCCCAAGTGAGCCGTCGAATCTCCCTCGGGTTCGATGAGCTTTCCACGTGTCCCTGAAACAGAATAAGTATTACATACAGTAGAGTCTCTCAATCGTTGATCGCCATATAAATTTCTAGAATTTTGATCGCGGAGCCTTAGCCGGAAACTAGTCAGGCTATCGTTCTCATGTCCATTTCCCCTTCATCCTTCATAGCTCCCAGGTAGTAGTAGGTAGGTAGGGTAGGTCTTTGACCACGCGTCCCCAGCCAAGCCATTCAGTTTGCCCCACTTCTCAACATTATTGGTGTCTGTAAGAACAACCAATCCGAGAGAAAGAATATTCAATCAGTCATCATGTGGCTATTTCGTGTTCGGAGTCTCTCCGGCCCTGGCTTATTAGAGGCCATGGTTTACCCATCCCGTTAGGGTTCCGGTGACGGGCAAGCCTCTTCATTCCGAAGTGGGCCCGATAAGGTTCGGTTCGGCAGAGAGATGCTGTGGTGCGGAGAAGCCTCAAAGGGCGACATACGCACCCGACAAAATGGGAATGTATCGCTGTAAATGAAATTACAGCTTGTGCTTCCAACCGAGGCATGGAAAGCCACTTGTCCTCAAGTCAACTTTCAGATGCAAACAACATGCAAGCGATTATGTTGACACATCAAGTTGTTCGTTCGCCTTTTCTCCCGATCCATATCGTCTTGAACCATTATTGACTTGCCTGGCATTCTACAGCACATACAGATTTATGACCCGGCTATTGCTATTCATTCGTGAAGTATGTATGTAACGTAACGGCAGATGGTACAACCGTAATCCCGACCACATCGGGACGGGCGACCTTGCTCCCACATCAGCCGAAAGTGGGGGGGGCGGATGATTGAACAGCTTATTCCTGCCGACATGATCTCTCCGAAGTTCATCCAGCTCGGTTCGTATGCATGACATCGTCCTTCCCAGCTGACTTCGGTCCAAATGATATGTCCAAGCCCCTTGAGAGCCACACGCACTCACTCACTCAGTCGGACGCGGCGCAGAATGCCACTGGCCAGGGACGGGGATCCGCAGGTAGCGACTCTTTTGATCCACCGGATAAGCCGATTCGGCTCGCTCTAGCTTGTAATCAGTGTCGAAAACGCAAGGTTCGATGCGACGCGCAGCATCCCAAGTGCCGGAATTGCAGTCTCCGTGGCGACGTTTGTGAAACGTCCGATCCCAGAAAGCCGGGCAATTATCCCGCTGTGCGTCGGCGGGCTTCGAGGCATGGTCAAAACAAACGGGCTCGGAGGGCGTCTGATAGAACCCTGTCGCCAAGTACAGGAGCTCTACCTGCTGGGACTGCCCAAGTGGGCCCTGTCTCAGTGAGCTCAATCAATTCGGTGCTGAATCCCACAGCGCCGGCCCCAGTACCCATGTCGGTAGGGGTGGCAATGCCAATATCTGGAGCTGTCACTGGCTCAGCTGTTACTGGTGTGAATGGACCCTGGCCAGAGCTGACTCGCGGCGTTTCCTCGGCGGGGAACTACGTGTCGCCGAGCGTAGGGGGAAGCTCGAAGAGTCCTGCTGTGAATGGCTCCAATGTTTCTACCGTGAGCCCGGCCAATTCTTCATGGCGCACGACTCAGAGTGAACGACTAGGAGAAGATCATTATTCCTGGCAAAGCAGGGCATACGAGGAGACCCATGGCCAGGAGATTGTAGATAATCCCGAGACAGAAGGGGAACCACAGGAGCCAGGAAATGGGGGTACGCACTCTGCAGACGAGGCGGATAGTGCTGACGACGTCTCTAGGCCACGCACCAAGGTAAGTTCTTGGGCATTCTTAGCGTATCCCGTTGAGATCGTCCTCATCCTTGTTGCAAATGCTGATTTGAAGCTCTGTGTTCAGCATCTTGGTGCGAGCAGTGTGCAGTGTCTTTTCAATTTCGTGGATCTGCACCTGGCGCAACTGGGATTCAAACATGACACGCCCCTCTTTAAGCATGGCATGCTTCATACGGAAGAGTTTCCATTACCCATTATCCCTCATATGCCCGACCTACCAGACCAGACGGTATTGAAAAGTTATCTCGACATCTTCTTCGCCAGGATATGGCCAGTCTACCCCGTTCTCGATCGAAAAGCCTTTGAGACGGACATAAACACCGTATTTTTCTTGCAAACAGCCCGAGAGGCGTGGCCAGGGAGTATCACATTATCACACGTTCCTACTCTCGTCTCTATTTATGCAATCACATCGCTTGGTCTGAGTGAAACATCAGACGATTCAGACGCAAGTTTTGACTATCTGACGGCTAGTCATAGCCTCCATGGTCACCTGGTTGCTGTGCCATACACTACCAGCGTACAGGCTCTTTTTCTGCTCGCTCTTGGACTCCGAGCCATAGCCAAGGATGGACAAGCATGGCACATAATCGGTCAAGCTATCCGCATGGCCCAGTCTATCGGGCTGCACAAGTCGGCGAAAAGACACATGTCGGGAGACTATTTCACACTTGGTCCCGAACCGGAAGGTCTCCGTGAACGACTGTGGTGGTCACTGTTTGGGATGGAGAAGCTCATGCAATTAGAATGTGGCCGGCCATCTATTATTGATCGAAGTTACGACTCACTGCAGGTCCTTTCTGACCACGATTCTTCCGACTCTGCTCACCAAAACCGGTACTTTCGTGCCTGGGTGGGTCTCGCTACCTTGATGGGCAATATTTCGCACCGTCTCTACACGCATAAATTCATGGGAGGATCCGCAGAGATGCTTGGTGCGGTGGCCCAGCTTGATCTGGAGTTGTCAGAATGGGAGAATTCCTTGCCAGAGGATTTGAAACCTCGAAGAGCTTTGGTCGGCCATGCGGGACCAGACCATCACATCATAACGACTTTTTTGTCTCAACAATACCATCATGTGAGTTTTCACATCCATTCTTCTCATCATCATACAGATTTGCATTTTTTTTTTTTTTGGTTATATTCCCTATTCGCCCTTTTTGCAACATCGAATTCTGACTATTACCTCTCACTTGGTCACTTTTAGGCTCAACTAAGCATTCTCCGAGTATCCATCATCTTCCCCCAATACAGTATCAGCCAAGAAATCCACCGTCACAGTCCCCAACTTCCCATCCTCAAACGTGTTCTCGATGGCGCCATCACCTGCGCCAACGCCGCTCGAACCATCGTCACCCAGTCCCTCCAGTTAGAAGACCGCGGTCTCAAATCCACTCTCCTCTCCATCTCCCCCACCTATCTCGCTGCCGTCATTCTCGCCCTGGGCGCCCTTCGTCAACCAACCAGCCGCCTTGTCCGATCCGACGTGGAACTTCTCGCCTCAGCCACCGAATACGTAGAAGCCTGGTTCTCACAGCGTGGATTTGGCCCTGCGTTCACGCAAACCTGCGTGCAGTTACGTGAAAGGGTAGCTTATGCATTTGCTTCGCCCCGGTGTGACGATGACAGGGGTACGCACCAGAACCAGCATCTTGCCCGTCGCGCGGGCGAGCCGCGTGGGCCCGGTGCGTCTGAGGGGGGCGGACATGATTCGAATGGGCTTCATCATCGTGGATCCAGAATTGGGGGAATGGCCCGGTAGGAGGAGGAGATGGGTCGCGGGCGGGCCTGAATACTTCTGGGATTGACCAGCTTCATCCAGCGGGGGACTCGTCGGGGATGGGACCATTTGGTGGGTTTGGGTTTGAGGAGGTGTGGAATTTGACGGATTTGGATTTTATGGTGTATGGTGAGGAGAATGCAATTTTTCCATCGTGAGTGGGGAGGACTTGAGAGTTGAGAGCTGATCTCATATCTAACTCTATTAGTGGGAAAAGTTTATAGTTTAAATTTGAATCCATTACCTAATTCTAGCTAACATGTATCCTACATGTAGCGCTATAGCGGCCTATAGGGCTAAGTTATCTATTTTTTTTATTTATGAAAAAGTAATCAACGATACATGCAATAAAGTTGAACCCGCCTCTCGAGTCACTCGAAATCAACATGTCAGGATGAATGGTCACCTACTCCGAACAAGTTAGGTGGATTTAACTTATGCATTATTTTCACACTGGACCCGGCATCAGATCCCCAACGGGCCATCCACCCATCTCTGTTCCCAAATAAAACAAAATGCCATCCACATCCGATCCCAATATATCCCTATGATCAGTATTGACATCCCCACCTAGCACTGCATCCATCCATCAATATACCTTAAATCTCTATCCACCTGAATCAACTCTCTATCCAACCGAGATAGCTCACACTTACAAATGTACATGGATGAGATTTCATTAAATATGTGTAGATTGTCACCTAAAAAAGGCCTCTTTTTGATTGACTTTTATGGGTCTAGGTTAGGGTGAAATGAGTCGATATAGATACGGTTCGGGGAGAGTGACTGATAGTTGGGTGCGCAAAGCGGTTAGTGTCGGTGAAGTTGATACTGTGAGCGGAGGTCGCCGAGTGGAAATATACTCCCGTGTAGTATGTATAGGAAGTCGGAGGTCGATGTCTCAATCGCCCAGCTCAAGTCAAGAGATTAGGTAAACAAAGGCACGAGAAAGATTGGTGTGAATTGAAGAAGAAGAAGAAGAAGAAGAAGAAGAAGAAGAAGAAGAAGAAGAAGAAGAAGAAGAAGAAGAAGAAGAAGAAGAGAAGAAGAGGCTAGGCACATGATCGAGTAAAACAGGTAACACTTCCTTTAGTACGTTCTTCCCTATGAGCTAGCCCTAACTCTCAAAACTTGTCATCCTTTTAGATCTACAGAGATCCTCCGATAATCAACATCCTAGATAGATAATTCCACGATCCGACGCTGTATATCCGCCTTGCACCCGGTAGAGACTTTCCTTAATACCGGATCCTGATGCAAGAGATACAGGTATGAGTGCTGTAGGTGTGCCATGTTCCTATGATCATGTGATCATTGATCCCTTTCCATGTTTCATTGAGCAAGGGGTATCTTTTCTAGATATCATTCCGATATTCGCGCTTATTCTGGCGAGTGGGTAGACAAATATAGCATTTGCTATTCAGAGATAGAACCGTTTAGTCTGAGTGTCACTTGGGCAGATAGGCGAACGGGAGGGAGAGTGAAGATATGGGAAATGCCAGTGAGAGAAAAAATGAGAGTGAGAACATCATCATGGAGAAGAAGAAAAGGAGGGAAGAAAAAAAAAAGAGGAAAAATGGTGGAACGATCACGGAGAGAGAGAGAGAGAGAGAGAGAGAGAGAGAGAGAGAGAGAGAGAGAGAGAGAGAGAGAGAGAGAGAGAGAGAGAGAGCGGGTCATATGATCATCAAAGGCGTCAATATCACAGAGTGATAGAAAAGAAATGAAAATGTGATAGAATAAAACTCCCAAATAGGGTCGCAGCCCTCCAAAGGCCTGCGACGCAGGCTCGATAGAAGATGAAGAGAGATGCTCATGAGCATGTAAGTAGTCCTTTGCAAAGCAAAAAAAAGAAAAGAAATGAGGAGAAAATGAAAAAGAAAAAATCCGAGCAAGAGAAAAGCAACGCGATTTCATCTCCTTCGTTATTCATCCTCGTTTTGGACTCGACTCCTCGATTTGAAACGCCTTGGTGTGCGTGGTTTCGTGCGAGCTGTTAGGAGGATCGCGATCTGGAAGCGCACAAAAGACAGCTTCTAGTGAAAACGCGATGGACGTTTATTTGATTCGCATACGGTATTCGTGTCGGACGAATTCCGCCATAATCAACACAATACTAACGGCCTGTTGATACAAAAAAAACAATAGAGCGGTCAGTCAACGTTCAATCTCGGCAAGCACTTGAAGACTCTCGCGATCGACATGGCACTTCGATGCTAATGCCATACTACGCGTAAAAGGAATATATTCGAGGGGAAACGTTCCTTCATTATGCGCATGCACAAGGTGAGAAAAAAAAATACTCCACTTACCAACAACAAATCCACTCCCTCTGCAATGCCCACCTCCCACCGATCCATCAACCCTCCCAGTTTGAAATCCATCTTCTTTTCCCGCCGGATCGAGACAATCTTCTTGTCTCCCATCATCACCGCCGCCACCGTATTGCTCATCTGCACCACTCGCAGGTCCACATTCTCCCCCACCGCCGCCTCGGAATACCGTCTTGCCGGTGGGAATGAATACGCAAAACTCGTCGCCGGCGCCGGCAAGGCGGGGGGTTCTACGGCCTCGAGCAGTTCGCGCAGTGAATGCGTGGATCGGCGATGTGCAGACGCATACGACGGCAGATGCGTACTCCTTGAGCTGACCGTGTCGGTGGAATGTCGACGACGCAGCGCTTGGCCTCCGCCAGCAACGTTACTGGGATTCGAAGTTGGGTTGGACGTTGCGGTCGCGGTCGCAGTGTACGGCGGGGGCGGCGAGGCCCACCGTCTATATTGGTGATACTGCGAGCGACGAGCCCCGCCACGACCGCCGGTGCGCGTGTGGTTGTACGTGGGGTAATACTCGCTGCGCAGGAACTCGTCGTCGCCAGGATAATCCCCGTACACGCCGGTGGATCGCCGACCAGCACCAGGTCCGGCACCGACTAGCAAGGCATTCTTTACCCGAACCGCCATTTTTGTCTTGGAACCGGTACTCCAGCGCATTTCGGCACCCATGAGCTCTTCACTATTATTTCCACCCCCGCCTCGATCACCGGCGCCACCCTCACCCCCTCTCCCCGCACGCTTGACGCTCCATTCACGCTGCCACCAGTTCCGACGGAGTTCGAGAAGAGGCCGGCCGGCGGCATCTCGAATTTCGCGCGCTTGGGTGCCGCTCCAGAACTTGCCGGTGACGGTGTAGAGGAGGGCGCGGCGGGTGGGGCTGTCGTATGGCTCGTGCATGCGGAGGTGGTGGATGATAAAACCGCGGCCGGAGAGCGTGTTGGTGCGGGTGATGGTGAGGGTCGTGGGGGTGTTGGTGAGGCGATCCGGGCCCGGCGCAATAAGATGAGTGCGACGCAGGGCGATCGGATGGTCGGGGGCTTGAAGCGCTGAAGGCATGATGGAAGATGCGCGAGAGTCTGCAGATGGGGGAGCCTTGACTGGGGGGGGGGGGGGGGGGGGAGGTGGAATCCGCTTGGGCGGGACAAAAGTAGAATGAGGAGCTTCACCCCTGACGGGGAAGAGAGAGGATTCTTTGTATCGCAGACAGGGATGTAGATTGTCTAAAAGAATTATCGAGAAGAGAGTAAGAGAGACAGAAATGGGTGCAAATGAGCAGGTTAGGCCTGGCTGGGTCACGACAATGGAGAGAGAAAGAAAAGGGAAGAAGAGGGGAAGGTCGAGAAAGAGCAGAGGCGTAGGAAGATATGGAGCATCAATGTCCGCGATCTCGACGGGTGGGAGTGCGCCGTGTATCCTCTAAATGACCGGAGAGTTACGAGTCCAATGTGCGTCCCCCGTCCAGATTGGGTTCAAATCCAGGTCCGGATCCAGGTCCAGGTCTCAATCCAGGACCCAGTGAACGAATTATTTGCATGCGCGAGCTCCAGTCTGGCCCGAGCTATGAATTCAGATGCGCACCATGTAATTAATAATCGCTTTACTCCGTCAGCTTTGACACGGAACTTTCTCAAGATAGTTCAAGTCCAGAAAGAGGGGCATCCGTCCAAGGTCTGGTCCAACCACGCCCGCCCACCTTCACTCGGCCTCGAGCTTCCTTGAAGGAGAGGGGGGCAGCCTCGGATACCATGCGATGCCCCTTGACTAGCTTGGCCGGAACTTGCAGGCGCACTAGTTGATCCACTCCAGTCACCAGTGCCAAAAAGGTGTGTTCGCTTGTACCTCATCACATTCGAGATTGGGTGCAGCTTGGGAGTGTCCGTGCAACACCGCGCGAGACGATTGGACCTAGACGAGCTGGGAGACGCGGCCTCTGGGTGCCAAACGGTCAAACAGCGATCGATGGCAGATCGTCTACGATCTCTCTGATTCCTGAAGAACGGAGACAACGGTTCGATCTGCCAGCCACCGCAGGATTACATCATGAGCACTGGGTCGATCGTCATTCTGGGGACCTGACTTCTCCGTTCGCAGCATGTCTCAATGTCACAGTTCCAAAGTTGCTCGCGCGAAACTTGACTGGGAGGGAGCACGGACCAAGTGTGGCGCAGTGCGGAGTCCAGCCCGGACCACGCGTGGGGTCCAGGCACGGCAAGGCGCGTTCACTGGTCAGTACCTGGACCTCGTCCTCTCATCCTATAAGTAGAAGTAATCCCCTCACCTCGCGGACTACTCTCGTCTGAGTATAGGCAATAGTAGAGTGGGGAGGGACAGAGAGAGAGAGGGACGGAAAGTGAGACACTGACCTCGCTTGGCGGATAATGCATCGGTGCGTTGGTCGGATATCGGGTCAAAAAAGAGGACGGGTCAAATCATGACTTTGTAAAAGCTGCACAAGGGTATATTCCTGCTTGAGTGCAGAGGGGGTTACTCATCCTCAAGTATGATTGGAGGTATCGGAGTAGAAACAATTCCCACATGGTGAAAGACAGCGTGGGCGAGTTAGGCAGCGATGTTCTGGGTGCTATCGGTGTTGTCTTGGCATGAGCGCCCGCTCGAATCGGTGACAGATGAGGGGAGGAGTGGAAGTGAGGGGTAGAAAGTTCCGGGTGGGGAAGCTTCCACATTCTACACTCAGTCACGCGTTGCTGAGCTACCACCAAATACGGAACCATCTAGCGCTATTCGGATGGTGAATCTCACGAGTCGACGATTAGTATTTACGGGTAATTCAGAGAGTCAGCGACAGACAGAGAAAAGGACCTAGCTCCAGGTTGTGTAAGCTCTATACTACAGTACTACCACCGATGGCGGATAATGGAGACTTGACTATACCCGTATACCGGATATCCGCGGGCCCACAGCAGTCCTCGATGACTCGATGAGTAGTGTGACAGACCTGACCGACTTGGGACAGTGGAGTCACACATGAAGCAGGCGATTATGCACGACATTATGAAACCGCCTCGGTCCATCAAGAGCTGGGTACAAATGCCCTCTACTGGAGAGTCACACCAGCGCAATATGTCTTCTCAGCGCCATCTTCCATTACACACGAATATTAGAAACAAACCACCGGGAGTCAGTGCTGCGAATATATAAGCTGACTGCATACACCCACCAATCGAAAGAGAAAAATTCAAGACAAAGTTTCTCCAAAGCACATGACGGGACGGGGCTGAAAAGTACAACTGATAGAAGAAAGGTACTGTAGTAAGCTGAGGCGGCTGAAAAAAAAACTACACTGAATATCCGTCCATCCTCATGATCGTGGCTTAGCATTTGCCAACCCCCAAAGTCAGGTGTCGAGGTCTGGACACAGAATGGAGCATTCATATAGCTGCACCGCTCAAGCCCAACTCAGACCAGCATCTGACCCTCATCAAAGAGCAACTTATCAGCCTATCACTCGAATCCCCCACTTTCTCAAATGGCCGTGCACACAGCCACAGCCAAGGCTCAGCGGAGTTTCGCAGTAGTGGCGGAGGACTTGCCCGAGCTAGAGGGAGGCTAGGAAAACTGAGATTAAGAGCGACGCACTGGACGCTGAGTACTCCAATAGTGCCTTTTCAACTCCCTACCGGGCACTCTCTGAATCCATCTTGGATCCCTTCAATTGTCAAATGTGTACGCAGAACTGAAACTGGGCATTCAAAGTTACTTCATCAATTATAGTTCTCGTGCTCTGTGGTGATTATCGCAAACTTTTCACAGTTTTATTTCTTATTCAAGCCTCTTGGCGCATGGAGATAATCTTATGATCAAACAGTTCCTGGAAACCGATTCTACATATTGTATCGCGGTTTCAAATTCAGCAAAACCTGTATCGAGGCACTCTTTATTGCACTGGATAAGACAGTCAGGTAAATTTTAATTGGGATAACCAGATATTTGCTCAATAGTCTTGCCACCCTTGGCTCATATCACATGGCCAGTAAGCTCATGCTACATTTAGACCCACTCGTCTACTTTATCCATCCCCCCCCCCCGCCTTCTATATCTGAGGGTCATCTCATCTTAATCGTGTATTCTTTGTCATCTCTCAGGAACACCCATCATCCTTCTCGCAGTGAACGAAAACCATCAAATTCCGAAATAGACAAAGCTATTCATATGATTTTCATCTAGCCTACTTCTTCTTTGAGATCCAATTTAATCTTCAATGCGCAGCTCTTTTGGCCCTCGGTGTCTGAATGGTGCATGAGTAAATTCAAAGGATTTTTTATTATTATTTTTACTCTCGTGCTATCAAGTTTTCTTCGCGTTGTTAGTACATGGCTACTAATAGAGCAATCCCGTATAACACTACAGGTTGTTGCCGGAGCGTACTGTCCTGTGACTCGCTCTTGTGAACAATAACCCAGACTGGTCGGACCAGGTAGTCACGAGGGATGCATTCGCTGTGTAGGTGCGAAGAGATTGCGAGGCGTAGCAGAGCTCAGTCTTTTTGTAGTTTCTCCATCTTCAAACAAGCTAAGCTAGAAAGCCAGGCACCGTTTTTCGCATGGTGCTGTCTCTACCTTAGACGGAAGATTTGAAATTGCAATCATACCGAGAAGGGTTTCCATTCCGAGTTTCTTCTTTGGTATCCTCTGCTTGAGTGACATGCTTATACTTCGATACAACCTTTTATTGAGGTATCTTCAATGAATCGAGCCCATGTATTCCGATGGGGGGGAGTTCAGGTTGTGAAGGATTTATATACAAACTGATAATTCTATTTTCATCTGGGCGTGCATTCTTTCTTTCTTCGGCAAGATGGCGAATGACCTTTAAAAATCGCTTATACCCACAATGTGTGTGAAATTTTCCATTGAAGAAATCCACTAATCGCCCAACAAGACAATCATCGGTTCCGGCCGAGGAAAAGGCCATCTATATACTCTGAAATATTGGATGGGAAATCACGGATGAGACTGTGCCCCTTGGAGTAAACTAAGAATAAGAGACGTCGCTGCGCAGGATTCCTGGGGCATAGCGTGTGCTAAGTGAGACCAATCTTAGTATCTCCATGAAGACTTACTGGAAATGTCTTCAGGGGAATGATTCATGCAGGAAGGTGACAGAACCAAAAACTGGTGAATTGCGGACATTGCCTAGATGGTGGTACGGGTTCGGACGTGTATTGTATTATATTACCCTACCGTCCGACACGAAGATGACAGAGGAAATAGAATATTAACTTACAGGAAAATGAAAAATATGCGAGTTTGATGGTTGGATTTTGGAGATGAGAAGCTCTCATGATCAGGCTGCATCTGTTCATTGGAAGTAGATATCAATACAAGATCGATGTACTTCTATGATGTTGAAAACTGTCATTTGCAGCCTCTGAATCGACCAAGATCTTCCACACCCTTCCAAGAAACTTCCTGAGCTCCTTCATGTGACACTCTTAAAATTGTTTAACCTCAAGATTAGTGGAAAGGATAGTGAACTCTGGCTGGATTGAGTTCAATTATCAAGATATCCTCATAAAGTAGAAGGGCTTTGAAAGTCCAACAGCCTCATTTCCCAAATATCTTGAATAAAATCCCCAATGTCCTGGGAATTTGCTGCTGAAATTGGGATCTGAATCGTACAGAATTGGGAAATGGAATTCAAAAATTCAAATGTAGTATTTTCAATTCGCATCTTGATAGTGCACGCCTACTAACCACAAGCTTCCAGCTACAAGTACTCGCGCAGCCAAATGAAAAATGATGTCAGCAAAACCATTACCGAAGACACCATGCCCACGGATCCTGCTATTGGAAAGCCTACTGACTTTGATTCATTTCCCCTCCAATCGATGTGGTTTTGAATTGGAGGGTCTTTCCTTGCTGTATTGAATATCCAGCGACTGGCAAAGCCCAGAAGAGTCTGTGCGGGACTTTTTCAAAGAGGCCATTTAACCCGATGAGGTAATGAACCAATGAACAGACATCCAACTGCTCTCTATGCTCTTGCATCGTATATCTGATCCTCTGAGATGTTCCTTCAACAAGCAAGGCTGCTCCTTCCACCCTCGGTCAACACTGAATGCTGCACGTGAAGCAGCGGACCCACCGTGCTCTGAACGTAATTCCAATTTCGATCATCCTTTTCACGCCTTCCCTTACATTTTTAGTAGGCTCTGCACTTAAGCTTTGTTCCGCATCCTTAAAACAAAACTTCCTGTGTTCAGGGATTGCGCTGAAAAGCATAGCATTATGTACCCCTTACAATCGAGGGCCAAATTAACAGTATGACTAGGGAAACTTCGTTTCCAAGATACCCCAGAGACATAGTTCAAGAACGCATTGCGATCTAGAAAAGATCGATCAATTCATATTGCAAAATTCACCCTCAAAAAACAGACCAATTTCCCAGCAAGAACATAAAGTTGGTGCACTACCCGTTGATCGGGATTAAAGAGTCTAAAATTAGCAGCGCACGGGCCAGAAGGAGAATTTCGAATGGTCAAGTGAGAGAAAGAAATCGCGGGTTCTAGAACATCACCTGACCGGCGGTCGAGTCCGCCACCCGCCCGGGTCGGTCCAAGTCGCTGCAGAAAGTTCACCCACATTGTAATGGGAGAGATTATAGCGAACGTTCCTCTCAAATTTTTCTCAGATGGGACTTGAAAAATTCTTCTTGGAGCTGTTGGTTCTTAGACCACAACAAAGCTCTTTCGGGATTTCCCTCTTTCCAGTGGAAGAGCTGTGGATAGAATGTATGGTTCGTGTTTCGATTCTCTGACATTTTGACTGTACAAGTACTACTATGTACCGTAGTACCACGCTATATGCAGGGCACCGGCCGTGGCTTGGGGCTACTGTACGTTCAAACTTTGACATCGCATTTTCTCCGTCTTCTACACAACTCGACCTTTTTCGAGGATTGACGGTATCTGGCTCAATGGAATGTCAAATCATATGTGGGTCATGAATTAATGCTGACGAGTCGTGATTGACCCACGTGGAGAGAGCGACCTGGAGGCGGTGACGAATGATGAAAGTTCACATGTGTGATGATCTACGTATATAGTGGACGCAGGGGCGTTGACACGATGATTGACATTGGATGGCGAAAGATCCGCGTTGGAAGTAGGTTACTTGGGAATGTATTGCTCTGATAATCCACGTTGATACACCGTATCTTCGTGGCTGTGTTTCGAATATAACTGCTCTCAGGCTCCGGTCCACTGCCGAATTAGCGTCAGCTTTGGGCGATCAGTTGGGCCAACTTGTTCCCAAGTCTTGCGTCTGTCCCGGATGACGGGAAGTGACGTGTATGTTCAGGGATTATTTATGAAATGCACGCAATTTTGTTATCGTCGATTGAGTATAGAGCATGACGTCTAGTGTGCATGCCACTATACAGTTCCTCGAAAGGTCATCTTGGGCATAGTACAAGATCCTCTGGCCATGGGGGTTGGTTCCCCGGTCCCGTTCCAATGATGTCGGCCCAATGGCACAACATTGATGGTGACATGGCCCTGGTATAGCACGATATGAGCCTGCCGTGCGACATACACTCTCCTTTTCGGTGAGCTTCACAATACAACTAGACTTGACTCACACAGCTCCCTCCGTCGGGTGAGAAACCGAGCTGCTTCACACGGTACTCATAATTGAGTGACAGGCAAAGTGGCTTCTTTTCCAGTTTTCCTTTTTTTTCTGACGTGACCCAGGCCTCCTCGGCTCCAACGGCAAAACACCGACTAAACATGACTCGTCAATGGGATCCACCTGGCCACTTTACAACCCACGAATCCCCCGCATTCGCTATTTATGATTGGCCAACATCACAAAATTGGACCCTCTGTCGGCAATCCTCCTGAAAAGTAGATACAAAGAAGCATCTTCTCCGCGCGGACTCTTCCCCTGTCTTTTTCATCTTTCCAAACTCCTTTGCATCTAATCATAATCGAACCTGAGCCTGACATCCATCTTATTTTGATTGCTTTCCTCGTCATTTTCAACCGAGCGCCGGCATCTCCCAGCTCAGCTCAGACAGAAATACTCACATAATCGATACCTTTGCTCTGACGCAGGTCATCTATCTCCCAATTGATCCGCTCTGTTCCGGCAGGCCTCCTCCCTGCCGCCATCTCTCTGACACGAATGTCCTATTTTGATGAGAACAACCCTGAAACTCCTAACCTCCAATCCGATCAAGGCTTGGGGTCTCGATCCCGAAAGTGGAGGAGGAACACCACTCAGACATCCAGCATGGCGCAGCGCAGTCTCCAAACTCTCCTCTCGCACGAGTCTCGCAAGATGACGTGATTGAGAAATCCAGCGCGACTTCCATCCCCAATCGTTGGAAGACGGTCAGCCAACGCATCCGAGAACGAGCAGGCACGATTGCCGAGGCACTTGGCCGGCCCCATGAAAGAGACTCGGACGACCTGGGGGCAAGCTTGTCCCCCGAGTGCTACGGGGCCACCGACGATATTCGAAGCTATGAAGCGCGTACTGCAGTGGACGAGGAGCAACGTCTGATGGGGACCGATTACAATTCCCAAGCACAGCATTTGCTCCGGCAATTGGGACTTCGTCATCATCGGCGACAGTCAAGCGGTGTTCGAGGTCAAGATGCTGGCGAAGGGCTGTCTGGCGCAAGTACTCCCGGCGCCATCACCCCCGGGGAGAGTGGAGCATCTACTCCTCTCAACGGAGGCCTGCTATCGCATCTGCTTCGTGTGTATGCCAATAATATGGAATCGGCGAGCCGAATGAGCGTGGCCACCACGGCTGCCGCCTCTGACCCCGAAACGGAAACTCTTCCACCCAAACAATTCGGCTCAGGGACCCCTGGTACTGCGACGCCCGGGAGTATGGGTATGGGAACGGCTACGGGAACGAACACGGGGCCTGTGACCCCCGGTGGAGGCACCCCGACAGGAAAGAAAGAAAAGGTCAAATGGTACAAGAGCGCCAACAACAGCAAAGAAAATTTGGCCCAAAAGTCGGGCGGTCACCATTACACCTCCTCGCTCATCTCTGCCTCGATGGGCATGGGCCGAGTGGGTGTTCCCGGTGCCCAGGGTCCTCCACCCATGACCGCAAAAGAGAGACGCAAGCAGAAACGAAGGAGTGCCAAGGAAGTCAAATTGACGGTGCACATTGCCGCCATGTTGGCCCGTCAGCAATACATCATGCAGCTCTGCCGTGCGCTGATGAAGTACGGTGCACCTACCCACCGCCTGGAAGAATACATGGTCATGACCTCCAATGTGCTCGACGTGAACGCGCAATTTCTGTACATTCCCGGCTGCATGTTCATGTCATTTGACGATCCGTTGACTCGGACTGCTGAAGTAAAGATCATCCGTGTGGTGCAGGGTCTAGATCTCTCACGGCTTGCCGAAACCCACAACGTCTACAAGAATGTTGTGCACGACGTGATCAGTGTGGAGGATGCCACTGGACAACTGGATGCGATTATGCAACGGAAGCCCCGATACAATCGTTGGATTCTTATCCTCCTCACGGGTCTTGCGAGTGTCGCTGTGGGTCCCTACGCCTTTTCTGCTCGACCCATCGACTTGCCTATCATTTTCGTCCTCGGGTCTTTGGTCGGATTTATGCAACACATTCTTGCTCCCACATCATCCACTTACACCAACGTACTTGAAGTCTCTGCCGCCATCCTCACCTCCTTCCTCGCCCGTGCCTTTGGCAGTATCAGCCACAACGGCGAGCGTGTGTTCTGTTTCGCCGCCATGGCTCAATCCTCCATCGCCATGATTCTCCCCGGGTTCGCTGTCCTCTCATCCTCCCTCGAGCTGCAAAGTCATCAGATGAACGCGGGATCCATCCGCATGGTTTTCACGCTCATCTACTCTCTCTTCCTCGGCTACGGTGTCACTGTCGGCACGACCATCTACGGTCTCATAGACAACAACGCCACTGCAGACTCGACCTGCCCCAACGCCACGGCTGTCTGGGGCAACGAATACATTCAACACTTCCCCTTTGTTGCCCTCTTCTGTCTTTTCGCTGCGCTCATCAATCAAGCCAAATTCAAACAACTCCCGGTCACCGTCATCATGGGCGTGTGTGGCTACGTCACCAACTACTTCTCCACCAAGAAGCTGGGTGCGAACCAGGTCGCCAACACCGTCGGAGCATTCACCATTGGCCTGCTGGCTAATCTGTACTCGCGTATTTGGCATGGCCACGCGGCGGCAGCCATCATCCCGGGCATCTTCACGCTTGTCCCGTCAGGATTGGCCAGCAGTGGCTCCATCTTGAGTGGATTGCAATATTCCGAGGCCGTAAAGAGCGGCAATGTGAACAATACGAACAGTAGCACGAGCGGGAGTAACCTACTGGGCTTGGGATACGGAATGATCCAGACCGCGATCGGTATCTCGGTGGGTCTATTTGTCTCTGCATTGATTGTGTATCCGCATGGAAAGAAGAGGAGTGGTATTTTCAGTCTGTAATGGGAACTTGATTGGTTTTTTTTTCCAGCGGTGGATCGACTATCCAGGAGCTTTTGATTCCTCATGCATTGTTTGGCGACCTTTTTTGCATCTTCATCACATGACTGCATCTTTCATGTCTTCGAGTCCGTTATGGCGGAGAGACCTTGTACTCACAGATTCGTTTATGATGTCTGTTTTTTTCCCCTTCCACTTGCGTCTTGTGGTTTCTTTTTTTCCTGTTTTTTTTCTCTTGTCATGCATCTCGAATATCTTTTTTTTTTGATAAAAACGAGCGGAGTTTTGGTTGGCATATTCAACTTTATCCTGAGATGGGATCCGAGCGAGCGTCCATTGGATTTTCCTTCTGGTGTTTATTTTTCGACCACTGTGTTTCGCTTTCTTTCCTCTAACTGCATATTAGAGATAATTGCATCTCCACATAGATGTCCAGGAATCAAAATCTTGGGAAAGATCGACAAATGTCTCTTATAAAGTACGCAGAAGATCACTCGCACTAGTCTTTAATCTACAGTACGCACTACCGGCTTAGTACAAGCCATCTATAGGTCCATATATGGATTGAGTTGAGGTATCTACAGGACGTAATATAACCGAGTAAATGCAGAGTGCACGATTTCAGACCCCTCGCCTCCAAGCAGCCAGAGACCTCAAAGGCAGAATGATCGCTTCTCATGTGTCTCGCTCACCAATTCATGCATTCTGACTTTGATCGCTTGGTAAGTTTTTACTAGTACAGCATATGTCCAATAGCCTGATCAGCATCGGGTACTGGGATAAGAGAGGATAGTACAGAATCATGTTGTTTCCGACGGGCTTGTCAAGGTTTTGTTTTTTGCTAAATCAGTCGAGAAGGGAAAGAGAAGAGATGAGATGAGAAAAGAAAGGAAAGAGAGAAAATGAAACTCGTTGACGAAAGCGACTCGCTTTATTTCAATTCACGATAAGACTATTACTTCAGAGAGTAGAGTGCAATCTTCTCTCATTCACGTAGAGCACCCGTTTCTCCCGAAATCTTCAATTCAATATAGTGTCTTGCCTACATACGTAGTAAGAGGTCGATCTGTATCGAAGACTAGACAGATGTGTGTACCACCTTCGATCGTGCAATTGAGTACATCAGTGCCCTTGAAGGCGCAAAGCCATAATATTCTACGGCGGATCGCTTTGACACTTGAGTATTTGATTGGTCCATTTGGGTGCAAAAGGTTTGAGAATTGAGGTAATGACTCAACAGATGAGTTAGGTGCCTAAGATACTACGTCTAGGTCGTAGTTTGTAGTATCTGGAGGGTTCCGCAGTTATATTTCCATTGACCAGATAGAGATTGCGAAATAGTAGTGGCAGCGGCACCGAATTTTGAAGATTTGAATGAGTGCCCGCCCAAAAAAAAGCAAACTAGAACCCCCCCAACCAAAAATGAGAAAAAAATCTCGGTCAAATCGAGGCGGGCGCGGAGACTGGTATGTATTGTTTTTTTAATTTATTTTCTTTTTCATGTATTTTTGTGGGTGCTCGCCGGTAGGTTCCGAATTCCAGACTTCGACTGGGTAAAAGTGAGCATAGTGCCTAAATGTCCGGTGTCTTGTCTCTCGATGGGGCGTTGATGCCCGGAAGAGGGTCCTTTTGCCGGGGTTATGGCGATGGTCAGCAGTTGCAATCTACGTGCCATTGTAGGTGTGCATTGAAAGCGACGGGTGAAGTTTTACGGTTGGGGGGAGCTTTTTCTTTTGTGGTTTTTAAGCACAAAAATTGAAACAAAAAAAAAGACTTGGTGAAAGAATTTGGACGAGAGGATATAATATTTTGGATTGCCGGTCTGAGTAGATGAGAGCAATGATGGGATGGAAGAAAAGAGCGGAATGACTCGGGAAGTGTGGAAGAATTATTGCCCGTGGATAAGGGAGAGAGAGAGCCTAGCATGACTTGGCAACAAGAACGTGAATTATTTTTTCTTCGAAAAAAAGAAACAAACAAGTTGATGGAGCAGACAAAGACTCTGCTTGACCACACCAACCCTCCCTCGTCATCGCTCCGTCCCTGAAATGAAGGCGCAACCTCCCAACGTGATGATGGCGGATGTCATCCCAACTTTTTCCAGCTTCTCCCTCCCACTCTTTCTGGGGAATCCCCGCGACTCCGGCTTTTCCCTCACCCACAAAAATGGGGAGAGGAGTGGAAATCTTCGCAGTGGGGTGGGCAGGAGAAAAAGGAGGGGCAGGTTGGATTGATGGTGGAATCAGCAGTTGACACTGTCTCTTTCTCTTGTCCACACTCCACTATTACGGAGATGGGTTGGACGAGCCTGCGAGGACGGTGTTTGAATTCTACCAAGTCAGGTCCTGCCGATCCACTTTTCCAGGAGCATCCAGCGTATCCTTTTTCATCCGGTCATGGAGGGATATTCAGGGTCTAGTGGGTTTGTTTTTCTCTTCAACCGAGCGCCCAGCAGAGACGCGCAGAGAAGAAGCTCTGCTGCTTTTATTTTCTTCCCATCATATACTCTTCGGCATCCTGAGGTGTTCAGATTCCGAGATTGTCCTTCTCTGCCGAATCAACTCGGGAATCCGAGCCTCGCGCGCAGTGTGGACAAGGTCCGTGGTCAGCCCGTCTGGGCACCCGTTCAGCGGTGTTGCCGCCCTGCTGTCCGGACGAGGCGTCCGGAACCAAAGGTCTTTCGGCGCTAGTGTCAAGCCGATGAGAAAAAGGCGATGATCGACTTCCCCGAGGGGGGCCAGGTGTGGTCCGGAATTATTCCACCTATCCCGGGATGGGTAAATTGGGGGGTTCAATCAAGATGGGGCTCTCGCAACCGTCAGATGGGTGAGACACCGCGTCCGAGTAGTCTACACTCAAACTCTACATGGAAAGTGAAGGACGCCAGGACTGTCGGGGCTGTCGAGTCGGGCAGACGCACGGAAGCGTTTCGGACCCGTCCCAATACGGTCTCGGCCCGGGAGAACAACGCTAAGCCTGTTTGGGGGCCAGTTTGAGCGTGGTTCCGCTGGAGTGCAGGGAAAAGGACCAATCAGGTGCATTTAATGTGGTGGAGATTTGTCCCCGACCAAATTGAACACAAGAATGAGGCAGAGGCGGCATCGTTGCAAGCAAAGGACGGCTTCTTCATTTCCGAGAATCATTGTCGAGAAGACGGGCGACTACCCGGTCTCTGCTTCATCTAGGCCAGAAAAAGTGTTTGCTCTGACTTACAACACCAGGATATCTGAAAATTGGACAAGGTGGTTGGAAACCACGGTCCTGGAAGCCTCTGGGGCCCATATCGCCATGCATATGCACACTTATACTACGGGTATCCTAGTACGGTATCTTTCTCCTAGACGAGACCTCCTGTCGGGCTCAAGTGAATACTGAGCCCAAGTCGTTAACCGAGATTGAGGAGTCCAGATACTAGTATAATGGATTCTAACAGAGCTGTTCGTCTGGATGTATGCTACCAGATAGGAGACCAGGAATGTACATGTACTTTCAATCGTGCTTTACACTCAATTCTTACAGTATAGACTCTACGGTGGTAGAGTGTACTGCACACAAAATAGTACAACTACACCGCGTTGAAAACGAAAGTAGTACTTCACGGCATGTACTTCCACATCACATGTTCCCCCTCTCGACAGTCGTCAATTTCCTGCTCGTTCGAATTCAATTCAACTCCACCACCACCGACTCGCCATCCCCACGCCGTCTGGCCCGCACTATCCCGCAATTTCTTCCCCCGTCCTGAGGTGTTCCTCCACTGGATCCTTCCTGATTGAGGGTTCTGCCCCGGTTTCCTCCCCAGACCCCGCTCACCGGTGGAATCATATCGTGAGTTCTCCAGTTTCCTGCGTCCCTCTCCTCCCCCAGGTCTCGCCCGCACAACAGATCCAAATGGTGGACAATTCCGTCACCAGGGGAGGAGGATCCTGGCAGCTGGCAGGGTAGCATCGGTCATATTTAAGGACTCCCACCTCGTGTGCTACTCTGACTTTCGTCAACCTCGATTTTCTGTCTTTTCCCTCTGCCATTGACTGTTCAATTCACTTTAAGTGGCATTTGGACATCCTTTTCTCTTCGTCCCACTCTATCTTTCTACTGGTTCTTCTTCCATTGAGGGTTGCACTTGCGACAGGGAAAAAAAAAAGATCGAGCCCTCATCGTCAAAATGTCCGTCTCCAGGGATGGGCAGTCCACGCCCACGGAGAAGCCCATGAACCACGAATTGGAAAAGGTTGAGGTCGAGCAGATGGAAAAGGTACTCGGTGATGGTGACCTCCTCAGTGAGGCTGCCATGGCCGAGAACAAGGAGCACGAGATGGGGGTGTGGGAGGCCGCGAAGAAGCACCCCTGGGCATGTCTGTGGGCATTTACCATGTGTTTTACAATTGTACGTCTTCAATTTCTTTCCTCCATCTTTCCCCTGCATATAGGAAGCCCGAAGACACAAGGAGTCTTGAGTCACAATGAATCTTTCTTTCGAAAAACATTGTCGGCCACAGTGTGATCTGGTTCTCTGACTTTCGTCTCAACCCTCTTTTTCCGTTGTCACTCGTGTCTGATCCTACACAATGAACAACCATACTAATCGGTCATCTCATAGGTCATGGAATCTTTTGACATGTTCCTCAACGGCAACTTTGTCGCGCAAAGTGCGTTTCAAAAGCGATACGGTGTTCCAGTCGGCGACGGTTATGCCATTCCCACTCGGTGGCAGAGTGCTCTCTTCCAGTCTGGCCAATGCGGTGCCTTTGTGGGTGTCTTCGCCGCGGGCCCCATCACCAACTGGCTTGGATACCGTTGGACTACCATCTTGGCCTTGATCATGATGAATGCCACCATCTTTGTCTCTTTCTTCGTAAGTGATCTCTGTATTTTTGACCGTCAGCTGCATAGCATCGCCTCGAGACAGCCTGCTCACACCTAGATCAATTGAATAGGCCGACTCCCTTGCTCTCCTGGTGGTTGGTCAAGCCCTCGAAGGTGTGCCATGGGGCTTCTTCATTGCCAACGCCCCCGCCTATGCCAGCGAAGTCGTTCCTCTCGCACTCCGCGGCGCCTGCACTGCCACCTTACAACTGTCGTGGTCCATTGGATCAATCATCGTGGCAGCGGCCACCTATAGTTACAACAAGCGAACGGATGAATGGGCCTGGCGGGCACCTCTCGCTCTGCAGTGGCTTTTCCCCGTGAGTCTCCTTTCGCTGCCTGTCTGGTCTCACTCGTCCAGTCTTTTAGGACGTTGTGGCTCAAATTCCAGAGAAACACCCTGGCTAACCATCCCCCCCCCCCCTTTTTTCCCCCGGGGTAGACTCCTCTCATGATTCTGCTCTTCCTGGCTCCCGAATCTCCATGGTGGCTCATTCGCCGAGGCCGCAAGGCAGAGGCCCTGCGTAGTATCGAGCGTCTGGGTGATGGATCTGCCGAGTCGGCCCAGCAGTCCTTGGCCATGATGGAGCGCACAGTCCAGATCGAGTCTCAGATGGGTGGATCCCCCACTCTTCTTGATCTGTTTAAGGGCACTGATCTGCGTCGGACAACGATCACCTGTTTGGTGTATGCGTCGCAGAACTTTGCTGGTAATCTGATTGCCAATCAGGCAACATTCTTCTTTGAGCGTGAGTTTTTTATATCTTTTTCTTCCTGTGGCAACCATTTCTTTCGCTTTTTCCCCCTGTTCGAAAAAGATACATCATCGCGAATCGAAGCTAACAAGAATGTACAGAGGCTGGAATCTCCCACGACATGTCCTTCCAACTCAATCTCGTCAACTCCTGTCTCCAATTGATCGCCAACGTTTTCTCCTGGTTCCTAACCCCCTACTTTGGCCGCCGAGCCATCTACCTCTGGGGCACTATCACAAATATCACCCTCCTCTTCATCCTCGGTATCGTCGCCTCCGTGCCCCAATCCGCCGCCACCAACTACGTCCAGGCCATCCTGGGAATACTCATCTCCTTCGTCTTTGCCGGCTCGCTAGGCCCAATCTCATACACCATCATCTCCGAGACCAGTTCCGTGCGCCTGCGCGCACTGAGCACCGGCGTGGGTCGCGCAGCGTACTACGTGGCGGAGATCCCGATGATCTACCTTGCCTCGCAGATGTTGAATGCCACCGGATGGGACCTGGCCGGCAAGTGCGGGTATGTCTTGGGTGGTACTGCCTGCGTATGCTGGGTGATGGCGTACTTCTTCTTGCCCGAGTTGAAAGACCGGTCTTATCGGGAATTGGACATCTTGTTCAATCGCAAGACGCCGGCGAGGAAGTTCAAGGATACCGTTATTGATGTGCGGGAGAATCACTAGAGAGTTTCTTGCCCTCTCTTCTTTCATTATTTTTTTTCAATCGTGGAGGTTATCCGTTAGCCTCCCTATGTTTGTCATGTTTCTTGATTCGTTTTTAAGCGAGTTTGTCTTGGGGTGAAATTCCTGGCTTGCCATTTCTTCGGAATTGATTTCTGATTACCTATGGGCTGTCAAGGATTCGGACGTGGGAGTTTTGCGAGCATTTGTGGATAGCGCATGATCTTGATGAGTTTTATGGAGTTTCTACCTACGTGTAGGAACATTATGAAGAGCAAGCGAAGTGATATCAATAGAATTTACTCGAATTCGATCATAGAGACATCACATTCTCAATCAAGTATATGGATATAATGGTAGGTAAGTAAGTAGGTAAACAGGTAGGTAGGTCGTGGTGCCGGGTGATGACAATCCGCTTCTAGCACTCTCGATGTGGGTGAATCGACTTGAACAAGATTGATTCATGTGGAGGAACAGAAAAGCGAATTTGTACATTTTTTTTAATTCAGACTGATGTTTCTAGATAAAGTCTAGCAAGTCGTGATGCAAAGAAGAGATTTTGGAGAGGGGAAAGAAGAAACAAGAAGGGTGTTCGAATGTTCATGCATTAGTAAATGGTACACGGTTCTATTGATACAGACGAAAGATTTGCATGAGATGACAACCAATGGTCAAAGTCAGGTTATTGATAATACAGGTATTCAGGACAAGTATCTGTGTTGTAGTATGAGGTAGGGTATATTCATACCCATACTTCGTTGGAGATGGCGTCAAACTTTTGACCTTCTTCGTGTTCGGTGCGCTCCATTCCAGCCAGATGGTCCCATAGGTCGGGGTACGTCTTACGTGCCCACTCTTCCACCTGGTCTTTCCAGTACTGGTAAGGGATGGCATTGTAAAAGAGTCCAATTCTGCGTAGAAGTGACGAGTTAGTATTGTAGGCGTCGAAAACGTCATTTAACATGACTCGAACGGAAAAGGTAAAGAACAAAAAAAAAAAACAAATCTCAAGGACCAACTCACGTTGTACTCGTTGGGCAAACACCAATCTCAGATTCCATGTTCTTGATAGCTTCCGTGGCCCGATCAAATTCACACTGTGCAGCCAATGCCTCGATATAGGATGAGTAAAGCCGGCGATCAACTTCAATCTCCAACTTCTTCACTTTACTCATCATTTTGGTGGCTTCGTGAACACCATTGTGGTGCTTCTCACAGACCTTGAAGAACAGGGCAATCGTCTTGGTCGAGGGTCCTTCGTCCGATTGTAAGATCTGTCGAAAGATGCTCATGCTCTTATCTGCCATCTCGCAGGCCGCATATGCCAGCATCAGCCCGTTGAGAATCCGAGTGTTGAGTTCCACTTCGAGGTCCAATTTCAGCATATTGTGAACCAGCTCGAGGTTGGTTGCGTCGGCGTTGCGTGCGATGCCTTGAAAGCACCGGGCATAAGTGTCGGGCTTGGGCCGGCGCGAAAGGTCGTCGGCTTGGCGCATATGACCAAACACCAAAACGGCCAGGTCGCTGCGCTTTCGTTCGAAAAACGCGCTCATAAGCTCCGTGCGGACGCCGACGCCTGCGTCGGGGAATGCGAGTTTGAACAGCTCGTAGACTTCCCATACATCCTCGTCCGTCTCCTTGGGGTCCAAGATGAAGCCTGTCACGGCGTCACGAATTAATGTCTTGCCTTGGCTGTCAAAAGTCGCCAACCGGGGGCGGAGTAATTGCGAAACCGCCTCATTGTCATGCCGATACAGCAACATACTGGTCAATGCAGCGACGGTAGATGCCTCGAGATAAACCCCATCCTGGAACAGCGGATCTAGGAGCGAAGAAATCTTTTGGAAAAGCTCTTCCCTCTTCTCCGACAAACACAGCATGGTAATGAGTCTGTTGGCGATGGAAGGGTCCGCTCTCGAGAGCAAAGTGGGATCCATCTGCTTTTCCAGGAGATAAAGTGAGCCCTCCACATCCGCAGCCTGAATCATCGAGTCCAGCTGCAGCAAATGAGTCTCCTCATCGGGAACAAGGCTCCAGCGGTCAATCAGACTGGCGAATGAGTTGGCCAAAATCGGGTCTTTTTGTGAATTAGCGTAGCGAAGAAGACTGTTTACGTCTGCGATTGTGACTGCATCCTTAATTTGAGGCCTTGTTGCACTCCACAGGGCAAGCTGTTCCTCTAATGCAGACGCATCAGCACCGTGAGCTGCTTTCCACAGCAGTGCAACGCCGACAGTCTCTGCGGTTGGGGTTTGCTTATCGATCATTGACTGGTAAATCGGTTCCGCCCATGCATGTTCCGAGTTGAACAATGCGTGACTAATAATTGCCTTTTTGGTGGCTAACGAGGGCTCCGCTTTCCCTGCAACAGGACACTCGTAGATGGTCTGCGCCGCTTTGAACAGGTTCTGGTCAATCAGAATCTCAATCAGCTCCTGATGGGAAGCTTGGTCGAATGTGACGCCGTATTTGTCCAAATCCTGAACAATCTTGCGCATTTGCCGGCGGTCGTCCTTCAGGGCAAATCCCTTCAGAACGGTGAGCCATGGTGATGGCTTTGATCCACGCAACTGTCCTCCGAAATTGATGATCACTTGTCGTGCATCCTCTGGGTTCCCATTAGTAGCCAGCAAGTTGATGTATACTAACAGCGCAGGTCTGCTGATAGTATTCGGTCCGAACCCATGATCGGCGCAGAGTTCCAGGTAGGCATACCGAGCCAGTCGCAGGATCGTGTCTCGAGCTTCGGGGAGACATTGTGCCTCAGATAGCACAAACAGAATCCGTTCCAGACTATCCACGGAGAAAACTTTGTGCCAGTCATTGTCATCCAACTCCTCTTGTCGGCTCTTGAGATGCTTCCATGTCATGGACAGTAACCGAGCCTGGAACAGGTTGATCACTCCAGGGGAATCGACCCGGGTCTCGAAGAAGAGCCTGAAACCTTCGACGAGCGTACTGTCTGGAGGCGCTCTGCTCTTATCTTCGAGAGACCGCTTTAGATCGGTCATTGGCTTCAGGCCTTTTTCCGAGGTCAAGGTGGCGGGCATCCCATCGCCCGAGACCTCTTTGGGATCCAAGTTAAACGCAAAGAGACTGCGTGATTGTACACGGGAAATGCGAGTGATGCTTGGCCGGACTCTCGCTGGGGAAATGCTGTGCAGCAGTCGGGTGCGTCGGCATGTCGAAAAAGACAACGGCTCATTATTGATCAGAGCCCGAAAGACCCGTCGCGTCAAATGGGACTGCATGACAAAGTGCAAGCTGGCGCTCAGACTCAATTGCAGGCGACCAAAAAGTTCCCCGGTTTGGCGGAGCAGTGCTTACTCGATTCGAAAGGGAGCTGACGTGAACGAAGGGAAAGGTGGTTCGGAGGTAAAGAGGTTGCGCGACGCGGAGAAGCTGTGCAGGCGGAGGGCGGTCTTGGCACTACGAAAAAAGTATCCGCTTGTTCGGCCACCGCGTTGATCCTCCGTCCGACGGACTCTGCAACTCTTGCCCAACAGCATCCAATCCTCTCCTCGCAGCGCAACCGATTCTCAGCTATTTTGCGTATAATCACAGTCTTGCAAAATGTCACAAGGTCTTTTCTCATCATCTTCATCCTTGTTTCGGAGCGTCGCCAATGCGATTCCTTCCTCCTGCCGCTGGAGCTCAAGTTCGACCGCCGCGTTGAGCGCTTTCACCTCCCAGCGCACATCTCCTTCTCACAGCCAGAGTATGTTGCCAAACTTCAATGCGGACATTGTGGTTGCTCACAGATGTGAGCCGGTCACTTCCCCTTGATAGCTGACCTTTGCGCATAGCTCCTCGAGCCACGATCCGGCGCCGACTACCGAACCGCCTGCGATTCTTGGAGGAACAAAAGGCTCAGGGTGAGAGCCGAGCCCTGGAAAAGTTCCAGACCCGCGACTGGAAGGCTGGTGATGTCTATGCTCCCCATGACCTGAGTCCAGCCGAGATGAAGAAATGGGGCAAGCGCAAGAGCCCTTCACGGGATGCCTTTGATGCTTTGAACTTGAACCCATTGGACCTTTACAGGGTATGTGTGACCGAAGAAAATTGATTCCTGATGGGGCGGAAAAGTTGCGCAAAGTCTCCTCCGAGTTGGAGACCTTCTAACTCCAAGTGACATGGCTTGAAACCGTCCTTGTGCTAACAACTTTCTTCTCCCGGTCTCCAGAACTTCTCGATCATGTCCGAATACGTCTCCCCTCTCGGCCGGATCAAGTCTCGTGAACAGACTGGTCTGCGACCCGTCAACCAGCGCAAGATTGCCAAGGCCATCCGCCGGGCCATGGGTCTTGGTCTCATGCCTTCTGTCCACCGACACCCCGAAATTCTGGCCGCAGAGATGAAGGCCAAGATGGACGGTGGATTCCGGTAGAGATTCTTGCTTTTTTGATGGTTCTGCATATGAATCGATTTGATGGTTGTTTTTGTACAGAGTATAGTTGGAGTCCTCTTGAAAGGCACACCCCGTTCATGTATTTCTAGTTTTCGAGAGAAAAAACGCATTTGATTTCTCATGTGTTCTATTCGTAATCTTCCTCTCCAATCAGCGTGTCTTGTCCACAGCGTAGTGGACGGGGAGATATCAAATGACTTAAGCAACGCCCAGCGCCGTGAGACCAGACCACAAATTCCTTCCCGGTTACGCTCTGGTATCAACCTAGAGCCCACACCTACACAACGAGCATCAGCCGGCTCCTAGTTTGTTATTGTGACTTTATATCAGCAGATAATCTGCTACTATGTATGCCATTGTATATCAAAGAGAAATGAAATCAATCATCAAGCGCCATTTCTTTTGGGCTGGGACCGCCCAGAAAAAAGTTCTGTGATAGTCCCCGCCACGCTCAGTCTGGACTGGTTGACTAAATAAGTCGAAAGCTCCTATCAGCACCGAAATAAAGAGCTATTTAGAGTCATACTTCCATGCGATAGTCCTTTGCGCTGAGTCACAGTCAAGTTCAAAGTCGACCCCTCCCTCAAACGCGTACTTGTACTGGTACTGCAAATTCGACAAAGAGTGCCCCAAGTTCAATCAGCACTGCACAATTTCCTCACCACTGATAGATGGAACATAAAGTAGATGAAAATCGTATGAAGCAATGGTCTCGGCAGCTCAGTCATGAAGAAATGCCAATTCTCATATCATTCAGCCCTTGACATTTTTTTAAAATTTTCGTTGCATAAGTCGAGACCTTCAAAACATGGCATATACTTATTTGCGATACTTTACTCCCAGACCTGAGTATCTGACACCCACGAGTCAACGCGTTGATTTTTGACATGCGAGGCATTAATGTTGATCTGCGCTAGTTTGAATTCTTCATTCTGGAAACGATGTTTTGGCTACATAAATAGGCAGATGGATACCGAGGTCAAACTACCTGCAATTGGGAGAGTGCCCGTTTCACGCACAAAATCTTCTTGTTTTCCGCCGGACAGTGGAAGTACGAAGACGATCGTATATTTAGGACTTGAGATGGGCTGACTAACTAGGATAAAGCTATCATGAGCTGTGTGGCATGATCTTTGTTTTGTTGTATAAGGTAATATCGTTATCCATCTATGAGGTCCGATTAGGTTCTCATCTATGAGGTTCCGATTAGGTTGTTTTATTTTGCGCCATATTTCTTACCGGAATTTCCCATAGAATCTTTACTTTCGGACGGATGATATGTTCTTCGGTACGATGTACGATTCAAGGAGGGCTTTCTACTGCGGATGCTTCCGCGTCTAGAGGCCCAGTCAATGAAAGTTGCATTGTACTCTCCAAACGAATCTGGAAGATCACCAATCTGTCATAATGGTCATTCAAATTATGGATATCTAGTCAGTTCTCGTTTTGTGATGACTAGATACATGGAATTAGATTGCACAAAAGAATCCTTCAAGAAATGAAATGACAGTTGGCAATAGACAGGGGATGCGGGCTGATTCTAGAAGAAAAAGAATGTAAAGATGGCTGCTACCATGGCAAACACGGTCGAGGTCGGTCCCATCTTAGTACCAGCATTAAAGACGGGGCCTGATGCCGTGGTCGACACCGACGAGGAAGGGTTTCCAGAGATCGAGCCGGTCATGGAAGCATGCGAGGTCAGTGGTGTGGAGCTGAAAGAGACAATGCCAGCTTTGCTCGTGCCTTGAGCAGGAGCAGAAGTTGATGAAGAGATGGCTGAGTGGACAGTTTGAAGAGTCTGAATGGTTCCAGGCTGAGTTGGGCCGGACTGAGCTCCCACGTCGTAGGCTGGAGACCCGGCCATATGGGTAGCTACAACCCAGTAAGTGGCGGTGTACGAGCTGACAGTCTGGGTGGTGGTATAAGTCGTCTGCTGGCTAGCGGGACAGTGGTGAATGGACGACGGGCAGGCCGTCACCGTCTGGATTGCGGTGACGTAGACGGTTGAAGTAGTCAAAGCTGACGCTGAGACGCCGGTCTCCGAGACTTGATGTCCGACCTGATTCACGGTTGTCTGGGGAAGTGCAGTGCCGGTCACGGCAGGCAAGGTGCCAAGAGTACTGGGATTACCAGGACACTCGGTGACCACACGAGTGATGGTTTCGGTGGTCACATGAGTGGTCATTTGATGGGCTGGGCAGTTGGTGACGGTAGCGGCGCAAGAGGTGATCGTGCGGACCTGTGTCTCCGTGACCGTATAGGTTGTTGCACTCGTGGTGCTCTGAATAGAGGATGTCACCGTGGCCGAGGTGGTCTGAGAAGAAGAAGAAGAAGAAGAAGAAGAAGAAGAAGTCGAGATAAAGGACTGGGTAGAGACGCTGGTCGTAGAGACGACCGGGGTCGACGATCGAATTGGAGACGAAGAGCGACTTGGCGACGAAGAACGGACCGGCGAGGATGAACGAACAGGTGAAGGCGAGCGAACCGGTGTCGAGGAACGAACAGGCGTCGAGGACCGAATAGGCGTCGAGGACCGAACAGGCGAGGGCGTCGGTGTGTCGGTGTCGGTGTCGGCGTGGTCGAGGGTTCCGTGACAGTCGAGATGACTGGAACCAGCGACGTACTCACATCGAACTCCGTGACCACGGTGCTGGTAGTGCACGTGTTGGTCGTTTGAGACAGCCGTTGACCAAGTTGCCAATTTCCCCCGGAAGAGACCCTCTGGGGCGCACTCGCCAGAAAATAGCATTCGTTGGCTAAAGGAAGGAACATGACGAAATTGCAGCCAGGATTGAGATTGCAATCGCTGACGCAATCGCTGATCTGCGTAATGGAACTTGTTTGAACTCCGAAGAGGAAATTGTTCGGAGACCAATTCACTCCGCAAGTCTCCTTCCAGGCATCAACGCTGCCGCTATCAAAGGCCAACCCATCGCTACAAGCGCCCACCGCGGTTGGAAAGGTACAACCCGGGATGGTACTGGTCACGGTGGAAATGGACGTCTTGGTGATGAGATCCGTCGAGGTTCCGACGGTGACAGTCTTTGCGTGGGAAACTGGTGCCAGAGCGACGACCAGGCCCAGGGCAGGAATCAAGAGGTGATCTGTCCACCGACCCATGGCGATCTGTAGTTGTTGAGATAATCAAACGAGTGTATAACAACTTGAAAGCGCAGCGACGACGAAGCAGTTACGGAAATGGCAACTGCTTTCCTATATATTAGTTTTGATAAAGAGAGGAACTAAGACAACCGCTTGGTACTCGCCGTGCTTTTCCTACTTCTTCTTATTTAATTTTGCTTTTTGGCTTCTTCCCTGATTTGAGTGGCTCGTTGAGCCAATACACTTTGCAATGCCCGAGATCTGCCATGATGACCAGTTAATTTCCACGGGCCCCCCTGAGCCCTACCGTTCGACGCGGACGATAAGGTAAAATAAGCGACGGACGATGGAGCCAACTGGGCCGGGCGTTGGACTTTGGCCGGGACCTGAATCGATAGTTTGGCCAACTCACTCCACAAGGGCGTATAGCTCTAACCAGAAAAGGATAAGTGATGGGTTCGCAACGACTCCAAGTTCACCAGTCCCGAACCACCAGGGCTCGAGGGCACCGGATGATGCGTATCGGGTACCGTCCCATGAGCACCTTTTTCTACTTTAGATGAGATGGGTAGAGCCTTCAATAGTTTGCCTGATAGTCATACAACGCCCAGTTCTTGCAATGATTCGTATTAGTCTCCCTGTGGACTTGTGGAGTGGGGGCACTTCTACAGAGGTAGCGCAGAGATGTGTACTGTAAGAGCTTCATAGTGATGATCAAAATCGCGGGGCTGGCCCGATCTCTTCGGAATTGCTGTATTGAGTTTCCAACACCATCCCATCTCGTGTGGGCGACGGGCGGGCGAGAGGTCAGCAGCGCTAACGCCTAGTAGTCCCAGAGAAAAAAAACTCGATCGTCCCTTGATTCCGCGGCCCATGAACCTTGAAATAGCCAACACTCATGATTCATCTTCATAAGCTAGTCCAAAAGAAGTAACGGTAACTTATCCAGCTCACGTTATTTATGGTTATCACAAGCTTTTTTTTAAGCACGGGCAGAAGCTCTCTCTGTAGTCCACGCTGCACGTTCTTTCTAGGATGATCCACACAAGATACTGGAGATGCATGCATCTCTTCGGATTGTGCTGTAAACAGTAAAAAAATAATTCGGATGACTTCTTATTCCACGACTGGTGTTTTTTTTTGTCACCTCTTATATGCTCCCTAGGGTCCTTCAGTCCGGATGATGGCCTTTTTTCCAACTGTCTAGTCCCACAGTGGAAGGTCGAAAGGTACTTTCTTACCCGGGCGACCCATGGCTGGGGGGACTCTCCACGATCACCTCCACGCCGATCGATAGGCTTAGGCGGGTGCGATCAAGCCCCACAAGCTCCGCTCCTCTGCATTCGATCTCAGTGTCTCAACCCGAGGAGCTGGATCACCTTTCTGGCTTTCATTCCCAGCTTTAATGAGCCGCTTTTTTCGGACTTGACCGGTTCAAGGAGTACCTCAGCTGGCTGGAGTAGCTTTGACGCTGGGTAGCTCATGATGGAAAACATTGTGCGCTGGCGGTGGCTGGCTCTGCGAGGAATTAAGACTGGAGCGCCACCTCAGCTCTCCTAACCTGAAGTGCATACCTTTAAATGAAAACCTCATTGGGAATACGAGTTGACAACATCTATGCCGTGAGGATGAGAGTTACAGCTCAGGCGTATGAGCTTACAAATGAAATCAATCTTAGCACGTAAATACATACGGATTTGGAGGAAGAAGGAAAGAGAGAAGTGGGAATCAATATGAGAGAATAGCCCTCATCCTAAGATGAATAAATACGTCTATCAATTACAGGCTTGGGAACAAAGACACACTTGTCTTGAAGCATAGAGCCTCCATCCCGCTTCAGATGGGAATACTTTGAATGAGAACGACGACAAAAACTGACGGAAATATCCACCTCTGCCCGTGAAGATGGATAAACAACAATAGTCGCCTTGCCCGGCAATAAACACTTAAAAAAATATTGGGCTGTACAGGAAAACATCCGACTCCGTCTTCACGCTGCTCAAATGAGATCAGATCTCTAGATTGTTTTCGTTTTGTGCAAAACATCTTCGTCGTTCACAATAGAAATATTCTATATTCGCTGAGACTCCAACCAAAAACCCTAAGGTCAAGAATAAAGCCTCAGCTCATATAACTGCCTTTTCCACCCATTGAATGCATAGCATACCTGACTACCTAGGAGGTAGAAGTCCAGACTCAAGTTCATTTCCAATCGGGGACGTCATGAATCACCAACATGTCTCATTTTCGGCAGTCAGATCAGACCTACACTTTCCCTCTTGAGTCTCTGTCCCGAGTTTAGGTCGTAGACCAAGGATGTGTTTGCCCGCTTGAGCCTCGATAAGCAGATCTGAGTGCATTCAGCGGCTTTCAAACGACCTTCAGCTGCCACAGTGACTAGGGTAGCTCCATATTTACCAACAAAGACCCACAAGTCGTGGTCGTCCTGGTCGCTTGGGAGAATGGCTTCTATTCAGAGGTATACACCCTTTCCGAGCCTGGTATCACAGTGGGGAAAGCCTCATACCATCTTGGGAATAAGTCTTGAAGGACAAAAAAACAGTGTGGATCTTACTTGGCTTCCGGATGCCCGGTAATTACCTCTATTTTTTCTCATCCGATCAGAACTAGCACGCCGCGCAGGCATTTCATCCGACGTTTTGTCCCTCACCGGTAGCTTCTGTGGAGTGATGTTCCATGGATGAAGTGCAGCAGAGAGCCGTTTCTGGGGTAAGATGAAGGGGCATCACAAGTCCCCATACTTCTAAGCAGGCTTTGCCCGATGGAGAGGTGGTAGGTACACCGAAACTAGCCAGTCAAGCAGGAATGACAATACACCTATTTTGATAAGGTCATCTTGATGTTGCCATTGAATGGGCGTCGAATATTAATTATCTCTGGTAATACTACGTACTTAGCGTGAGCGTGGGTGGATGGGCTATTAACTTGACTCGAGTCACTTGATTTTAGCTTTGAATACACCAAAGACCCAGATCATCGTGTCATACATAACTTGTAAGATAAAAGGGCATACTGTGAGCTTCCTGAGTGACCTTGGGGAAGCTCAGGCTGGAGAGCCTCGGCATCCGAAATCTCCAGCAACACCAATTCAAATAGTTGCAAGACTTTTCTAAGTGATAAAAAGAGTTTTTGAAATTGACCATCCTCAAGAAAGACTCCTTTTACCATTTACGTTTTCTTCAATGCAGTAGACTATGGTTTCTAAGAGTGTGTAGGCTGGTCAATACAGCTCCTACAGGGTAGTAGGCAGCGACTAGCCCTGTTGTGCTGTTCTCAGGCATCAGTATTTCGAGGTCACCTTAGTCTGAATCCCAAGGTGAGTCGAGATTGACACTCGCGACATCAGGAAGCTATAGACTCTTCAAAAATGTTTATGTGAGGATATAAATAACGTAGGCAACTATTTGTCTGTTCGGCAGGGGCAGTCGAAACCAAATGAAACACCAAGGACAGCATCGAAAAGCCCTGACCTCTTAGAAAGACTACCAGATATGCTGGAAAAAATGAAAGGTGAAAATGACGGTTGTAAGTTCAAATTATAGATTTGATCATTTTCTGCCTGCTCCGCAATGTATGCGTCTGGAAAACGCTGCAAGATCAGTCATGACCCAACACAGAGTGGTTGTTGACGTACAAGCTTCGACCGACGAGGTAAAAGGTACACACAATGTGCGGCTCTCCCCGCTCGAGGGGTGCCTGGCCCCACGTACGTCAGCCCGCCTCCTCGTAAACAACCCACTCGGCCTCTTTTAAATCGCTCGCATTCTGATCCCTTTTCCACTCCACCCCAACGTCAAGTCGTGTCTCCAACATGGCGATCACAAACGGTACAGACCTCAATCTGCTCGATTAGTCTCGTTGCTTTGCGCTGTCATCATACTGATACATCGTCTCCATCCTAGAATCGATCTGGGCGGCCAGCCCCTCCACAACCCGGGGTGCTCCCACCCAGCTCTCCTCTGACGCCAAGGGCGAGCGACTTGCGTATGCGGTACGGTTCTTTTGATTCCCCTGGGTACTTTTATTTTTTTCCCTATGAGGGCTATAGGGGGCATTCAGTCCATTGACTTTGGGACCGTTCTTTTAGTCCAATAAATCGATTTTCATCCGGTCGATCGACAACCCCGCAATTGGGCGACAGTACACCGAGCACAAGGCCCAAACCACAGTAGCGCGCTTCTCCCCTTCGGGGTTTTACGTGGCCAGTGGTGATGCAACGGGTACAGTAAGGGTTTGGGATTGCGTCGGCGAGGGTATCACCAAGGGCGACTATAGCATTGTTAACGGCCGCATCAACGATTTGGCCTGGGATGGGGACTCTCAGCGCATCATCGCCGTGGGTGACGGAAAGCAACGGTATGGACATTGCATCACTTGGGACAGCGGAAATACAGTCGGTGAGATCTACGGTCACACGCAACAGATCAACTCCGTTTCGATCAGGCAGCAGAGACCTCTCCGGGCCGCGGCCGCCGGTGATGATAAGAAGCTGGTCTTCTACCACGGCGCCCCTTTCAAGTTCAACACGGGTATCGGTGACAAGCACACCAACTACATCTACGGGGTTGGCTTCAGCCCAGATGGATCACACTTGGTCAGTGTTGGCGCAGACCGAAAAATCTGGCTGTATGACGGCAAGACGGGCGAGACCAAGGGACAGATCGGTGAAGGGGAGCACAAGGGAAGCATCTTCAGTGTGTCGTGGTCCAAGGACTCGCACAAATTTGTGACCGCCAGTGCCGACCGGACCGTGAAGATCTGGGATGTCGAAGCGGGCAAGGCTACGCAGACCTGGACTCTCGGTGAGGATGGCGCCAATGCGATCCGTGATCACCAGGTCGGTGTCGTTTGGCCCCCGGGTCGAAGCGACGGCCTGATCATCAGTCTGTCCCTGAGCGGCGATCTAAACTATCTCACCGAGGGCACGGCCAAGCCCCGCCAGGTCATTCAGGGCCACCAGAAGAGCATCACCTCGCTCGGTCAGTCTACCTTTGATGGCAAAGAGACCTTGTGGACGGGCAGCTTCGAGGGTCGCGTGTGCAGCTGGGATGTCGCCTCGGGCTCCTCGGAGGAAGTTGAGGGTGATGGACACCCGGGGTACATTGCCGGTCTGGCGTCGACAACCGAGGGCTCTGGCCGGATCTACAGTGTTGGTTGGGATGACACCATCCGGTCCGTCGATGTGGCTGCCAAGACATATACCGGTAGCGCATCGAAGCTGAGCGCCCAGCCCAAGGGTGTGGCTGCTGCCGGGACCAGTGTTCTGGTGGGCGGTGCGGAGGCTGTCGAGATCTTCCAAGATGGCCAGAAAACAGGTGACTACAAGACTCAGTTCTCGGTGACCACCGTGGCCGCACACGGAGAAATTGCGGCCATCGGCGGCGAGAACGGAGCCGTGCAGATATGCAAGGTCTCAGGTGCCAGCCTGTCCGCCCAGACCGACATTCAAGCCTCTCGTAATCAGATCTCCATGTTGGCTTTCTCTCCCGATGGATCTATCTTGGCGGTAGGAGATTTGCGTGGTCGTGTTTTGGTCTACAAGGTGGCCGACGGCAGTCTCGTGACAGATCGCTGGACGGCACACACTGCGCGCATTACCTCGCTGGCCTGGAACCCGGCTGGAACCCATCTTGTCAGTGGCTCTCTGGATACCAATATCTTTGTCTGGAGTCTCGCCAAGCCGGGTGACTGGCTGGAGGTCAAGAACGCGCACAAGGAGGGTGTCAATGGAGTCGCGTGGATCGACGGTGGATCCAAGATTGCATCTGCCGGCGCCGATGCTGCTGTGAAGGTGTGGAAGGTAGAAGGTCTGCAATGAGATGCCATTGAGCGACATGTGTATTTTTCGTTCCTTGTCTTTACTTTTGAATTGTGCGAACGCATTTTCTCTCTTTCCTTCCCTTTTTTTTTTCTCCATCCTCCCTTTTCTACTTGACTGTTCTCTGATTGGTTGAAAATTCAGCTTCATAGGCCGGAGACATGTTCATGGTCTCACGGGTCAACGTTAAAGCATGGGCGATCGCATTATCCTCCCATAGTTACCCAAAGCTGCATCTCCACCCCGTAAGGCAGGGATGTCTGTTCGGCGGTGGTCGCAGGGCTGTGCGGCTGGATCAAACAGAGTGGGACTGGGCCTGGTCGGGAGCCTTCTGACTGGGCGGCGTCATGACTTCATTCTTGTTCAGTGCGCAATGGCTCTGCCATTCTTCCATTTTCTTCTTCCCACTCCTCGAGCCATATCTCCAGTGTACCATTTCAACTTGACCTGCACCATGGAGATCTACCTGGCCTGGACCTGATCTCGCCCATCCATCTCCGAAGCAAATGCGGGAGAGCCGCACGGAATGGCGCCGTCCGAGATTGGAGGAGCTCCCAGTAGCTCCCGCCGCTTATTGCGACCCAAGGTGTGTTTGTGCCCGATCGGCACTTTTTCGGTGGTTCTGCGCCAGCCAGCCACGAACCGGACTGGCAATGGTGGATGGCAAGAAGGGTTAATGAGAAGAATTAGAATGCAATATACTAAACAAAAATGCCATTGACAGCTGCGGAATGCAACATTCGTTCTCCCACGTACCGGTCAACGACTACAAGGCCTGGTCAACCTCCGCGATTCCACTCGAAGACCAGGCGCACAGGGTGATGAGAGCGATGCGCGCGAAGAACGACGCGGTCTACTGTCGGGCGAACTCGAGTCACACCATGGTGGTCATGGAGAATGGCTGTCAAAGCAGGCGCAACAGCTATGGGCACGATTATTGAGCTTCCTCGCCTCCGAGCAGGGCATCGGAGTCCTCAAATGTAGCCTGGCCTACTTGCTGGGTTCAATGGCAACCTTTGTCCCCGCCTTGTCAGCTTTTCTTGGTCATCAGCAAGGGAAGCATATGGTGGCGACGGTGACTGTGTACTTCCATCCAGCTCGGTCACGAGGGAGCATGTATCGCGCGCTGATCTGCGCACTGCTTGCCTTTTTCTATGCCTCGTTCCTGTCAATTACGAGTATGCTGGTAGAGGGCTTCTTTCAGGACACGCTAAACCTACCTGCATTGGGACATGCAGTGGTGCTGATTGTCTTCTGCGGCGGCGGCCTGGGTTTCGTTGGATGGATCAAGCAGAGACTGGGTGACCCCTTGGTGAATGTGGCGTGCTCGCTCACTGCACTTTCAACGATCACGGTGTTGACTAAAGAAGGTGCCGTGCAGAGTGGTGATTTGTCATTGAACAAGATCATCCAGGTCTTGAAGATGGTCATCATGGGTGTCGTCTTTGCGGGGGCTGTTTCATTCTCGATATTCCCCATCTCGGCGCGAAAGAAGCTACGCGCAAATCTCGTAACTACAACCGATACCTTGGCCGTGATGCTGGCCCTCATCACGGAGAGTTTTCTCGAGGGGTCCGAAGATGAGCTCAAATCTGCCGAGTTCATCGAGGCCGAAACGAAACACAAAAAGGCATACAGCCAGCTGGATAAGTTGATCCGCGAGGCGAAGCTCGAGCACTACTTTGCCGGCACGGAACGCGAGTATCGACTGGAAAAGAGGCTGGTTCGCTGGGTGCAGGACATCACCCACAACATGGGTGGCTTGCGTAGTGCAGCGTCGCTTCAATTCAGCTTGATTCGGGAGACTCTGGATCGCGAATTGCAGGCCTCGGATGGACAATCCAGTTCGCCTCAGCCGCCTTACTATGGCTCGCTAGAACGGTCCTGGTCATTTCCCGATGGGTCTTTCTTAGAGCCTATCGACGAGCGTCCGGAGGAAGAACTTACGTACAGTGCAAGTGTCACGACGCCAGGTGGAACTGGGAACACGGAGCCTGTCAAGCAGCCTCTTCTTCCCGCCGAGGTGTTCACGCTCTTCATTTCCCACCTTGGTCCGGCCATGGTGAGACTCCAATGCTTTTAGTGTTGCGCAATTGTGAGGAATGCGGTACTGACTCTCTCGTTGCAGCGATCCCTTGCCTTTACCTTGAAGGAGATCTTCAATGAGATTCCCTTTGGGCCAGCTCCCCATTATAAAATCTCTGTCCATAGTCGATTACTGACCAGTCTCGATCGGGCTCTCGCACTCTATCAGGAATCGCGTGAACGGACCCTCAAGTCGCTCTACCAGCAAATCGAGTCGATCAAGTTGAGGACGCACGAAGCACAAGCGGACCTGGAAGAGGTATCTGCCAGCTGTGGTCATTTCAGTTCATCGCTGCTAGAGTTTGGTGAGCAGTTGCATGAGCTCCTCGAGATCCTGGATCAGCTTCAGCTTGAAATGGACGAGCGGCCTGGCGGTCGATCTTGGAGCTGGCTCCGGTTTTGGCGGAAGAAAGATAGAGGCGATGGCATTGGATCTGGGTTCTTCGTGCCACTTGAAGCTGTTGATGCGCCTGTAGGCGCTCCCGCTTCGGCTCGCGAACCATCCCCATCCGACACAACAATTAAGCAAAGACTTGGCTATCGCATCTGGAAATCTTTCAAGTGGCTCCGCAGGGATGATACCAGATACGCCATCAAAGTGGGTGCCGGTGCGGCGCTCTATGCTCTGCCCGCGTTTCTCCCTTCAACAAGGCCCTTCTATCAACACTGGCGGGGAGAATGGGGTCTCTTGTCATACATGCTGGTGTGCTCAATGTACGTCGGTTCGTCAAACACAGTGGGCTCAGCTCGGTTCCTGGGGACATGTTTGGGCGCAGTCTTGGCCATCGTCGCCTGGTACCTTTCCCACGGGAACGCCTTCGTTCTCGCCACGTTTGGCTGGATCATGGCCGTCTGGATTTCTTACATCACCATCGTCCAGGGCAACGGACCCTTGGGTCGCTTCATCATGCTGACCTACAATCTCTCCGTGTTGTATGCCTATTCTCTCACGCAAGAGGAAAGTGACGGCTCTGGAGATGAGGGCGGCCAAAACCCCGTCATCGGCGAGATTGCGCTCCATCGCGTCGTGGCTGTGCTTTCGGGTTGCATTTGGGGTGTGATCATCACCCGAATGATCTGGCCGATCAGAGCGCGGGATAGACTAAAAGACAGTCTGAGTATGCTGTGGCTACGCCTGAGCTTGATCTGGAGGCGTGATCCCCTCTCGGCAATGGTGGAGTCGAGGAAATCCGTCGTGTATATGACCGCGCGCGAGAGACTTGAATTTGAGCGTTTTCTTACTCGCTTGGAAGCGCTGCTCGTTTCTGCACGGTCGGAGTTTGAGCTTCGCAGTGCGTTTCCGGAAGCGACCTACACGAGCATCATTCGATGCACTCGACGGATGGTGAACACGTTCAATGCGATGAATCTCGAGCTGATGAAGACCGAAACTGCTACCGATGGCGAGATCAATCTGCTCCGGTATACTGCGACCGAGAGGCAGCAGCTTTCGGCTCGAATCAGCCACCTTCTCTCAGGTACGTGGCTTCCCTTCAATGTCTTAGTTTTGACTCTTTGCGACATTCTAATTATGCTGTTACCTCATTCCAGTCATGGCATCCTCTATGAAACTCGAATATCCTCTGAATGACGTCCTGCCCAGTGTGGAACATGCTCGAGACCGACTCCTTGCGCGCATCTATCGATACCGTCAAGATCATGAGGTCTCGCTGCTGACAACGGAGGAAGATAGCTCGCTCTTGTATTCCTATAGTGAGTACTGTATTCCCTCGTGTGCTCTTTCGGTTCTCTGGCTTACACTGCAATCATCTAGTTCTCGTGACGGGGCAATTTGCTCAGGAAATTCATCAAATTCTAGCAGATATAGGACAGTTGTTTGGTGTACTGAGTGAAGACATCTTGCACATGGCGTAGTTACCAGCCGCAATTTTTCCCCGGATCTCTTTCCTTTTCTTTTTGTCATATACAATCCCTTTGTACATATGATGCAGGAAACTATGCTCTGGCTCAGATCCTTTGTTTTGTAAATTTGAATTCCTTGGAGAAATCGAACCCTCTCTCTCGCTCATCATCTTGCGATCGATTCAGACTGCAAATCGCGTTGCTGCACCTGCTCGTCGTCTTTGGTTTGTTCCCGGGAGACGAGAACGTCCGTTTCTGGCGGGGGAGCTGCAACTTGCGGAAACCTCACTTCTAACCTCTCACTTCGCCCAGAATCTCCTTCCATCAATTTAATCGCCTTAACCATCATCTTTTCATCCATCCCCCCCTGTCGCTCGTTCTTTCCTATCTCATCAATCCGACCACTCGACTTTTGGTCCCCTTCCCCCCCAGCCCGGCTTCATGAATGCGTAGTCCTCACCACCCAGCCGCCCTTCGGCCTCGCCTCGTCGCGCTCCTCCCAGCCCGCCCGCTATCATGCAAATCGATCCGGCGGCCCTGAGTCGCCCCGACTCATCCAATGCAGCCAAGGCTGCGGCGACGACCTCATCGACGGCGGTCAAATCATCACGGAGTCTTCCCTCCGTGCCGCGCTTGGACCTGGAACCGGCGTACACAGAGCTGAAGGCCGCCATCGGCGATAAGTGGGCGGAATACAAGGAGGCCACTGCGTCCTTCCTCCTAGGTACGTGGTCGTGAATCATCGGACAAGGATGGGAGAATCATCAATGGTGCTCATAGCAATGGCGTCTCACGCGCATTCGCTCTTGAACGTCTTCTCCGCGACATCATTGGAAACCCACCCGTTTGGGCGATTTTGACCTCCTGACCTCTTTCCGTTTCTAGGACATTACAACCAAAACGAGTACGCGTCGCGAGTCGATTACTTCCTATGTGCAGATACAAAAATTGAACACCTACATAATAATTTCATATGCGCGATCTTCGCAAACCTCACACGCGACCTTCCCGACCATGGCGTCGCAGTCTGGGTCTCGGCGAACGATAAGCCGTCCCTCGTGTCGAAGCCGGTCTCCGGAGATGCGGCTGAACAGAGATTGAAGACGGAGGTGATGCAATTGCCTCCGCGGGATCGTCGCAGGATCAAGGCTATTCCAGAGGTATGCATGGTGCGATGAGAGAAGAAGTGTCAAAACGGAGGGCGTATTGAGGGTAGATCAAGATTGCTAATCTGGGACTGGGTTTTCCGACGATAGCGAGATCCGAACGATGCGCCTGCTCCAGAGCTGGAGATTTACCATCAGGCGAAACAAATCAAGTTGCCTAGTCAAGTCCCTGCGAGCGCTGGGGGACTGAACAAAACAAGTGAGTGGTCGCATGGGGTCGCATCGTGTGCCCTTGAGCGCTTGTTTTTTTACGATTGGCGCACAGGTGTCTGCCTTCCGGCTGGGAAAAATCATACCCGTGCTGACTATGTCTGAACGTGTCTAGACTGGGAACTCGAGATCCGAAAACGATACGCGCAACCTCTTGCCGCCGACACGGGCGAATTTCCCGATGCCGAATCGATCTACGCTCGAATGGTCCCCATGTGTTACGAGGAGTCCCTGCCGGGCGGCGCTAGCTTGCCGTGCGCGGAATTTATGGCCATCGCCACGGAAACGTTTGTCAAGGATGTTCTTTCGGCGGTCTTCTCGCGCACTCGCTGCAATGGTCCGTCGGGGACCATCAACGGCATGATGATGCGCAAATACCGGCAACAATTGGAACGGGAGGAGCTCGCGTTCACGCGGGGTGAAATCGCCAAAGATACGGCAACTGGTCTGCTGCCAGTTGAGGCAAAAGAAGCCGCCACCCGTCGTTCTCTTGGGGTCAGAGACCTTCGGCTTACGTTAGAACTGAGCCGAGGGGTCCTCGGTCATATGCCGTTGGTCATCGATCAGATCATGGGCGGGTACTTTGAAGACGAGCTTGACACAAGCAAGCAAGATCGTCTCCCGAATGGCGTGAGCGGAGTGTCCGAACATCACGTAGGGAAGCTTGAGGACGACGAAATGGATCTGGACAATGACGAGGACGGTGACTTTTCCGACTGGGAAGGGGGCACTACCTTTGACCGTGAGCAATTAGGTAGCTTGCTCGACGATTGTTTGTCTATGGCTGCTTGAGAAATGAGGAAACCGAGAATTGATACCCATACACCCACCCATGACTGCTGCTTTCTGCTATTCTTTTTGCGGGATTCTTTTTTTTTCCTTCCTCTCCCGGCCCATGATGGCCCTGGGACGGCTATGCCTTTTGATATACACACTTGCCACATTATTTCTCATCAACTACTCCCTGAACACTCGACTCGATGGCTTTTTCGGAATATTACTTCTGAGAGAGCTTTTCTCAAATACTACTCTTTTAAAACGCGCCTCGGTTCAGCATGTACGCGCAAGCGCATTAGAGCAGTGGGCCATGGGTAGCATGTAATCGAGATATTCGTGGTCTTTTTTGATGCACGAGATAATCGACTGCTGCGAACATATTGATCATTATTTCCTATTTCCAATCCCGGCAGGAGATTGCCCCTGATGAAAAAAGAAAATGAATGGAGAGAAGGAAAAAAAACCGAAGTGAGAAGTGAAGTGAAATGAAATGGAAATTGATTGAAACTGCTCCTAAATTTCCATATTCCTCGTCCCATCTTCCATGTACGAGCAGCTCTGAGATATGCCCCTTCCATTCAGCCTGTGGGATGATCCAAGCTTGGTCTAATATATCGGCTGCGGGCCTGCTTGAGGTGACCACCTTTTTGTCGAATGGATTGATCAGGCATCATGGCTTTGAAGGGGCCTGAAGGACCGGGATAGCCAGGATTCGATTCATGGGTACAAATTGCTTAGTTAATGATGCGCTTGGCTCAAGCCATCTCGACGGGTCATTTGCGGTTCTTCTTGGCCAGGAGCTGATTCTTTGCTCTCTTTCTCGTCTGTGAAATTTCTTGCAATTCATGGATGCTGGGAGTCTTTGATGAAGATTGTTGTGTTTCGGTATCGAGGGAAAAATTCATCATCGTCGAAAGAATTTACCGCGCCATTAACATGGCACTTTGAAGGTCACAGCTGGTTTCGTTAGATAGGCTCCCCGTTGGATATCCACATATAATCAGGCTACAGGATAGATTGAGGTTCATCCCTGGAACGCTTGTTTTAGAGAAATGTCATATTCTTCCTTATCCTTCACCCTTTGCCAAATAAAATCAAGCGTGTGAAATTTTCAATAGGGTGTCATGGTGGTCCAGAAAACGGGGCCCTCACGATGCTTGTCAGTGAACCTCGGCTGAATGTGGTCGTAGAATATACTGAATAAGCCCGAGGGACTGAGAAGTGCTAATACACACCAGAAGGTACCTCTATCCCACCCCTGCTGCAAGATGGGATGAAGAGGGATGGAAGGCTTAATTTCAGCTTCTTCCTCTGCAAAAGCCGTCATGAACTCTGCGTGAAAACTTCCGTATTCTTCGGAGTTAATTCCATCAATGGCCTGGTTTGTCAGCCAACATGGGGGAGGGATCATTTCCACTGGATGTGAGCACGCCCACTCCAGATCAATCAGGCATTTGATGTTCCATTCGTCATCCACGAACACATTGTTCTGATTCATGTCCGTCAGATTTAGGAAGAAGGCCCACGGAAGAGCTCTCGACGAAAGAAACAAGACCAGATGCTTCTCATGACCATTAACGCAGATGTCTGATAGAGGCCGCCTTCGGCACTGGTGACTGCGGTTGGCTGATGGTGGAGCCGGCTTTCGTGATATGCAATTCTGTCGGTTATATACGAGGCAACGTTTGTATAGGTGACATCTCGTGGTATATCGACGGGTATATGCTCATTTTCCAGTTGTTGAATTTCCAGAGTAAGAGGACGTTTACTCAAGCTCAGGTATCCGTTCTCGTCTATCTTGAAGGAACCGATTCGAGGCAATGGAATACGAGTCAAGCTCAAAATGCTGCGTGAAAGGCCGTGGAAGAAATTGCGGCGGTCATGGCGTCCTTCCATGTCTCAGAAAGCGTTTTGCCTCACAATGGGTCGATGTATTCGATAAGATATGGCATGCTAAACGTCGCATCCTGGTCTTGCTGGGGATGCGGAACGTACCGAGATGGCACTGCACGGCCGAGGGAGGGCAGAAGCCAACGACGCACCCGCTCATATGTACGGCGGAAGATAGGCAAGTTGTCGAGAAAGGTAAACTAACCTTCATAAGTAAAGCCCATTTGAAATTCATGATGCATCAAGTGTGAACATACAGTTTGGCCTGTGGACAGTCTGAGCCCGTACAGCTTGGGTATAGTGATATCTGCGCAATTCTCTTCAATCCATGCGTATGTGCCAGCTTCACAGCGGACTTTCTCGTCCGCGTTCCCTGGATGGGTGTTCTCGCCAATTCGATACGGTAGAGGAAATCGAATGATCAACTGTTTATCGGGACTTTTTTCTTGCATACCAACGTCGACTCGAACGCATACATTGAAGCTCCCATGAATCCAATCCTCCACATCTACAACGTGACATACGTCTGTAGAGATGATGGGCAATGATACCTCTAATCAGGTCTCGATTTCGGTAAATATGAACAAGGAATTTAAGTTCTCGATCGTAATAGCTCAGTTGATGAAGAATGTTTGCCTCTTTGGCTTTTGCTTCCTCGTAGGTAATTTCATCTCGGATCATGGGGAGAGGTTTGAACTCGCTAGGAGGATCAGAGTCCATCCTTCCGGGACTGGTGCATTCAACTTTGGAATGCAAAGCCGACTGTCTCGACTATTTTGTTATTAGCAATATTGAGGGCTTGATACGCAATATCAACAAATGATGAGCATCGGGAGCTCAGGGGACAGCGGCGCACGTGTTGACACGTCGGATCGGGCGAATGATTCTCCTGGTTGGTCCCTCTTGTGTTTTGGACTCGGCTGGCATTGATCACTGGCCACTTGCGGAATCCAAGAGTCAGTCTCCATGTCAAGCTACTCGAGAAAATAACTAGAGCATGGTATGCCTCTCCTGTGCCGCTGTGTGGACGGAATCCTTTTGAGGATCTGCTCGTGGGTAAGAGGATAAAGACTAAAGAATGTGAATTGTATCCACCTGCGGGACCACTTAAGCTAGTTAGTTACCCACTAACACACACCTTATTCTCTTGGGTAACAAAGTGGGTGTACAACTTCGAAAACACGAAGGGGATTATAATGAGAGCTGGATGTATGCCAGAATCTTGTATCCTGAAGTTCTAGGTCTGACTTGTTACATAGTCAAAGTAGTCCCACCATCTGCTTTACGGAGAGAAACTCGATTGTCGTCTCCTCCTGAGGAGACATTGGGTGAGCATTGACTCTAAGTGGACGAGAAAGATCTAGATTCAAAACACCCTCCCTGACCGAATCAAACGCCTCTTATGTGCACATGAACAAAACACCTCATGGTAGTACATGACGAAAAAGAAAAGATTGAGAAAGAAAACACCATCCCACATGTTTAGTTGACCGCTTCAGCAACAAGCTTCAAGATTTCCTCGGTTGACTTGGATGCATTCCGCGGGTCTTTTGCGATAGACTGCCATATCTCGCCATGCTTAGGCTCAGTGATGACGCATTTGGAAATCACATCTGCTCGTTTCTCCTGTGGTAAGGGGGAAAAGAGAGTGTTAGCCATATGACTCCTTGGGAGATGAAAAGGTGTGCTGAATGGGTAAAGAGAAATAACGACTCACCTCTGTGCCATGCTGCAGCAAGAACTTGTAGTACCATGCCCATCCATCGCCGTAGTCGCTGTCTGCGACAATGGCTTTCTCAAACCATGTCATGGCTTTCTCTAGCCGGCGCTCGCCCCAGAAGATACGTGCGACAGTGATAAAGAGAATTGGGTCATTCTCAACTTTCTTGATGGCCTCCAAGCTGCGTGCCTTGCGAGAGGCCCGTGGCTCAAGATGCCAGATACTCTCGCTCCAGAGAAGACCTGAAGCAGGAACGTCTTGCAATGCTCGTGCCATGAGGACCTTTGCCTGAGCAATATTGTTGGCGCGTCGCTCGACACGGACACTTTCGGTCCAGAGCTCGGGGCTTTTAGGAACAGCAAGACGAGCTCGGTCGAGAACAGATCGGGCTCGCACCACCGCACCAGCTTTTTCTTCCAGGCGCGATGCGAGAAGCCACAGGGGCACTGATTTAGGACAAGCTCGTGTACCAGTGCCGTAGGCCTCACGGGCTTGTGGGAACTTGTTTTGAGATTCGTAGATTTGGCCCTTCATCATCCAGAGCTTGTCCGCCTTGGGGTACTGTTGTAATCCCTGGTTGACCAGGTCCAAGGCCTCATCCACATTGCCCAACTGCCGCTCAAAAGCGACACTTTTGATCCAGACACGATCGGTACCAGCCTCTCGGCGAGCGGTCGAGAGAAGCTCGCGTGCTTGATCGGTCTGCTTCGCATCGGCTTCCAACTTAACGGCAGCAAGCCAGATGTCTTCGTTGTTGGGATTCTGGTTGAAAGCACGACCCAGGACTCGTCGGGCATCGTCAATCTCGCCTGACTGCCACTTCTCCTTTGCAAGGTGCAGCCAAAGCTCTTCACTCTGCGGGCAAGCTTCCACGGCTTTCTCGAGGACCTGCCACAGTGCCTCCTTATCACCATGATTGCGCTCAAGGTCCGCGGCTGCGAGCCAGATCGATCTACGATTCACAAAGACCCGTAGTGCATATGCGTAAATGGCCCGAGCTGTTTCGTACTTGCCTCGAGCAATACTGGATTTGGCGTCATCCATCCAAATATCTTTTCGATCGTCGTCCTCGTCCAAACCCCACCCCAGCGTCTCACGAATGATGGCACCACATGTGAGAATGGCACCCTCTTCCTCGCAACGCTCCGCTTCCGCGATCCACTCCTCTCGCTTCAGCATAGCATTTTCCTTGGCAAGAGACTGCACCGCACGTTTCATAACATTGACCTTCTCAAAAGTGCCCATCTGCTCCTGCAAGCGAGCAGCGGCAATCCAAATTTCATGACTGGTGGGCACTGCTTTCCGCGCTGCGTTAAGAACCTTCTGGGCATTCTCCGGCGTCTCCAGGCGTGCCAGAGCGAGCCACAGCTCCACAGAGAGGGGAATCATTTCGACTGCTTTAGCCAGCAGTAGACGAGCATCGGCGGGATCGTCTTCCAGATTGACAGCTTCTTTCCAGATCTGCACTGATTGTGGGATATGCAAGATAGCCTGTCGCAACACATTCTTCTTCGCGCGAGTATCGGTCTCCAACTTCATAGCCTCGATCCACAGCCGGGTGGAGTGGTCATTGTTCTTGATCGCGTTCGCTGCAATGACCTTCGCATTGTGCCCTTCGTTGAGTCGAATGTTCTCCAGCCACAAGTCCTCGCTCTTCGGGCAAAGCTCACAGCCCTTGGCTGCAGCGTTCCGGGCCGCAACAATCCGGCCAGCAAGCTCCTCCAAACGTGAAAGAGCGATCCATCCAGGCGCATGCTTGGGGTTGGTTTTAGTAACTGATTCGAGCAGAGGCCGCACTCGCTTGATGTCCCCGACTTCGACCTCGCCAGCTTTCATCTCCGTCTGCGTCAAACTAGTGAGGTAGCCCTTGGGATCGATGCTAGTCGCACTGCCTGATGAAGCCACGGTGGCTGAAGAGCCCTGCGCAGCCTGATCCAATCGCACCTTGAGGACCTTATCACGAGCGGCACCAATGTCTGCAAAGTTCGTCATCGTTCCGTCGGCACTTTCCCCTCCATCAGGAGCTCCATCTTCGGCGATCGTTGTGTCGAATTGAGCGGAATCTCGGGCGCTTGCAATGACACTATCGGGAACGGCGTAGAATCGCTGACGGAGGTTTTGCTTGGCACGTCGGTTCTTGCCTGTGAGATCACCAACTTCTGGGAGGTTGGCCCAGTCCTCTTCTGAGACGGCTGCAAGTGATCTCTTCAGATCGGCAAATTGTTGCTGGATCTTCGGATTCTTCCGCTCGTATTCTTCACGTTCTTGTTTCTCGCGAGCTTCCCTATACGTGGCGAACGATTGAAGTCGGTAATCTATCCATACAACGGGGGATTGGCCCGATGAACAAATTGTCTGATGGTACATCAGATCCGAGGGGGTACAACTCACCTGCGAGCTTTGCGACGACGATCCATCTTTTCATCAACCTCCTGGTAGATGCGATCGGCCTCATCGTCTTCCTGGTCGAATTGGCCGTACGCAAACAGACCGACCTCATTATCGGGGTCTTGAAACCGCTCATCATCCTCCTCTTCCTTTTCCTCTTTGCCACCTTTTTCGCGGGACTTTTCGCCGTATGCTGTAGGAGCTGCAGCGCCGAGAAGCGCAGCTCGTTTTGTGAGCGCCGCTTGAATCTGTTCCGGCGTGGGACCTTCGCGCGCGGGTCCTAGATCGGATCGTGTAGTGAAACCCGTCGCACCACGACCCAGACCGGCCACATAATTCTCAGGTGCCTGCTGGCTGAGAAAATCTTTGCGTCCAGACGCCATTTTGAGGCACGGATATCAAGCTTGCGAGCTTGAATGCGATACAGTACGTAGAGCTCTAGATGGGCGGAAAGCGACATGGAGGCGGGCCCCGTAGAAAAGTAGGCCCGAGGACCGATAACAACCTTATCGCAATCCGAAAAAAAAGTTGCCCACAGTTCATCGGCCAGTCCGCGGGGAATACAACTTGCAGGCTTCTCCTCTCACCCGGGGCCTCTTTGCGTGTGTCTACTTCGCTCGATTAACTCCGGCCCTCTTTATTCAGTATATGTGGAAGGGAGCTGCTCAAAATGCCCAAAGTTCAGAAGGGAAAGCGCAATAATGCGCACGCGGATGCCGCCGCCAAGACAAAGGCTGCGCACAGCATCTTCAAGATGAATACAGATATCGGCCAGCACGTGTTGAAGAACCCCGGTATTGCTGAGCAGTGAGTGTCATTTCTCATAAAAGTGGCTGCGGGTAATCTGGATTCTAATATGTGAGCTCTAGAATTGTGATTAAAGCCGACCTCAAGCAAAGCGACGTAAGTGTCCATCGGTGGAGGAAATCTCAAGAAAATCGCACTGACTGGTCTCCGCAAAGATTGTCCTCGAAATTGGCCCTGGTACCGGTAATTTGACTGCCAAAATTTTAGAAAAGGCCAAGAAGGTCATCGCGGTGGAACTGGATCCTCGAATGGCCGCAGAAGTTACAAAGCGTTTCCAAGGAACTCCCCTGCAGAAGCGCTTGGAAGTCATCCTCGGCGATGTGATGAAGACAGAGCTGCCATACTTTGATGTCTGCATCAGTAACACGCCTTACCAGGTCAGTGCTGTTCGCCTGGCGGCTGCCTGACACACTCCTGTCATCGTGCTAACCAACCCTCAAGATCTCTTCACCTCTTACTTTCAAATTACTCGCCACCACACCTGCTCCCCGGACGTGTGTCCTCATGTACGTATACAACACACTCATGCTTATTCTTGCGCATATGATATTATTCGAGTATTGGTCAAATGCTAAGACGTGCCTATTTCCTGGACAGGTTTCAGCGTGAATTTGCTCTGCGTCTATTCGCCAAACCCGGCGACAAGCTCTACAGTCGACTGTCTGTCAATGCGCAGATGTGGGCCAAGATTGATCACATCATGAAGGTCGGAAAAAACAATTTCAAGCCTCCACCCTTGGTTGAGTCCAGCGTGATTCGCATGGTGCCCAAGGTTCCCCGGCCACAAATCAATTACGAGGAATGGGACGGCCTGCTGCGCATCGCATTTGTGCGAAAGAACAAGACACTTCGGGCCAGCTTTATTGGTACACCCAGCATTATGAACATGCTCGAGCAAAACTACCGCACCTGGTGTGCTCAAAACGACATTCCCGTGGAGGATGGCCCCGTGGAAGATGCAGAGGGTGATGTTATGGACATGGGCGGGGAGCAGGACCCAGAAGGCGACGAGGATGTCCCTGATGAGGTCATGGAAATGGACGATGATGACGTTCCCGATTTCTTCAAGGAGGAAGCCAACGCACGCATTCAACAGGCGCTCAGCAAGCCTCAGCGTAAGAAGCGCGGAAAGGTCTCGGAGCTGGTTCGTGAGAAGGTGCGGCAGGTTCTGGAAGACGAGACCGGCCTGGCCGAGAAGCGCGCAAGGATGTGCGATGAGAATGAGTTCTTGAAGTTGCTGTGGGCGTTCAACCAGAAGGGTATCCACTTCAACTGATTGGGAGATCTAAAGAAAAAGAATCGTCTCTCTTCCTCTCACTCTCTCGCTTCGCTCCTCCCAGATACCCACGGACAATCAAGGCATGAAGAACGTCCGGCACAGAATGATGAATTAATGATTATTGTCAATAAAAGATACCATTTTCAGGAGGCTCGTTTCCTGTGGGCCGAAGATGAGCGCGTGAGTCCTGGAACAAGCTCTGCCAGATGAATGCTTCGCTCAGTAGAAGCTCGATATCTTTCTCGGTCCAATCCTTTGTGGGCAGCGCTTGGAGAAACATCATCACCTCCTGTGGGCGGTTGGTCAGCTTCAGGGGATGCAAAAATGAACGATGAGGTGAATGAAAGCTTTCGCACCTGGAAATCCATCTTGACGAGCTGGTCTGTCCATTTGACCAGAAAAGCTGCGCAGACATAGAGGTGAAATCGGGAGAAGCCCTGCTCCTCGGCCTGCGGATATCGTTAGTGAGATTGCAGAAAATGAAATTGATGAAAGCGCGTGTTCCATACCATATAAGTGTCCCACATTCGTATTGTGTTTCGGATGCTCATTTCCCGCATGAGCAAGCAATTCATCCAACGGAAACTGAATTGCATAAATTCCACACCTTCCTGCTCGAGGTGGTTGGCCAGAGCAGAGTCAATGCGCTTTGTGAGATCACGCAAAGCTCTGACCTGGCGATGAATGCCAGGTTGAGCGTAGATGTAGTTGTCTTGGATGCCATCTAGTAATTTCGTGAGGCACCAAAAGGTATCGGCCTCGACAGCATCTAACACACTCCGGGGTAATTGCCCTGGGTCCATGCCTGATTCGACATTGAGATCGGTGATGTACACCCCCAGGAACACCTGCCAGAACGGAGTCACCAAGTCATTGATGCCTTGAACGTAGCCACTCGCGGGGTGGCGAATCGCCCACACGTAGAGTATTCGTTCGAGGGATCGCTGTGTGGCCTCGTATCCGTACAGTGGTATATGTGGGCTAGTGCGTGGAACGTCGATACTGATCTGGTGCCAGATTGCTTCATCCAATCCCCGTCCACGTCCCGTGGTCGAAGCCGGCGGATTTGCAACAGTTCCGCTGCCTCGCTCAAATGCCTGGCGCACTCCATCAAGATACTCTTTGCGCTTTCGCTCAAGCGTCGAGATGCGGCGCTCGCTATTCGTGGGAAGGTATCCAAGCAGTAGCTGCCAGGTCATCGGACGGACCTCTTCGGGAACACCAGACCATGCCAGGTCGCGGAGCTCGGTGAGTGATACAGTGCTCGCTTGGAGAATGCGCTTGAACTTGTTGATGCGTGTAATTCGACTGGAATGGATTTCCCTCTCTTTCGGTGAGGCATTGGTGGGTGGAGGTGAATGGTTGATTAAATTAAGCGCATTTGCCGGGTCTGGGGGGATCACGTCAACTACCAAAGCTCCAATACCCTCCGAAAGCCTGTTCTTCTTGAAACGTACCACGAAGAATATCCTTGTACTGTGGACGGAGGATCTTGCCTTCAGTTTTCCGTGCGGTTGGGTACATTGGGGTCCCACGTTCTTCGGCAATATCGGAGCTATTAGCACGCTGTCTGTTCATGGCGGCCAGTCCGAATCCCAAGGCTGAAGGGCTCCCTCTTGCCGAGTATCCAGAATCCAAATTTTTGTTTTTCGAAGATAGAGCTTTCTTCCTCCTCATGCTGGCGAGACTAGGCAGGCCAAACTCGTCCTCATCGTCATCATAAACAATTTCATCGTCGTCATCGTCATCATCATCCTCCTCTTGGTCGGCTGGATTGCGGCCCCACTCGTTTGATCCTTTCCCTTGGAGTCCAGGATATGCGTGTCGAGGCGGTGATGCGACCATGCTTGCCGATCGATTCGCCATATGCGACCCGGCTTGGGGGGGTGTCTTGGTTCGTTGGTGCGACAAAGCGCTTCTGTATCGATCATTGCTAGTCAGGAAGTGTTGTGCCAAATGACCAGGTCGAGCCAAGTTGCACATGCCGTGTCCACAGGTGAGGCTACTCACTGAACAATGTCGGCATGGGAATACGATGCGCCGACAACAGGGGTTGGGCCATACACTCTCGACGAGCCCTGGTTCAACGATACACTACGACCAGCCCAAAAGGGAGATTCGGTACGCCTGCGAGAAATATCAGCTACTCTCCGGCGGTAAGTGTAGAGAAGACATGCTGAACATGGCCAAAAACATACTCGGAATTACCTAGTGATGCCGGCTTTAGATTAGTTTCGCGGGGGAAACAATGTGGAGACAGGGAGTGTGAACGCACCGACCTGCACCATCTCCTGATCTCATGTTTAGCATTCAATTCTGCGGTGTTCGAATGAAAATGACATATAAAAGACCACGTACTTGTTGGCCCTTTTTATTTGCCATATTTGCTGCTTCTTGGCTTGTCAACTCGGTCTGGTCTCAGCGGCGTCTGAATGCGGGGCGGCCGAGGAGTGGATATCGTAGTTCGTCTGCCAGCTAAGCCATTAATTCAAGCTTTCGATCAAAATTCCATTGCAGTGCCCAAGAGCTGTCCAAGTTCAAGAAGCACAAGCAGCAAAACGAAAAAGGACAAGTAAGCTCCAGTGGCCTTCGGTGGTGGTGGTGGTGGTTGACGTCGCGGACTGGACTAATTTGTCGCAGAATCGCAAGCCACTTACTCCCCAGCTCGGTACTCATGCGCTTGACCGCCTTCTTCACCACCTTCCGAGAGGGCACGGTCTTTCATCATGACAAGAGGCTGTACACGTCCACAATAGTATGTATCATTTGGGTATTGATGAAGAAAGACAAGAGGTATTCCTTTAGAAAGGGTGTAGGGTATAGTTTTTAAACGTAGAGAATAATCTTTCGCTGTGGAATTCAAGGTCCTTTTGATCTCTGTTGCCTGTTGAGCCCACTGTTACCAACGCGCCTACAGTCCCAAACGTCCCAAACCGCGCCGGGCGTATGTAAGCCAGAACTCTCCGCTTTCACTACCTTCCAGGTCTTCACTCCTTCACTCTCCTCCACAACAAAACACCTTACCACCAGACTGCAAAGAAGTCGTCGATTTTCAGCCAAGACGTAGCTATCTGGGCTTGATCTAATTTTCATTGATTGCAGTTTCAACACATCTACTAACCCTCTAGAACCATGGCAGACTCCGGAGAAATTGACGATGATCTCTTCGCGGATCTGTACGTTTTTGCGCATGATCCCAGTCACTGATTTATGGCTCACTAATATGTATCACCCTAGTTACGATGCTGATGAGTCTACAAACCGGGCGACTTCGGCGGTAGAGGCTCCCAAGCCCACAGAGCCCGTTGCAGCTCCGGCCCCTGTGCAGCCGAGTGAAGAGACTGCCGCTCCAAGCCACAACACTTCGTCTACGGACGCGTACCAGAACCAGTCTGCGCCCCAGCAAGATTACTACTCCGGGGGTCACAATGGAGTGGATCATGCTCAATCTCAGGGTCACCAGCATGCTGCGTCGCATCATGCTGATCACGAAGAACCCAGATCCGGGACAGGTATCAAAGAAGATGGGTAAGTGCGATGAGAATTTGTGTTTTGTCTTTTTTTCCCTTCTTTCTCGATGGACCTTCATCCACTGTGGGATGGTCAAAACAACCTTGCGGGTTGCACGTACGTCGTGAGGCTTCAAGTCACGGTGGGGCAGGGCGCGAATAGAGGCGAGGAGTAGCTTCAAGTCGCCACGACGGTGTCACTTGCACTCGGCACGGGGAGACTGCCACGGCAGGATTTTGCTGGTCATGGTCATCAAGGACGAGAGGGAACAAAGAGGCTGTGTGGGCAGTCAAAGAATGAGCCACGCGCTCAAAGGCCTCGACCCACGTCATGAACATGAGAAAGGACTCAATCTTGTCCGCCGTCGACCTTGCAAATCGCTCCCAACAGCTCGAGCAGCATTTGATTCAGAAAATGCTTCGCCGTCAGCTAGCGTCTGATTCAGCGTCAAGCCCCTTACACTGCGCGCCCTCGGAAAAAAGAAAGTTGAAAATCCAGATCGGTCTCTGCAGCAAGCGGTCATATAGTACAGTTGATACTATAGAGCTTTGTCGATAAAGTTGATAGAGCAGATCGCAGGGGTACAGAGCCTGCTCTAGCAGAAAGAGCTTTCGTGTCTGCGCTTCGGATCTCAGGACATTTTTTAGACAAGGACTTGTCGTTCCCACTTCGAGTCAGAGCAAAAAAAATCAGGCAGAGCAGACAGACAGAGTTACAGTGACAAATTCACTTCTTCGCCTCAATCCCGTTTTCTTCGATACTGCGGTTCTCCCATCTGCTTCCATTCTTTCGGGTCCCACTGGTACATCCGATTTGATCAACGAACGCCTATACCCCAAAAAAGAAGACACGGAACGTGGTGATCGACCCTGGATGTCTAAAACCCATGTAGTCCAGTGGGCGAACCTGATTTTCGACTTTGCGAATGTTTGACTCGGACGATCTGATCTGGCCGCGTAACTGAACCGATTGATCGGGTAGCTGCACGTCCTCGACATTTCCCTCGGGTGACCTACTGTGTGAAATCTCACTTGGTCAAGCTGTTGATATCGTGACTTGAACGAGCGTCGCCTGTATCTGAGGATTTCAGTATAACGCCTCTGCTTCGTGGTGAAGCCATGGGATCAACATGGACAAGAAGATGGAGCTCTTATTTGTGATCAATGTCTTGTGCCTTTTTGTGGCCTTTTAATTGTCTTGCACCAATGTTCTCGCTTCAAAATTTCATGTTGCGGTCAGCATCTGATACTGATACGATTCTGGCTAGGAAAATGTTCATTGGTGGCTTGAATTGGGAGACTACAGATCGTACGTATCACAAAATCCAGGATATCCAGAGTGGATTGGTTTGAGATAGCGCGGCAAGATTTCTGACTTTACATGAAATTTAACATAGAATCTCTTCGGGATTACTTCTCCCAGTTCGGTGAGGTCCAAGAATGCACCGTCATGCGTGACAGTGCTACTGGTCGCTCGCGTGGTTTCGGTTTCCTTACTTTCCGTGATCCCAAGACTGTCAACACTGTCATGGTCAAGGAGCACTATCTTGATGGCAAGATTGTAAGTCGCCAACCAATGCGTCCAAATGAAGAAAGGGAGACTGCCATATCGAATTGTTATCGGGACTAGCGGTCATTTCGGTGCAGCTATATAAATTGCTTGGCTGACCCTTGTCCCTTTTCTCAACCCTCTAGATCGACCCCAAGCGCGCTATTCCTCGTGATGAGCAGGAGAAAACTAGCAAGATCTTCGTTGGCGGCGTTAGTCAGGAAGCTACCGAGCAGGACTTTAAGCAATTCTTCACCCAATTTGGCCGTGTCATTGATGCTACCCTCATGATCGACAAGGATACCGGCCGGCCACGTGGATTTGGTTTTGTCACTTTCGACAGCGAAGCCGCAGTTGAAAATGCCCTATCCCGCCCCCTTGAAATCCTGGGCAAGCAGATTGAAGTTAAGAAGGCTCAGCCACGGGGCAACCTCCGAGACGAGAACCGCGGCGGCCGAGGCGGTCGTGATAACTTCCGTGACATGAACCAGGGCGGCGACACCTCGAGCGGCCAGCAGCAAGGCGGACCTCAGCAGGGCATGGCTGGTGGAATGACCCCACAGATGATGGCCCAGTATTGGCAGCGCATGCAGCAATACTTTGCGATGATGCAGCAGCAGATGGCGATGGGTGGGGGCCAGATGAACATGGGAGCCATGAACCCCGCGATGATGCAGCAAATGCAACAGATGCAGATGAAGCAGATGGCCGCACAAATGGGCGGTGGTCCCCAACAGCAGCAGGGCCAGCAGCAGCCGGGGCCACAACAGCAACAGCAACCCGGTGGAATGAGTCCCAACCCAGCATCTCCCGGACCGCAGCAAAGCATGCCCAACATGATGAATGCAGCCATGATGCAACAGATGCAGGGCCAGCCTCAGGGCCAAATGCCCTCCGGTGCCGGTGCACATGACGGCTCTGGCTACAACCGCCAGCAGCAGCAGCAGCAGCAACAGCAACAGCAGCCTGGTGGACCTGGTTACAATGCTCAGGAGCAAATTGCCTTTGAGCAGCAAAAGTATGAGCAACAGCAGGCTCGTCGGGCCATGGATCCCAGCCGTGGTTATGCTCCGTATCAGCAAGGTGGCCCAACTTCGTGGGAGGGCATGTATGATGAGGTGCCTCAGCCGAACATTCCTACCGGACCTCAAGGTATGGCTCGTGGGGGTAGTATGGGTCGTGGTAAGTCTGCCACCATGGCTCTTTATCAGTCAATTTGTTCGCAAACTAACATTTTCTTTTTTTTCTCTTTTCTTTCTATACTCAGGCGCAAGTGCAACTCCTCAACCTCAAAGTGCTGCCCCGGCCAACGCTCCTACCGGCCCTCGCAATGCCGGTAAGCCAGGTGCAAACTACCGTGGCGGTGGTCGTGGCGGACACCGTGGATTCCATCCTTATTCTCGATAAATTGACAATTGGTCCCTCGACACGATCTGAATGGACAAAGAAGTGAAGTTACCCGATCATGAGACAAAAAAAAATAGGACTGGGAGGATATCTCTTTATTTCCCCTCTCTTCATGTATTCTCATTTCAAACATCCTTGAGTTTTTTGTCCGTTTTCTTCTCTTACTGCCTCTGTTTTTTTTAGTTTGGCGGCGGGGCTGGATTGATTGATTTGTCCATCCGTTTTGACCATCCTGATCCTGACTGCCAAAAGGTGATATTCTCATGTTCTTCTTCCTGATTCTTATCCCACCTGTACCATGTTTCATTGTTCTCCTTCATCTTTCTTTACCCCCTTTCTATGCTACAGTATGTCTTCTTATTATCGATAGCAGATTTGAACTATCAAACGGGGTCCATATCTTTGTTTTTGAAGGATTATGTCACTCTCTCGTCCAGGATCCTTCCACAACAGTGATTTCGCTTTGTCATTGGTCATCACTAGCCTGGATACTCAAAACATCCATCATTTACGCACGTAGGGGATTTTGGGGCGGAGAATCGGACATTAACTGTACGACTTGGTGCAAACCATCCGTATACGGAAATTGGAAAGCTTCTTGGTCTGTTGACCCCGGCGTGGAGTACCTAGACACTTTAATAATCCGCGCTTCAGGACACGATACGCCCGTAGCTCAGACTAGTAGGATTCTTGATCTATTTCCAGATATGCATTTCGCCTCTACCTCACATCATTGCATGTAGCTCATGTACTCCAACCTACCGAGTCCAAGCTTCAACTTTCTACGGATGAGTAGTCGATGCTGCTACCGGTAGGTAGGTGGATGTAAAGCGGAGCATGCCTTATTCTTTAGATGATTCTGAAATGATACCGTGCCGAGTAGGTAGGTTTCTTTCATTTGATTCAATCGATTGACTCCTCAATCGCTCAAGCCCTATTGCCGCTTCCCTGGCCCTACAACCTCGATATTCCCATGCATCTCCAGTATCCCATTACGCGATCAGGCAGATTTAGTTCCTCAAAGTTGATGACATAGTAAAGACATACATAAGCACATTCTTGTACCTACCTTATTCATTTACACTCTGTTTACTCGTTTCCTTATCTACCTACATCAGGTAGTGTGACGCATGAACCAAGGCCAAACAGCCAACTGGCGGGTTGACCGAGCCCGCTACTTCGCAGAGACGGTGGATCGCCGCTGACTGGTGAGTCAGTTGACCAATTCCAGGCTTTGTAGTTTGAGATGTTGAGGATAAAGGGGTTGTATCACTTCGAGTCTATAATACGCAAGACTACAGTAAGGTGAAGGTGACGGGCCACACTAGGATTACGTAACTCTACGTTATACTCATCACTGGCTTGACGTCTCGTCGCGTTCATCTTTCTCTCGACCCTGTTGCACTACATTTTCCAAAGTCAATAGGATTTTGGTCAATGGACGAGGAATGTCTCATGGCAGATCATACGAGATCAACATTGGCCTTTGAAAACCCTATTGGGAATGGTCTAGATGGCTTTCGTGCCACTTTCACCTCAATCTGTGAGGGTGCGGGTTTAAGCTCATCGGATAGGGCTGTCGACCAGCTATAACGCGAGGGTAAGGCAAAGGACTTCTTCTAAAGCAGTTATTTTCGCTCACTTTTATTGCAGATGTGCAAGATCTTGCTTCGATGCTTCTGACAGCTCTTCAGATTCTTCCTGTCGCTCGTCTCCTACCGTCTAATTCACGAGAAATCATGCGCAGTGCCCTGCTTCAACTCATTTACGCCGTCGCATCAGATAATATCGATCTCGACCGAATTAAACCACTGCTCAAAGCTGCCTTTACGGATACTTCAACAGACGAGCAGATATGGGAGCTTGTAGACCTTTTAGCAACAGAATCTACGCCTCTCCCTCGAGCGATTACCTCCTCCTCCTCCTCCTCCTCCTCCTCCTCCACCACCTCCATTCAACAAACCCTATGGCTCCACAACACGAGCAGTTTTGCAAACTCCTCAGAGTACCGCCAAGACGTCGATAAAATCCTTAAATCAGTACTTGGCCCTCTGTATGTAGGGCTCCCACAATTCCAATCGACATTTTTCGGACGAGTCCATAGTCTTCAAGTAGCATCCCAGGCTCTATTTGAACGATGCAGGGAAGGCGACAATGCCCTCTTTGCCAATGGTTGGAACGGATGGCCAAAAGATGCAAGCCAGGAAGATGTCTTGAGTTGGCTTGTAGATCTGATTGAGAAGCTGGCAACTTTCTCAGCAGACAAAAGTCCTGGAACCGCACCCCTGCGGAGACCGCTTGCACAGCCCCAAAAACCTATCCAAGGCTCTACGGGAGAGCGCAAGCTAGACATCGAATTTGTAAGTGTCGCAACTGCGGCAAAGGACACTCGATGTCAGTGGTCACAAATTATCATTCCCGGGCAGCTAAAAAGCAATCCGGCAGCTGACACCGCCGCCAAAGCATGGCTTGACCTGGGGAGGTACGCCAGGGAAGTCCTCGCGGCCCAAGATACTCGTCGCTATGTCCTTGGCTTTACATTGTGTGAGTCAGTCATGAGAATATGGGCGTTTGATCGTCTTGGAGGGGTCGCATCCGAACAATTCGATATTAACGAGGATGGGCTTCACTTTGTGTCCACTATCTTAGGGTTCATGTGGATGAGCGAGACAGTCTGCGGATTTGACCCCACTATAACTATACAAAATGGCAGGCGAATGATCGAAATTGAACGGAACGGTCAGACAGAACGACTCGTCCTTGACAGCGTGTTGGAACGCGCGCCTTGCATCGCGGGTCGAGCAACAACATGCTGGAAAGCATATCGTGAGACGGACCCTCAAATTCCACTCGTTGTCAAAGACTCCTGGCAGTATACAGAACGCGACGAAGAAGGCGAGCTTCTTCAAGAAGCCACCGAAAGAGGTGTCATCAATGTCGCGCGGTACTACCACCATTCGACCGTTCGCGTCCGCGGTCAGCCTGATGATGTCCGGGACAATATTCGAGGTGGGTTAGACATCAGGACCGCCAGAAACTATCGGCCAGAACGGTCGGCGCTTTTGATAGACACAAGCGCATTCAATGCTCCGCGAAAGGGTCGTAACGGCGGCAGAACCGGCACAAAACGCTCTTCCAGTCAAACTGGTGCTTCTCTGCCACCTACGAAGCGATCGTACTCTGCATCTTCAACCAAGCTACGTTGTAATTCACTGCCAAATCGAGTTCATCTGCGGGTCATCGTGCGCGACTTCGGCAAACCAATTTACAAGGCAAGCTCACACACTGCCCTGCTCGCTGCATTAGAGGGCTGCATTGTAGGACACCAGTCTTTGCAAAGAGCAGGAATTCTCCATCGAGATGTATCCATCAACAACCTCATGATCAACGAGAATCAAGAGAATCCTTCATGGCCATCATTTCCCATCGATCTTGACCTGGCCATCAAGGAGCAGCGAGTCAGCGTTACGGGGGCAAGTGGAAAGACTGGGACGAGGGCCTTTATGGCTATTGGCTCACTTCTGGGCGAGAAACATTCTTTTATGCATGATCTTGAATCGTTTTTCTGGGTGTTTTTCTGGATTTGTATTCACTACGAGGGGTCTGGTGTTGGAAGAGTCGTTGGTCGATTTGACAAGTGGAATTACGCGGATACCGAGGAGTTGGCTGGTATGAAGAAGGGCGAGATATCCGACGAGGCGGATTTTGTGAGATTCGCAACCGATTGTTTCACGGTGTACTACCAGCCACTCATTTCCTGCGCTAATGCGCTTCGGAAGGTGGTCTTTCCCCATGGAAGGAGGTGGTCGAAGGAAGATCCTGGATTATACAGCCGGATGACAGAGATCCTTAGGGGCGCTCAGACAGATATGCCCCAGCCCGTATAAGGAAGTAATCTTTCTTAGAGGACTAGGATCGAAACAGAAGCGGAAGAAAAGCAACGCGTAATTGACGTTCGCTGCGGAAGCTTTCAATTAATCCCATCCACCAATTTGCGTGTGCGTGGCTGGTTTCCTTGCCTCCCATTTCTGACTGTCATATGAACTTCCCAAATTCGACAAATTTCAGTAAAGGTGTGCTCTTTTGACCTGGCTGGAAGGAGTGTAAATCATCCTCCTTCTACCCGAGGGAGAAGATGCCGATGAGGAGGACAATTAACACGGTTGTGTGCTAGCTTCGAACAAGTGTGTGGTGCGCCGTCAAGAAGAGAGGACAGTGGCTGGCAGCCATTGCAAAAGGAAACGGAACTTCGTACAGGTCTTATCGATGAGAAATGGAATTTCTTGGGGGCAATGCCCACCCGTTTATATCGAACCTTGAAGACAATTGCTCTGCAGATGTCGACTGGCGGATGAAGCAGAAACCTTAAATGCCCGGACTGATTCAGGGATTGATACTTGAAGGAGATAGCACACTTTTTCCCTACGATACCCAATGCACGCAGACTTACACATCGATGAAACTGGAGCAGATACTAAAGGGTGAAACACCTTTGCTCACAAACGACGGGATATGTACATTACATAGATGGAAGCTAGTATTCATTGAAAACCACAAACACACGTAGAAATTCAGAAGACAAGGAAAAAAAGACCACAAATCAGATCATAGAAGATCCCAGATCTCAGATCCAGAGAAATATATAGTCTCAAAACCAGGGTTAAGAGTCAAGAGGCATAGCATTGATCACGGGTGTCAGACACGAGACACACAAACAAAAAAGGAGAGTCGAGCGGTGGGAATCTGGTGGGGACAAAATCAAGAGATGGAAGAAGAATGGCGACTTCACAAAAAGAAGCAAAAAAGTCAAAGACACAAAAAGACAAATACAGGGCGGAGAAATGTCATTTCATCCGGCGAGGTCTGGAGAGATCATCGATCAAAAAGGATCCAAATGGTGGGTTTTTTGCGACAATCTTGCCATTTGCACCCGAAAGTGCCCTGGACACTTTCTCCGCCATGCAATAAACGCTAAATCGAACCAGCCAGCAGAGTGAATAATTCACGCGGTCTTTTAGGGTTGAGGTATGCATAAGGGAGAAGAAGGAGGTGGGGAGGAATATAAGAAGGGAGAAGAAAGATGAGTCAACAAAAGACCCAGGAAGGAAAGTGTTATAGAATCAGAAATGGGGCGACAATGTCGTGACATCAATAGGCCATGCCGTAACCGGGGGCAGTCGGCTTTCGACCTTCCATGGACGACCGGGAGTCAGCGGCGGGGCTGTGACTTCGGTCATAGGCAGTGCCACGGGCAACTCCGTGGTCGGCGTAGACCAAGTGCTCGTGGCTCTCGGATCGGTGCATGGGTTGATCCCGGTAGGGCTCATAAGGGGTGGTGAAGTTGAACTTGCTCATCTCCGTGAAGTCGCGCTTGGGCGGGTGATCGATCAGAAGAGATTCACGCGCATCAAGCGGAGTGAGATCGTCAAGGTCCTTGTTTGCTTTTTCTGGAAAGGAGAGTTGTTAGCATTGCACCACGAAATAGAAAAAAAATCCCTCCCCCCAATTGGGAGAGTGATAAGGGGGCATCCACGTACCGGCTTCGCGAAGCTTCTTGGCATGAGGGTTCTCCCGCACACACACGATAATGGCATTGATGGCAATGAGGATGGCCAGAACACCCGTTAGGGTGGATTGCACAACAATCAGCACGACACCGGTCACAGTTTTGGTGGTCTGGGATAGACCGAGTTCCTCCACAAAGACCAGCACGCAAATGACGGACAAGACACGCACAATCTGGATGGTCATGTTGATACCCATGGACGACTTGGTCGCATAGGGACGATTCCACAGCAGCAAGGCCAACATGCAGCACTCGACCACAAGCTGGCCAATGGTCTGAACCATACCGTGCCCCTCGGCGCCCGCGATGATGCAACCCTTGGCCAGAGCGTAGACGATCACGGGAATGAACAGCCACCACACATCCTTCTTGTAGCAGTCGTAGAACAGGCTGTACTTGCGCCAGGTCTCGCGGTCCTCGTACAGGCGTGCGATATCACCCTCGGTCTTCTTGTACTTGTGAGCGAGGTGGACGATTCTCCAGGCGAAGAAGGCCAGAACGGCGGTGAAGAGACCCAAGGTCACCGCCGCGAGTACTTTGGCGGCCCACGAGTCACCATTGCGCAATTGGTAGACACAGTACAGCACCCAGATACTGTAGAGGACCAGGATCATGTTGGTGATGGTCCGAGCCATGATGCCCCAGTAGTCGTTCCGGAAGTTGGTCAAGCTCTTGGGGAAATTGCCGTACAATGCCCAGAGCTCCAGAATCACCTTGAGCAGGAGAATGCCGACGACGATGACCGCCACGACGATGGCAAAGACCAGGAGAATAGTCATGAAGACGTTGGCGGAGGGGATCATGACCTCCTGAGCGTAGCACTTGAAGTTGGACACGACATCACCGCACTCGGTCAAACTGCCGCTCCCGCTGGACGCGCTGCTGGTGGCATTTGCGGTGGCGGTGCTGTCGGAAACGTTCGTCTCTGACACCTCCAAGGAGCGAATCACCAGACCGGCCGCACGATAAACCAGGTCTACACTCCGCTTGGAGGCAGAGGAAGTGGAGTTGGCAGCGTCTGCGGAAGTGGCCGTGCTGAGGCCGGTGAGGTAGATGTAGCTGTTGTGGGTCAAGTTACCGCCCGTCGATCTGCGAAAGTCGTCGATCGAGTTCTGCATGCTGGCCCAGGGGATCAGGCCGGTACTCCAGGCAAAGTTCTTGGTGAAACTCTTGTAGACGGGCGGGTAGTGGACGCTCAGCATGCCGTTCATGGCTACCGAGCCAAACCATCCCATGATATCCCCCACGGAGGGGCTGGACGCGGGCACCCCGCTGGCGCCCGCCGTGCCGAGCGCAGAGATACCACCGAGAGCCAGCGCCCCCGCGGCAATACCGGCCGAGGCCCAGGAGACCCCGGGAACGGTGGTGCTCTTGCCGTTGGAAAGGGTGGACTGCACGCAGGCCACATCGGTGTCGTTCGAGGTCAGGGTGAGTTTGGCCTGGCCATCCAGGTCGGGGATATTAAACGCAATAGAGGGGATCTGGCTGGCGTATTCGTCAGGTACCGTAATGTCGCCGCTGGCGGCGAATCCTTTGGCGGGGACTACAGCGAGGCACGCGTGATTAGCCATTGAAAACGAGAAACCAGGTGCTCATATCTCGGCCGTCTTGGGCGAGATCTGTCGTACCCCCGGGGACATCCTTACCTGGACATAACTGATCCACATGGATCTCCGTTCCGCAGGGATCAAAGGTCTTTGTATAAATCTCATTGCCGTAAGCAGTCACCACCAGGGAGGCGGTGACATATTGTTCCTTCGCACTGGAGCCAGCCACGTCGAAGACGACTTGTTGAGTCGATTTGGAGTAGGACACATCCAATTTCTGCACCGAGATATCCGAATTCTGCATGCACAGACTGAACCCCTTGGTGCTGAGCGTGTCGTCGGCGAGAGCCTGGGGCACCAGAGCACCCAGACCCAGGAGGGCCAAGATGATGGTGTGCATCTTGGACCGAAATGGCGCAGAGCCGAGAAATGTTGGGAGAATTGAGATGGCGAAAAAGACGAATAGAAAGATATAAAACCAAGTAGATAATGACTGATGGGATCAGGCAATGTCGGTCGAATTTACAGCGCAGCACATGGACGGAGATTCTGCACGATGAGGTGTAGATGAAGAGACCGATGTGAGCGAGGCGAGGCAGACTCAGCAGGATCAACCTGCGAGAGGACGACGCTTCAAAGTAACGATTGCAGTGGTGACTGGAAGAGTTCTGGTAGATCTTTGCCGACGTGGTGGAATTCAATCGAGGAGCCGAAGCGAGTGACAGGGATGGGGGCTGCGGTCGGGCGTAAGGGAGCGAACGTGTGTATACAATGTTCAAGTCGAATGATTAGAAGGCAATGAATGCGTGAATTGTGACGCCGAACGAAGGGCAGAGACGGAGAGACGGAGTGTGCTGTGTGTCTACTCCGAACGATAAACCGAGCGAGTGTCGAGATCCTACCGAAAGGCAGGCTGGTGATTGTGGTTGATGTGCAAGGAGAGAAAGTCGTCGAAGAGAGAGTGTGGGAAAGAGAGGCCAGGGTGAGTGGAGGACAAATGGCAGATGGCGGAGGGGGGGTCAGGGTGCCCCTGAAGGCGGGCTGATTGGGTGCGACGCGTTTCAGCAGTTCGAGACGGGTCCAAAAAAGAAAACATACAGAGTCCCGACAAAGTGGGCGCCACGACGAGCCACAGAGCGCAACGAAAGGGAATGGAGACTCGAAAATGGCTTGGAATGCCACCCCAAGCCAACGGGCCCACTTACCACTACGGTCGTCCTACTCGAGCAGAGAATTCCCAAGTTTAGAATCGCGAATTCTTTTCTCCCCCTCTCTCGCTTTTTCTCGAGGAGTCCGTCGCCCGGACCCTGAGGATCATCCGGATTGCACGCTGTACTGACACTGACGCAGTGATGTCCTCTGATAGGGTGACGTACTAGTACCCAGCTGCTATATCTTGTGGTACGTGTGGTGACTTTGATCTGGACTTATATACTTGGGGGGGGAGGAACGGTCAAGTACCACTCGGTCCGTAATTACACTGGACCGGCCATGTTTCGACCAGTTCCTCTGGAAGATGAGTCTGACGTAGATTTCCAACACTGAAGCAGCACAGAGAGTACAGAGGAAGGAATATGGATTATGAAAGGAAGACAACTGGAGTCCATTCCGACCTATTCCCCTGGACACTCTTCCCCCTGGCCCAGTGGAGTCGATCCAAGCGGGCCGGTCTCGAGCTTCCACGGTTTCTCCCTTTCTGTGCCGTGTTGGTCCTCCCCAATTGGGGCCGCTAACCGAATCTGAGCCGATCCAACGAGACCCCCCAGGTACTGTACCGTACCCACGACAATCATCCGAAATCAAGGACCCATCTTCCTACTCAGGTACACGCAGCGGTAGTATACTTACGTTGATTCAATGAGGAAGTACACATGTACCACACTACATCCATCCAAATGATGAAAGCACAATACTCTTCTTGTTGGCCTCTGGACTTTCTTCTAGGATCAATCTGCGTGCGGGCGAGATCGCCCCAGTCTGCAAGGCACAGCTTATCAACGGTTCCTGCATGGTCATTCACGGGCCGCTCGTACAGTCGTACGGTAGTGTCTTTTGAGCTCCCCCGTCAGGTTCCGTCCACGGCTGACTAAAAAGTGTAAGTACCAACCCTGTAAGTAGCACTTTATTCGGCAACAATGCACATGATAAGACTCCCAGTACGGATGTATGTAGTTCTTAGATACTCAGAAGAGGGATGTGTATCCGTACGCGCCCTCATCCTTGGCCGACAAAAGCCTTCAAGAATTCTAGGCACTGGGCTCGACCCAGCCAAGACCCAGTCGGTCGCTGGGAGAAACAATCAGACTCGTGTCGATCGGGCGGTTCTAGACCCAACCACGTTGGCAGTACAGCACCTGGACACTGATCGCTAGTCTGCTGCTAACTTTAGTATGTGCAGGTCCGGGTTCTGGATGACCGTTTTCTATTTTTGCACCCTATGACGATGTCTTGGGGGTTGAGTAGAACAATATAGACCCAGACACTTCGGTGCAACCTCACATGCTGATCGCTGAGTCGCTGCAAGCCCGTGAGATTGAGATGCCGTTGTAGACTGTACTAGACTAGTCAAGATAAAATGTCAAATGCCGAGGACACATCCATTGCAGGACGACTTCCGACCATCCCACCTACTCTTCTCTTTCAATGTACCAAATACATCTGTTGATTCTCGGTTAAATAGATTATTCCCTCCTTTTCCTCCAACCCATCGCCACACAAAGTCCCCCTCGACCTCGAAATTCCTCTCTAATCCCACAATTCACATCCTGTCCTATTGTCACTATCTATCTCAATATCGCTTTGACAACATATCTCCTACCATTACTGTATTTTGATGTTCCAGCATCGATGCGTCCGATTGCACCTGCCGGGCCAGAGCCACCTGGAAAAAAAATCTCGCTCCCTCCACATCCTCCATCCTATTGGTCCAGAAGATCCTTCGGGCGCTATCAATCTGAGACACCACTGGCCACCAGTAATTTCCTCTCCGACGTGATTGAAGCCACGGCAAGTTGATGATGGCGAGACTGCAGTACCGCCAACCACAATCTCACATGGAAATTGTCCTGTCTTACCTCCTACGCACTCCCTCCCGTAATGAGAATGTGTGAGCGCGGAGAATGATATTTGTGGAAATATTATCATGGCCGTGTATGTCTGGATTACGGTATCAGTCCGTTGGCACCACAACTGTAAGATAGGTAGATGTTCTCTACGTACATACTTCAGGTCGTGCATCTGACCGTCTGAGCATGCTCTGGATGGTTGGCATTGACGAATCTCAGTCATGAGTTGCCAGACACACATTACGTTGCGTGATGAGCTTGAAGATCTGAAGTGATTGGCTATTTGGTGCTTGAGATTTACAGGGAGTCCATGGCCTACTATGTAATGACTCCTCAGGAACGTGGACAAGCTCGAGTAGACTCCGGGTCGGACAGAATGCAAGATACTTGCTTGCTTGGGTCCAGTACGGCAGCGGAGACTGTACCATACTACCTGAGGATGAAAATTACAAAAACATACAACAGTCAGGATTTGCATGTGGTCACCCACCATATTACTCACTGACCAGCCTAAAATAAAGAAAGCAAGGGAGATTCACAAGACACAAGAGGAACCAAACGGGAAGTAAAAGCCAGACAAGAAAATTAAAATCAAGGAAAAGGACAACAACTCAAAGCCCTTGAGAATCCCATATATCACCCGCAATCTCCTCCAGGCACGAAGTCGGAATCATCGCATCTGCCTCAGGTGGGTTTGGTGGACGGCACATTACCTCCTCGAACTCGATTACAAAAAGACGATAGGCTCGGCACCGTAGTGAGAGGTTTACCGGGTTAGCCAGACGACTTTGATCGACTGACGCCTGTGAGGCCGGTATTGTCGTCGACTCGGTGGCTGCTCAAGTACCACGGATTCAAACACCATCTCAGCCAGATTACGATTGATCGAGATGAGGGTTACTACATTGACTTTCCCCTTAGACTTAGCTAGCCACCAGGCAGTATCCGCGCGGAATTTTCTTCAAGGGCAACCGATGACCAAGTCGGACTTCGACCGGAAGGAAGGACATTTGGGAAAGATGACCAGTCTGGCTCTTCAGAGTATTGCGCGCCTTCTATCCTCGGTGCTGGTTGCGAGACGAAAGAAAGCGCTATCTCAGCCGCACAAAGAGATCAGCTAGTAAAAAAAAATTGAAATGTCCGACAGCAATTTTGTGATGCCGCTCCGGTACTGTAACAAGCAAGCGCCGCTTTGCTGCGTCATAGAAAATAGAAATAGGCAACCTGGTAAATCAGACAAGCAACAGAGAGAAGTCACAGCCTTCCTAGATCATCTCCTTCCACGCCGATGAGAGGAGTGTAGTCCAAGATTTATTCACTATCAGCATGTGCTGGACCGCATTATTCCAGGTTTTGCCTGCGAGCACGTCAGCTCCAGAAACTCTTGCAGGAGAGATCCCAGAATACTGCAAGACCCCACAGCTCCTCGATGGTGGTAATGGGTTCTTCCTCAAAAAAACGTCTTCCACCAAAAGCCAAGGCAGGAATAGCTTGACAAAGAGAAGATATCAGCGAGGAGCTTGTAAAAAGCAAAGATTTGATGGCGAAATATAGTAATAATAGCCAGAGAGGCATATAAGCCACTTTCTCTCTCTTTCAATACCGACAGACAATTATTTTAGCCCGAGCTGCTACATCACAAGTCTCGCCGTATAAAATATAAAAAGGTCTATCCTCGTGCTTCTCGAAGATTTGCATTGCCCGTCATCTCGAAGAAGTAGGGCGCTTGAACACCTTTCTGGAGCAACTCACCAAGCAAAATCGACCTAACGGCACAACGTGTCGCATTTTGCACAGAAGCACCAAGCTCTACATGCGGTTCCGCTCGCATGCGATTGATCTACGAGACCCTGCAGATCAGAATCCTCGTATCTCCCCTGCTGCGATTTCATGCTGATGCTGGAGGTCAACATGGACCTAGAGTCTCGGAGCGCGCGAAATTCATCGCAGAGGTGTTATTTCCACACTACATTCCTTGCAAATGCTTCTCTAGGGCAGAGTCTTCGCAATTTCCACGATAAGTAATGGTATCTCGGTGATATAATCAACTGTTTCATCACACAACCAAGAGACTAACATGGAGTGAGGAAGGGCCAAGTGCTGTTCTTTGATCACCTGCCGGGCATGCCGAGTATTTCAAGTACTTGTAATGCCGCAACATGCAGTCATAACAAGCGAGCTAGTCTATGCTGAAGTCCAATGAGAATAATAGATTTTGAATATCAAAGAGACTACAGTCCCGGATTTATTTGACCCATACCGAGATATTCACCAATAGTGCCCTATAGTCCATCGCGGACACCTCCAAAGTGACAGCGGAGTAACCCGTCTCCAAGCTGGGCTCAAGCAAGAAATTTCGTATCGCAAAGAATTTCGGCTTGTATGCCAGCAATCAACTACAATACGGTAGTATTCTATTTGTACACATGTACGACCGCACTCCGTTTCTGACACTGATAATGAACTAATGCACCCTCCGAATGAATATGCAGAAGCTTGAGAGGATCAATCAAGGCTTGGCTACTCATCGCCTAGAGCAAAGGGTCGATAGTCAGGACAAGAAGAACGAGTCATTGCAACCTGGTCCCCAGCAGCTCATCGGTCTCACATTTCGGGAGTGTATGCGGCTGCAGAGCTTTGTAGAGGTGAATTCAATCTACCAGAAGAAAGATTGGGGATGAGGAAGGTAAAGCTTCTACGATCACTCTTCAAGAACAACCCCCCTGGTGTCGGATCGTGGTCAGCCTGATCGTGCAAATGATGACTCGAATGAACCCCCTCCCGCTGTCCAGATAAGTTTGCCTAAGAGTCAGAGCAGTTTCAGAGGTGTGACGGAACAACAACATGAGCAAATTAGTCTTAAGGTCCTCTTGACGAGAGACTAGCAAAGACAAAAGACAACCGAGTACGAGAATTCCGCGGCTCATTCGTCACGAGTCAACGCAGAAATTATTTCGAAAAGCCGGTCAAACAGTAGATACCACATTTTATCTCTTTCCTAAATATGGAGTATCGTGTGTAGATACACGAGTCACGGGTCATCGGAGAAATGGGCAAGGGATCTAGTAGCCACACTCCTGAGGTTTGGATCCATCAAAAACGCCCCCGGTTGGATGGGCCACGATCAGCCATCCAGACACATTCCAATGTCGTCGTCTTGTCATGTGTGCAATAATCTTATGCGTCATGTCATTTTACCGGATATGAACATTGTGTTTGTTCAGGAAATTAAAGCAGGATCTCCTTTTTTTTTCTGAATCAATGTGACTAGATCTGATTGAGCTCACAGCTTCTCCAACATGTTCAAGATCCCGGCACGATCTCAATGGAAGGTACATTTCCTACTACCTAGTGCCTACGTAGTACCTACGGGAATTTGATCACATTGGGCGCTTTATCAGGACGAGGCCACGGAAATACCAGAACGCAACTCCAATTTTATTTTGATTATGAGGGAGATCTCGACTTTAAGCTGAAATTGATTAGGAGAAAGGTAAAAGGAGAGCCCCTTGAGCTACTCAAAATGACGCCCTTTAGCTTCCCTGTACATGTACATATTGTCGGTGGGGTTTCAGAAGTAACTAACACGAAGGATCTGGTGGATGTGAACTTACCCACGGTTGATCCACTGCATTCGGGACAATTCGCTCCCCGGCAAAAGGAACCTGAGCGTTCCGAGTACGTTAGCCCGCAGCTGAGACGATACTCGGCGGCCCTTTGGACACAAGTCTAGTCGAACGTGGTAGAAATCGGCACCTTGTTCTGTATGGCATTTCAAACTCAGTCCAAAGAATATCTCTAAATTGATATATGCTCAAAAAACCTTGCCATACATCAACCAGCTCGCTTAGCTCAGTTGGTAGAGCGCGTGACTAGTAATCACGAGGTCGCTAGTTCAAATCTGGCAGTGAGCAGAGCTGTATCTTTTTGTCCGACAGTTTTTTTTGGCCTGGTCAGTTTGGTAAATCCTCTCTAATTAATTAGGGTCGGCATAATCCCTGCAAGATACAACTTGCTTGGCTTTCTTTTTTTCAAACGGAAGTTGGACCTGGAAAAACCTTAAGCGGTGATAACTCGAGCCATGTCGCCTGATCATCAATACTTCGAAAATTCGGGAGTCTTCGTGTAGAAAAGCGAGATGACGCGCAAATGAAATTCCACGTTATTCTAAGTCCCTATATGTAGACACTCTCATGTGATCTTCTCCCCTCAATTACTTGCGCGCAGCTTTAGCCTGAGATTCACGCATGGCCGCTCGCGCGCTGCGACTTCCTCCCAGTTTCGGACCTCTCGGTACATCGGTCTGCTTGGCCGTCTTCGCAGGCCGATTCCTGCGTCGACTTTGAATCGCATCATAGAAGTCTCGTCGGAACTGCTCGGCGATGCGATCATCGGCCGCCTGGTCATCACCCTGTGGCTCCTCCAACGGCTCATCGTAGACGTCCACTGAAAAATCACGAGAATTAGCGACAATCCCCAAGCCGAGCCGAGGTACTTCGAGGACGGGGGCGCGCAATAGCAACTTACATTTACTCTCACGTAAAATCTCTTCGACTAGCCGGTCCCGCTCAATATCTGCACTGGTGCGTCGCTTGCGATTGCGCCATTGCTTTCCGGATGATCCTGCGCGATCTGCCGACTGTTTCGACTCATCTGTCTGCTGCGAGTCTTCTTGGCCTGCAAGCCGGCGCGCTGCAGCCTGTGTTCGCGCAATATTTTGCAACTTGGTCTCCTGTCCCAGGTCGATTTCGTGGAGCTTGCCTAGTGATGCTGGCAGTCGCCCAAGTGGCTGTCCCGTTGAAGCTGTCATCCCAGACGCCGGTCGTGGGTCTGGCTGTTCTGTTGATACGTCCTCTGATACCGGGCCACGGCGGAAGCGCTTAGCCATCTCGGCGTCTATGTATGCCATCCTTATCACGTTAGTCGGGTTTACTCCGTGGATGATATCGTAAGATTCCAAGGGGAAAAGGGTTCGTACATGTGTTTGTCAACATCTTCTCCCTGCCCCGTGTATGTCTGGAAACGATCTGCCATCGCCTGGATCGTCTCCTTCTCTTGGTCTTCAGACGACACGAGCGCGGTCTGAGCATTTTCGGCCTTGCTTGATGGCCGTGCTGTGGCGGAGAAGCCAATTCCTCCTTTGTGTAGAGCCTTTGGTCTTCGCAGACGAACTACACCAGTCGCATGTTCCGATTCATCCGATTCATCTCGTACAATAGGCTCGGGTGTTCGAGAAGCTTTTGCAGGGTTCTCAGAGGCCGATTCAGTCGCGGTAGCAGTCGGCGTTTCGCCATCGGAATCTTGGCGACGACGAGCAAACTTGCGCCGCTTTGCCGAGCGGAAAAGGTTCTGAGGAGTAACCTCAACTTCTGTATCCATTTTTGAGGTAAAGTCGATGTGTGACTGCGAATCCGTGCTCAGCAGCGCAAATGAAAATGCAAATGGTTGCTCAGAGGAAAGATCAAAGGCGGGCGCAACGTGAGGTCATCTGCCCGGCACGGGAGAGAGCAGCGGGTGTCTCTCCGCCCGCAACCAAAAGGCCTCTTGACTCTGCCGCACCAAAAAGAAAACCTCCGCCCTTTATTCCTCCTTTGCCATTCCCATGCCTTGAGCCCCGCTCGCTCGACTTTCCATTCGAATCGAAGAATCTGGGAGACTGACGGTCCCATTTGAAACTTGCTCACCAAGTCACCCCGTAACCTCAATTGCCCCTCCCACGATGAACCCTTCCAATCCGCCTCAAGCGGCTGAGTACGGTGGAGGTACGTACCTTTTGCGCGACGCGACAGAACTCCCCCCCCCCCTCTCGGCGAAATCGCGCTACCTCAACATGGTGTTCAGTCCATGAACCTGCAGTATGCTCTCATTGTGATTCAGTACTGATATGATTGTTGTGCGCATTCAGATGAGGTCTCCGCCATTGTCCTCGACCCCGGCTACTCAACCACGCGCGCTGGTTTCGCCGGTGAAGACGCCCCTAAGTCGTTGATTCCAACCTACTACGGCAAATACAACGTCGATGGGCAAGAAAAGCTCGTTTACGGAGATGAGATTTACGTCAACCCTCGCCCTGCGCTCTCGATCCACAACCCGATGGGCAAGGATGGGATTGTCGAAGATTGGGATATGGCCGAGAAGGTCTGGGAATACTCCTTCACCTCACGACTGCTCGGGACGAAGCCCGGCAATCCGTTCCAGAATGGTCTCAATGATATCCCCGCCGAGGAGCTTCCCACAGAGATGGAAGTGGAAACGGAAGAGAAGCCTCTCGCCGACAGCCCGCTCCTCATGACCGAGCCTGCCTGGAACCCAGCCAAGGCGCGTGAGAAGACGATTGAAATTGCGATGGAAAAATGGGGGACACCTGCTTTCTACTTGGCGCGAAACGGTGTGCTCGCTGCGTATGTTTTGAAGCCACCGAGAGCAAGAGAAAACGTCCAGGAGCTGGGATTGGGATGTGACTGACAGTGCACTAGATTCGCATCGGGAAAAGCCTCCGGTCTTGTTGTCGACATTGGCGCCTCCAACATCTCCATTACTCCCGTACACGATGGCATGATTCTCAAGCGTGGTGTGCAGCACTCACCACTCGGTGGCGACTATGTCTCATCTCAAATCCGGGCGTTGTTCAAGAAGAACTCCCCGCAACCCATCACCGTCACCCCTCACTACCTCGTCAGCTCAAAATCCCCCGTTGAAGCTGGCCAACCACCCCAAGCCAAGTACAGAACATTCCCTGCAGACAAGGCACCCGACGCATCTTATCGGGCGCTCGTGGAGGAGCGTACCTTGTCCGAATTCAAGGAGTGCGTAGTCCAGGTCTGGCCTGGTCCCAACAAGCTTTCCGCGACGGGCCCCACGGGCGCCTCCAACGAAGACATGGCCCGTTCCTCGCCTGGCCGACCTTTCGAATTCCCCGACGGATACAACCAAGTCTTTGGCGTGGATCGCTTCCGCGTCGTCGAGTCTCTCTTTGACGCGAAGGCTGCGATTCCAGACCCAGACTCATCGGTTCCCGCTCCCACACAAGCGCAGACCATCCCCGAGTTGATCAAGGCTTCTCTGGGCGGCGTGGATGTTGACATTCGCCCTCATTTGCTGTCAAATGTGGTGGTGACTGGTGGCTCAAGTCTTTTGTATGGATTCACTGATCGTCTGAACCACGAGCTGCAGCAGCTTTACCCTGGCCCCCGTGTGCGTATTTCTGCTCCTGGAAACACCGCCGAACGTCGGTTCGGCTCATGGATCGGCGGCAGTATCCTGGCCAGTCTGGGTACGTTCCACCAGATGTGGATTTCCAAGAAGGAATATGAGGAGCACGGTGCGAACATTGTTGAAAAGCGCTGTAAATAAGTTGATTGATGATGGTCGAACCTCAACAAGAAGAGTCTTTGGTCGTTGTTTACTATGTCTACGACGTGAGTCTTCCTCGGACTTGGCGAAATCGCAAGATTCTCCGTGCAACATTTTTAGTCAGTGTGATACGAACCGGTCGACTTCATTTCTATTTTTCTGTTTTTCTTGGATCTTGCTTGGGTTGGGCGTTTCAATTGTGTGACGAATAATTATTGCGGACTTAGGTCTACTTTCCTGCCCTTTTTGCCTCCCCTTCCATCTCGCTTGAATGAAATGCAATCTGGATTGACTTTTACTCTCGCGTGCTTTCCATCGGTTCGCTCCCGTTTGACATAAGGCCGCTGGTCTGGACTTGATTGAAACCATTTTGACGAATGACTCGTACCAGGGAGCCGGGGGAAGAGGAAGAAGTCAATGCAAATGCAGTTCTCCTCCACATTCCCTCTCAACCCTTCCATCTCTTTAAATCCCTTGCGGGAGCCGCGATTGGGGCCGGTCATCCACAGCTCTGGCACAGTGAGTTGTGAAAGCCTGCGCATTATTTTTTTGGGTCGTAAAGGATCAATTCTCAATGAAAATATGGCCGCTCATGGAACGAGTCGAATGTAGGTGCCAAGGATTGCAACAAGGCCTATTGGCCTCTCAAACTGCGTCGAAATGAGCACCAGGGGAGTTTCGCAGCGGGGAATGATGTCTATCATATACATAGGTGGCATTTCTTTCAATGCCGGGTGACACGTAAAGCACCAGAATGTCTGTTTGTGCCCCTCGGCCCCTTTTCCCCATAAATGGTCATGCGCATGTTGAATGTATGAAGCTTGGAGGCATGCTAGGAAAACAAATCCCGTCCCAAATTGTCTCGTCCCTCGCCGGAGCAATCCTTACGACAAACACACCCCTTGACCGAATCTGGTAGGCTTTACGGTTAAATTTTTCGATGAACGTCCCCTGTACCTAAATGGTTTTTGCTGGCTATAGATGAAAGTCGAGACCACATGATATGTATATGCAGTCGCATGACATGCCCCTACACCAAGTATGCTTAAACAGGATGGAACGTCAGCCGTGCCTCTCTGTAGAGTACTAGAATGAACCTACGTAATCGGCGGAGGCATATATGATCTGTGAGTCCAGATGCTGCAATTGGCTTAAAGGGCATCAAAACAAAAACAAAAACATACAACAGCCAGGATTCGCATGTGGTCACCCACCATACTACTAACTGGCCGGCGTGTGGCTTGAGTACGGCTGAGCGGACGGGAAGCCCTATTTTCCACACCCTATGGTCGTATGTGCGTGGTTGAAGCCTTCTAGACTCTATATACCTTTCAAGGTATCGGACTAGGTAAGTTAGAACAGCGACTAGAAATACCTGTGGTTAGGTTTAATTCTATATAAGTTCCCTCTTATGACCCTGTTTTGGACTTTAGTCTTCAAAATTATGCTAAGACTTAATAAAAGTAAAAATAAAAACATACAACAGTCAGGATTCGCATGTGGTCACCCACCATACTACTAACTGACCGGCGTGTGGCTTAAGTACGGCTGAGCGGACGGGAAGCCCTGTTTTCCACACCCTATGGTCGTATGTGCCTGTTCTAGTTGAATAGCATACTATATGCTCTATTGCACACCTTATCGCGTAGCTCTCTCTACTTCGATCGCCATAGAAGTACCTGTTAACAGCTGACAAACTTATCAACTTATTATTGTTCTTTCTACCCTAATTTCGCAAGAAACTCGTTTGAGAATTCAGAAAAGTTTTAATAAGCCCTCAAATTCCCCTTGGGGTCTACTTTCTGGTAGGTTGATACTTATGTAAAGTGTATTCCTCAAAAGGGTCTCGGAGATATATATTCCATGCGGTGGCCTTTAATTGACAGAGTCACCATGTAATATGCCCCGGTTCCCTGTGCGCGTTTCACCTGTCTTCTTACACAAGGCTACCTGGACAACTCCATTCAATCATCATTAGCCTTCATAGGGGAAAAGATTTGGCTGCCTTCGGAAATCACTATGAAGTGAAGCGACCGACATAGAAACGGTGACAGGAATCCTCACTTCTGGTAGGATCCCCAGGGCTGCGCAGTGACTCGTGAAAAGCGGTGTCCATGAGGGCATCAGGTGATTTTTGGATGATGGATTGGATGATGGATTGGATGATGGATTGGATGATGGATTGGATGATGGATTGGATGATGGATTGGATGATGGATTGGATGATGGATTGGATGATGGATTGGATGATGGATTGGATGATGGATTGGATGATGGATTGGATGATGGATTGGATGATGGATTGGATGATGGATTGGATGATGGATTGGATGATGGATTGGATGATGGATTGGATGATGGATTGGATGATGGATTGGATGCTAACCCTGATGCCTAATCTGATAAGCAAGTCTGCAATTCTGAAAAAAAAAAAGCTCAAGATGTGATACCATCATTTCCAGTACTCGTTCAAATAGCTCCTTCACCATAGATACGGATTTTGTATAGAGTCCAAACTTAATTTTTATTCCATGCCAGTCGCCTCGCTCCATAGTCATTTCCGAAGGCGACAAAGTCCTTTCCCTCAAAGAGGCTACTTCTCTTGTATGGGCCCCCCGCTCCAGATTTGACGCTTATCCTATTAAATGGGCTCGAGATATTTTTGTTGTGTCTTCGACGAGACACAATAGTGGTTGAATAGGCCCCTGAGCACCTCTGTGCTTTCCTTCAACTCCCCGCCCCAAAGCAAGCTTGGGACTGGAGAGTCTTGAGAGACCCGAGCACGAGATGATTTCTAGGCACCACCGGCTGCTGCTTCCATGAACAATCTCTCACGCTGGAAATTGTTAGTGGAGGCCCCGAGAAGAGACTACGGTAGATAGAGACAGAGAGGAGAGACCTACCTTCAGGAAGACAGACAGAAGAACGCCAAGTGCACCCGCAACGATCAAAAGAACATAACTAAAGAATTGAAAGTCAGCAACTCGGAATACTTTTGAAAAGTAAATGTTGATCAAGGATGAAGTTGGAAAAAAAACTTACACGTCATCAATGGCCCGAACAATAATATCAAGAGCTGCCGTCTGCTGATCCTTGGTCAGGGTGTTGAAGAAGCCGCTACTCGTGCCTGCGATGGTGTTCTTGACTTCATCGGGGTTGGAATCCGGAAGCAACGCGAGAAGCTGATCCGTTGCCTTGTTGACGAAGATAGCGCCTGCCATGCCCAAGGCCAAAACAATGCCTCCCAGTTGGGCTATTGCTTCATGTTAGCTTCATGGTAGGTAGTGGGAGTGCCGTGATTCAGAATATATGACTTACAAACCATCATGAAGCCCAGAGCCCATGGAATCTCTGTCTTCTTCACCTTTGCCTGCACCACGCTGTAGCCTGCCTGGTTGAAGGCACCAACACCCAGGGCCATGAGGGATGTGTATCCATAGATTGCACTAGCGGAAGTATCCGGCTTGACAAGATCTAAATATACAGCCCCGGTTAGTTCATGTGCATTTTCAACAGCTGCCAGATGAACCTTACACATTAAGACGGCGGCGACAAGCTCGCAAGCGGAACCGAAAAGGTACCACGGGACGTAGTAACCAAACTTGGACATCATGTGGCCATTGGCAATGATGATGAAGATCAGAACCATCACGAACGGCAAGATACGCAAGGAAGCGTGGACGGCAGTATCACCCTGATATCCAGTCAACATCCGTGTTTCCATGGTCAGTTTGAACGCGCCGATTTACTCACCTGAGTGAACTGGAAATACAACGGAATGTAGTAGACCGAGATGAAGAGACCACTGCTAGCACACGCTAATGATAGGGGATAGGCAATCAGTGACAAGAAAACAAAAAGTCATATCGTGGGCAGGGGTTACTCACTGTTGAGAATGAACAGCAGCAACAACGAGCGTCTCTTGAGAAAGTGGATTGGGAAGAGTCTGTTCTGCTCATTGCAGAAGATGTAGAAGGTTTGTTGTATGCCGAACAAGACGAAGAGCACACCGGACACCACGAAGAGCGCAATGGACTGGCCACTGCCCCATGCCCATTGCACTCCTCCAAAGTCAATGCCCATAATCAAAGTTGCCAGCGCACCGATGAAAAGGACGACGCCCACCCAGTCGATGTTCTTTGCCTTCTCCTTGGAGGTGGCATTTGGAAGGGGCTCAAATGAAGGCAAAAGGAGGATGTAGACCGGAGCGAAGACTGCGCCAATGACGAGATTGATGTAAAAAGCCTGATGATGTTCGATTAGATGGAGAACTCGTGAAAGTAACCAGTTGGTTCGACACATACCCAACGCCATGTGGCAGCACTCTCGGCAAATGCGCCACCAATGGCCGGACCAGTGACTGTTCCGATACCCCATGAGACAGCGCTAAATAGTCAGCGCCGGTATGAGCATAGATTTCACCATCCTCGTGGACTTACGTCAATCCAATGTAAAACGGACGCTCGGAGACGGTCGTATTGACGGACAATTGCGTCAAGACACCGAAATACATGCCGCTTCCCTGAAAATATTTTGTTATTCATTGAGATCATCAGGACCCTTTCAACCCAAAGATTGCCGACTTACCCCAGCACCAGCCATAGCTCGACCAACAATCATGGAGTTCATGTCTGGAGCAGCCCCACACAAAGCGGAACCTGCCATAAAGAGGACGACGCACTAGTTGATAATAATTAGACATGCTCCCTGTCGCCTAATCTTTTGTCGTAGACATAATGTCCTTACCCCGATGTACAGCCACTTGGCATTGTAGGTTGCGTAGGCCTTGGACCAAGGAAGACACAAAGCCGATGAGCAGAGAGTGAATCTAGCCAGAAACATTGCCAGGTCAGGAAGATGATCGATTTGTGAGAAAGAGGGGGCGCCTTACCCAACAGAGAGCCACGAAATCTGCTCAGCTTGGTTGAATTCCGTAAGAATAGCCTTTGCAAGATCAATGGGAGTTAGCGTTCATTTGCCACTGCCTGTCAACGTCTGGCGGGAGAACCAACCGGTTGGATATTAGCGACAATGGTATTGTCGAGGGCAAAGAGCATATGGCTCGACAAGATGGCGGTCACAACCAGAATCCACTATAGTTTTTATAAAATTTAGCGACGTCCATGGTGAAAACCAATTGATCCCACGGACCTTGAACCCGGTGATGGATCTCTCCTCTTCTTTCTCGACCTCCTCAGAGGAGCTGTCATTTTTCTCACTGAGCTGGGACATCGAGCCGGGGGTGCAAGGCTCGGCAAGAACGGACGGAAGCCCGGCCTCGCATTTGTCTTGTATTTCAGTCATTGCAACTGACTAGACAGTCGATTTATCGAGGCAGTTCAAGTAATAGATTGCAGGTGAGTTTGAAGGGGTCCGATCTTTGAATTTCCAGGGCACCGGTTCGACTTTTATGAGAACAGACCAGCACCCGATTCCGATCTACTATTCTCACTGAAAGCATGACCACTAATGCTGCTATGCTCAGACACCTGGGATAGCGATGGGATACCGAATCACCTGCCAATCAGACCCAGCAATGGGACCCCTATTGGGATAGCGACGGGCCGGGCTGCACTTAGTTCAGCCACGAGATGCATCACGAAGCCACAATGGGATGCCGATGGGATGACGACGGGCCGGACCGTATTTCTTCGGCGAAACACATCGCCCAAGTCGTAAATGGGATACCGGTGGGATAGCCACGGGCCGGACCGTACTTTTGTGCGACGAAACGCACCACGAAGCTGCAATGGGATGCCGCTGGGATAGCGTGCGTACCTGAATTCTGCATGCCATCTGAGCCTTTGGGGGGTCACGGCTATCCACACTTCCATCGGGTGGTCGATGGCCCCTTTTGGTTCCTTCGACATCTGGGTTCCACTTCCATCCCACTCTTGGCAAGGATAGCACCGTCAACATTGACGGACCTGGCCTCGGAGGGCTAGTTAGGGCGGGCGGCATTTAGGATATCGCAAGCGATGCTAAAGCGCGACTCAATGTGAGAAGCCTATGGAGTTTTAATATAAACCATTTATGTTGATTGCTCTCAAGCATTGTTCTACAACTTCTCTCTCTCTCTCTGTTTTCCACCATCAACATTCTCATTGAAAACATACGTCTGCATTTTTGGAAAAGAATACCCCCACCTGCCTTCATCGTCATCCTCATCATCATGACCATTCACCGCGTTACGCTGTTTAACATCCCCAAACCGGAGAATATTGATCTCCTGGTGGCCGAATATCGTAACCTCGCTCAAGAAGCAAAGAGGGTATGTCCAGGAGAGCTCTCGTGCGAGGTGTCTGGTGTCAAATTTTGGCGACTGACAATGCTGATTGCTCTATCTATGATCGAAAACGACAGAACTCCGAGCCCTATATTCTCGACGTTCAAGCTGGTCGCACTTTGCCCGATGCACGAACCAAGGGCTATACACTAGCCGTGAAGACCACTTTCCGCAATCTAGACGACATGGAATTCTACGATTCTGACTGTGAGACACACAAGCGTCTGAAGTCGGTGGCAGCGCCTCTCAGGGAGGGCGATGTGTTTGTTGCGTATTTCGAAGATGAGGTGGCATTGGCCTCAAGTGTCTAGCTTAAGCTTTAACGAAATATGATCGAGGAGATGTTTGGGTTCTTTACGTGGCTGGCTTCGTATTGTAGGTTGGACTATAACGCTGGGTTGATTGGTAAAACGTGAGTTTGGGGGGGGGGGGGGGGGGGGGGTAAGTTTATTTGGTTATTGTCAATGCCGGAAGCCTCAATACCTGGCCAGAGGATACTGTTTCTGGCAATCCCGACGTGTCGAATCAACCAAGACTTCCGTGTCACGTGAGTGCTGTGCTACCCCGTTGTGCCATTATTTCCATCTTCCGCGGGCAAGCATTTGTACGATCAAGGGGGGAGGATATGTACACTGGATGGATGTTAAAAGTTTGAAAGAAAAAAAAAAGAAAGTGTCATATCCACTGAAATTGTGCATCACGAGGCTGCAAAAGCCGCGCAGTTTGAGAAATCCAGTTCTCTTCAACGTTCCCATTTTGATACGCGGTTGGGTTTTCCGCGAGTCGCGCCGCCAAACCTGACGTGGTATTCCAGAGCTCATCACTGTCTGGCAAAGCAAATTGCAAGTCTGTCAGAGACAGAAGCCGTCCCCCGGGTGGTCGCGGTCCACGATGGGGGCTGAAACTGGACATGTCTTCCAGGAGGTTGGGTTCAGATACTCGGGACTGCCGGCACACTCGGTATAATGACAGACAGAACCGTTTGACCTCTTCGATACCCAGCCAGATAAATACGTCAGGATCCACTCCAGGCTTGAATTGAGTTAACATCGAGGGATAGAAGAACATATTCCGCTTCAGACAGGTGCGCACAAGCGCGACGAGAAGCCGCGAAGGTATTTCAGGCAACGCGTGCGTCAACTGCAGGTCCAAATGGTCATGAGAGAGAAGAAGGGCAAAAATGAGGTGCAACAATATTCCTTGATAGGTTGCCATTGGCCAAGGAGTAGACTCCGACGAGGGTGTGTCATTGGGTTGGACTTGTGACTCGTCCTGGTGAATTGACAAGTCCCATATCTCCTATCGCCCATGATATTAATATGTGAAATAAAAAAAACAACCGGAAAATTATCAACAGAATATGTTACCAACTTTTTGCTCATAGATTGAAAGAGTGAGTTTCTGATGAAGGTCCTTTGCAGTCTGTCGCGCCGTGCTCTCACCCGTCACCCAAAGTCCTATCATAATCACCGATTGCAGAAGAAAAGCTGGCTCACGGTCCGGATCGAACGTCGCAGGGTGTAGAAATGGCCATTTGGGGTGGAAGATGTCGAAATAAGCCTCCACGTATCGTGCGATTCTACGTGGGTTGCTTTCAGTCACTTCGGCACGCTGAATAGAGCCTGATTCTGCCGCAAACGAAGTGGTGGAATCGGCCGAATCCGCCTCTACACCCGCCGTGGAGCTCGTGTCGTCCGTTGGACTGTCGGTAGCTTCCAACACACGGCGTCGCGGATTCGGTGAGTAGAGACACTGATTCCCTCGCTGAAGACAGGCGTCACAGGGAGTCTGTCCGTCGCATTTGGATCTTCGCGCGCGACAGTATTGGCAAGCTTGGATTGCCCGACTTGATTGAAACTCCTTGTTTTTATGATGTGTGCGGATATGTTGCCGGCGCGTGTCATTCCTAGCATAGACGCGGTCGCAAAAGGGGCATTCATAAGACCGTGGTTGGATGTGGCTTTTGGCATGCCGCGTCAGATGTTCCTTGCGACGATAGCTCAGGCCACACCCGGGGAAGTCACATTGGAACGGCGGTTGCTGCGGAGTCATCTGGACTAATCTGGAAAAAAATCGAGACAACCAAAGCGTGAGGGAATGACACGCGCACAATAGGACGGGGAAGATCGTCCAGGCTTCACGTCCGAGGATCGGCGACGAGGTGGATCAGATATGACAATTGCAATGCAGGAGGGTGGGATGGCGAACACGAGGGACCCACGTTGGCGTCTGGGATACCGAAGGAGGACGGAGGTGGTGGGATACCGCTGGGAGCCCGCGATGGGATGAAGGGATGCCGATCGGATGGAGCCGCAGAACTGTCATGCCTCAGGTTTCCAGGGCATCTTCAGCGCGACCAGACCCTTGGTGCGCACGGTCCTCCCCCAAAAGACGCTTCCTTCTTGGCAACTTATTTCTTGGCACTTTTGGGTCATGCCCCTGCTTGGCATCTTCAGCATGACCCCAAATATTGTACAAGAGTAGTGTGCATAACCGCCGCCTTATGCCAACCTCGAACGATGTATGCGCGAGTAAATTTCCGAGTCGCAGTTCTTGATACTACACTTGACATGTTGAGAGTGTATCTACAGTGATTGATGATTACCTACCTTGGTACTTGATTTGACACCTGATTTCGCACTTGAATCTGTACTTGAATTCGTGCTCAAACGAGTAGTCAAAGTGGCAGTGAAATCGGTCGGGGACACAGCCCAAAAGTGCCAAGAAATTAGCGTCTTCTTTTTGGGTCGTGCGCACTAAGGGCTGGGCCGTGCTGAACTGTTACCCGAGGCTTCGACTCGGCATACCGCCGCTCAATGGGTCAGAGTGGTCTGCCGATGGCAAATCACACTCGATCTGAATTGTGAAAAGACCCCTGACTGGCAATTGAGATGAACTCTGCGGAGTACAGTAATACATGACAAATCTTGGCAGACGCGGAGTACAGTAGTATCCCCCGTCAAGTATCCACCTGCTGCTTCGTTCCGACACTTGATGTTCTTGATGGTGTGGGACGGTGTGCTCACTTTCTAATTTTGTCTCTGGTTATTTGTATTTTCTTTTTGGGTGCCCTTCGGGTGGGCAAACTAGGCCCACGTACAGGAAGACAAGAGAGAGAAACGATTGAATTGGGGATTTGCGAACAGGCAAAACAGACACAGCGAAGAGAGAGAAAGCCAGGGTTCAAAAAATCCCCCACTCTATTACATGACGGTTAGGCCTACACCCAAGGGGGAAATATTCGTCAACTTCTCAAGTTGGCATGGATGCTTCTTGGCATGGACCACTTTATGACTCGCTCTGTGCCGTCGGGCTTACCCGTCTCATCACAATGCGGCCCGTACGGCTTAGTGCTTACTTTAAAGTTTCACGAGCGGGTCTACCCTTTTTTAGTTTTTATTCAGAAGAGGAGAGGAGATTTTTGACTCTTCCGAGGCCGATTCTAAGGTTCTCACCAACACGTTATGTAAGGTCTTTGAATGGAGAATCTTGGGAGCCTTAGAGTAGTGTGACTGACACCCCTCTCTCGTCAACGTTGTACTCCCACTTCGTCCGACTGTTTAGTTTTGGTACGAGTTACCGTATCTCCAAAGGTACTATAGGCCACCTGATTGAAATGACCTTGGTTCCTCGATCGGGACGTAACAGGGTTTGGACGTTTTTCGCCTCTAACGGGCGGGGCGATCACCTCGGGTGTTAGGTCACCGGAACTATTGAGTGGCTTTGTCGAAGTAACCTAACGTCGCTCAGGGTGGACCAGTCATAGGGCATCGGCTAGTGATTCGATTGCCCGCCTTACGCTTGCAGAAAGTACTTCATGTGGAGCTAATGGTAGACATCACCCGGGGCCAGATTGGAATCGGCAGTCTCTGGCTGTCACAGACTACGCGAGGGGCCACCAGGGCGCAAGCGGCGTTTTGACAGTACAGAACGCGGATAGTGGATCCCCGCCCGTATTTTGAGCCTCTCCTGATTGATTCCCTGGATTGATGGGTGGAGTTTGATGCAGAATCCGTGACCCACCTTAACGTGCTTCTGGCGGCCGAGAAATCACTGTTACCATATCGTTTCTTCTGGCGAAATGAAACGATTTGCCATCAACTAACGGAGGAAGATGCATGATCACTCGCGAAAACCTAGCCCGGGGCAATTGGAGCGAGTAGGAAAAAAAATCGACTTGCGGTCCATGCGCACCACGAGTGAAAGGATGCACTCTTTTTGGACAAGCTTCAAACTCGAGTGTCCCGATCAGAGAGCAATCTGGCGGTCTTTCTTGTTGCTTGATATTGATTTTTGCTATTTTCAATATTTACTCTTTTCGGTAGGTTCAAACGTGAAGAATAAATCATTTCTCATTTTTCTACCAGAAGAAATTTTCCAACGAATCACTAGCTCCTCCTTTTAGGTACATGCTCTGTTCCACCTTTCCTTTACTCTCCACGGTCTTTCTGACCGGTCAGGGAGGTCAAGGAATCCATGAGACCTGGAATCTCTGGGTCTTCGTCGATGCGGCTGACGTTGGCCACCCGGCCGAAGATGGTGTATAGACCCACAATGACAATGACCTCGAAAATCTCTCGGGTGCTGAAGTTGGCTTTGAGGTCCTCCAGGGTCGCATCGCTGGCGTTGTTGTTGCGGACGAGCTCCTCGACAAAGCGGAGCAGGACACGATCACGCAGGGTGAAGAACTCGGTATCATCAACCTTGCCAAAGGCAATGAGAAGGCGCTTGGCATTGGGCATGCCGTTGACCAGCGCTACCGGGGTGTTGATCTCGAAGACATAGTGAGCACCAATCAGGGCTGCAGTGCGCAGAACCACCAGCTGCCACTCGAGGGTGGGAAGCTCCCGAGTAGAGCGGAACACGGTGCCCAGGAGGCTGGAGATGGAAGGGAAGAATCCCTCGGCGTGGGCCAGAAGCTTGAGCACATTGCGCTCGAACGGAAGGACTTTGAAGGCCTCTGCCAACTCTGGGTTGACCTTGCTGGGGTCCACGTACGGGAACGCAGCTCGCTGGTTGGGATAGGTGGTTGTAGGAAGGGCAGCGCTCGTCTGCACCTTTCCGGTGGCAGAAGTGCCCGCAGATGTGGATTCAGAGATGGAAGACATTTTTGATTGATTGGATCAAGAGAAGACAAGGGAAGAAAGCAGCGTTGAGTAGAATCTTGGAGGATGTCTGAAGGTTCTGGAGTTTGTGTTGGAAAAAAATCAAAAAACTCCGGGCGTATGAGAAGTTATATACATGGCTCCTCCAGTCGATGTCGGCCGTGAAGATGTGATTCTTGAGCTTATTAGTCCACAATTCGCGTAATTCTCATTATTGTATTAGAAATCAAACGAGGTCTTTCCAAAACAACAGGTCTGCCAAAACTGCAAGTCCCGGGAAAACCCCCACGTGTCGCTGCAAGTAGAGTTAAACGAGATGAGTAATCCTAGGCGATCTCGATCTCAGGCGTTCCGTGCATGCATGAGGCTAAATATGCACGAGGCTAAGCATGCATGACACTAAGGTAGACTAATCCATGGTACCTAGATCTAGGCACACTTGCCTTTCTCAGCCTCAACGGATCATGGCCGACGCCGCTTTCCGCCAAGGTATGAACCAAAGCCATCGTGAGCAATGACTGTTGCATCCAATAAGGATAATGGCAAGATGGCAGAGAATACGGATAGACCATTCTTCAACCCACGCTAGGCTCGAAATTCCTCGAGAACCTCGGCTGCTGACGTGGGGGGTGGAATCATCATCGTGTTGAAGTCAGGCCCGGACTCGTATAGATCGCAGAATACTCAGGAGAGTAAGCTTGATCAAACAAAGTTTCATTTGTGGTATTGTGAAATCGGATTTGCCGATTTCGGTTATTCAGAAGAAAAGATGGACCCTACCAAGTGAATTGCTTCCCGTCTGCAAAGGAACGAAGTGCGGAAAAATCCCGAAGGCGAAGAACTTCACAGCCAGCACAAAGGTATAAATAGGAAGCAATGGTAGGGTTCTCACAGAAGTAGAAAATAAAACAACCTCTCTTCCCTTCTTCTTGATACCCCCTTCCAACTGGCTTGTTATATGCCCTTTTTTGGACAAGCAAGTCATTCACAAAAGCAGCCATGGCTCTACAAGCGCAATTACTCCAGGGTCTTCATGCACCCCCGATGATTGTGTCAGAAAGGTTCCAACAAGTCTTTCCTCGCGTGGACGCACGACCAATTCCAACGAAGCGGCCTGGCAGTCCAGATACGGAGACTGAGCTTGTTGACCTGACACCAATTCAGCAAGAGATTATCTCAGCTCTGGGGTTTCAATCAGCATGGACCTCGTTTACGTTTGAGATTCCAGACCAAATGGCCTTCAGCATTGATCGTCTCCGAATGACTTGGCAGGCTGTTGCAGCACACCACCCATTGCTTCGGACTGTCATTGTCCCTAGTGAGAATGGCAATGGTCCCTACCGACAGAGAGTGATGCACCAAGTGATACCTATGGTACTCAGTACTTGGGAGCCAAGCTTCAAGAGCTTGCCCTACTTGGTCTATGATGAAGCGAGTGTCGGCCGCCAGACGTTGACGATCCATTATCATCGCGCTCTGATTGATGTCAAATCGCTACTTCTCATCTGGAATGACTTCGAACTCTTCTTTCATGGCTTTTCATTCCCACCACGCATTCCATTTACCACATACGCCAAAGCAATTGCCCTTCGAGGAAGCCAAGAAGCATCCAAATTCTGGGACAGTTATCTCCAAGGATATTCTGCCAGCCGTCTCTTTGCGCGCAACCTCGTTGCTCAGACAAAGGTTAAAACGAGTGTGTACGGCGATGTGAGCCTTCTCTCCCAAGTTGAGAAGTTTGCACACGAGCATCAAGTCAGCGTGAAAGCGGTGTTCCTTGCCGGATGGGCTGTCACTCTATCTCGCCACCTGCAGAGTCACGATGTGGCCTTTTATACCAACCTTCGGGATTGCAGCTTCGACCCGACGGAGTATGTTGTTGGTCCAATGGACGTAATCGCCCCCGTTCGAATTCAGCTGTTGGAGAGGGAGACCGCGCTCGAGGCCGTCCATAGACTGGAGGGTGAAAAGAGAACCGTTTCTCAATATTCCTATCTGGGAGGAGCTTCCATCAGGAAGCACGGTCACATTCAAACATCTCTGTCATCCATGTTCACCGTTCGCGAATCGGAAATCCCCGTGCACAATGTTGAGAACCCCGACATTACCACAGAAACCACACTCAACTTCGCAACTCGTCAACTCACTCTGGTCCATGACTCGAGTCTCTCATCCCCCCGAGCCACGATCATCTTGCAGCACTTCTGGGAGGCCATCCAGCAGATCATCACCAGTCCAAATGACCAGTATCAGAGCTTGAGGCTCACATCCGAGCAAGAAAATAGCTCTCTGTTGAGCTTCAGGTCCTCTTCTGGAAATGTCTCTCCTCGGATGGTGCACAACCTCATTGAGGAGCAGGCTTCTACCGATGGAAATGCTCCTGCTCTACAGTTTGAGCTCAGTGAGTTCATGAGCTTTACTCAACTGAATGCTGCTGCAAACCGTGTCGCCCATCGTCTTACTGGGCTGATGTCTCCAGGAACCATTGTTCCGGTTCATATGGATATATCCGTTCAGTTCGTGGTTGGTCTTCTGGCTATTCTCAAGGCAGGAGGTGCCTATGTGATTCTCGATCCTTTCCAGCCACCATCTCGCAAAGCATACATTCTCAACGATGTCAAAGCACCTTTCTGTCTGACGAATGGAGGGCCTATCGAAGGGATTGCAGATGTGCCGGCTTACTCAGTTGAAGATCTCATGCAGAATTCCACCCCAGATGCGGAAAACAATCTGGTCTTGTCTCTTGACCCTGAGCAGCCTGCATACATCATTTATACCTCAGGGTCCACCGGCACCCCCAAAGGTGTGATCTTGAGTCACCGCGCAGCTTCCACAGGAATTTTGTGCGCTCCAACCGTGCCCAACAACCGCAATCTGCTTTTCTACAATCCTATCTTCTCGGCAGCCCAGAGAACCATTCTGTCGACTTTGGCCAAGGGTGGCTGTCTCTGTCTGGCAAGTCGACCGAATCTTCAAAGATCTCTGATGCGCCTCATCAATGATATGGAAATCAATTCTCTTGGTATAACATCCTCAACCATTGCGCTTTTGGATCCCGAGATGGTTCCTACGCTGCAGAGAATCAACCTCACGGGTGAATCGCTAGACCCTTCCGTTGTTGCACGATGGGCCAACCGTGTTGAGCTGAGGAACAACTACGGCCTTAGTGAATGTACACAACTCACCTGGGGTCGACAATTGTGTTCAGGAGAGCAACAGTCCTCTCAAAATGTTGGACAGCCATCTGACACGACATCTGCCTATATTCTGGACCCGGATACATGCAACCTAACACCATTCCTGGTTGCAGGAGAGCTGTGTCTCGAAGGTCCCCAAATTGCGAGTGGCTATTTGAATCGGAAAGAAGCAACGGAGAAGGTCTTTGTCGATAGCCCTTTCACTCCAGGGCGCAAGCTGTATCGGACCGGTGACATGGCCATTCGACTGGAAGACGGCACTGTTGAAATTGTCGGCCGGATTGACTTCCAAACCAAGATCAACGGTCAGCGAGTAGAGCCCGGGGAGATCTCCGCTTTCCTTCATCAGCAAAGCTTGGTTCACGCAGCGGTAGTAGTGGCTGCCACTGTCGAGGAAGAAAAAGTTCTCGTTGCTTGCGTTTCGCCGAGTGACACATCGCTGTCCTGGCCTCAAGTGGTCTCTACCCTCCGAGCAGCAACGCTTGCCAGTCTCCCATCCTATATGACGCCTGCATACTGGCTGTCATTCGACAAGCTGCCGGTCAATCACAATGGAAAGACGGACGTGCTGAAACTGAGGAACAAAATCCAGGCAATGGATCGATCTGAGCTGATTAGTGCCTCAATGGATACAGAGGAAGTTCAGCGAGAACTGTCTGATGTGGAAAAGGTACTCCAGTCCGTCTGGAGTAAGGTTCTTTCTCTCCCCTCGGAGGTTGTCACAATCAACAAGTCATTCCTGGCGCTGGGAGGCGACTCACTCAAGGCCTTGCTGGTTATTTCGGAATTATTGTCCCGCAACTACCTTGCGGAGCTTGGTGATATCCTTCGCGCGGACTCTTTAGCCACCGCGGCTTCCTCTTTGGTTTATCAAGAAAACGCATCTGCGGAGCAGGATTCCCCCGCACCATTCAGTTTGATGGCAGACAAAACGGACGTGGATCGGACAACATTTGAAGATGTATACCCTGCCACACCGTTCCAGGAGAGCGTCATCTCCGCGCATCAGGTTGCTGGAGGATATGTGTATCACCGCGCGTTCGACATTGAAGGGTACGACGTGCCTCGGCTTCAGCAAGCTTTTCAGATGGTGATCAACAACAATGCCATCTATCGAACTGGGTTCGTGGCCCGTGGTACAGGTTTCTTGCAGATGGTCCATCGACAGTTCACGCTATCTTGGGACATTGTCAATGACACGGCCTCCGTCGATTCCTATGTATCGCATGTTCATAAGCAAGAGATGGACATCGCGCAACCTCTCATTCGCGCAGCAATTCTGAATGGTCAGATCCTCGTGATTATCATGCACCACGTTCTGTTTGATTTCTGGTCCTCCAAGTTTCTCTTTCAAGATGCTGCAGCCATCTACAACAATCAGACGGTGACTTCCAGGCTGCCATTCAACATGTTCGTCCGGCACTATCAACAACGAGTGAACGAAAAAGAGGCCTCAGAGTTCTGGTCCCATTACCTCCAGAATTCTTCTGCTACACGTTTGACCACAGAGGAGATGCCATTCAATACCGCGAGTCGAATTTTCCGCCAGAGCCTCCGGGAGTTTTCAGCATCTGCAGGAGTCACCCCGGGTGCTCTCATGTACGCGGTATGGTCTATAATTCTGTGGAAGCATACTGGAAATTCTGAGGTCACCTTCGGTGTAACTTTATCCGGACGTGATGCTCCGATTGTCGGGGTTCAGGATCTGAACGGCCCGACAATGACGACTGTTCCTGTCCGAATTCAACTGGAACCTACAATGAGCCTCATGAAAGTCGTTGACTTGGTGCAACAGGAAATCTGGAATGTTGCCCGCTACTCCCAGCTTGGGCTCCGCAGGGTACTAAAAGCATCTGGCCAAGACTCTAGTCTCTTTGATTCCATGGTCAACTTCCTTGTCAAGTCTGATATTGGTCCAGATGCGACTGCCTTGAAGCCATATGGGGAACGACCCATCTGGAACACCGGTTTCAACTCTCTAGAGGTTGAAGAGACGATGAGTGGAGAGTTTGAAATTCGTCTGTCCGGATATATGGAGTCTGTCAGGACCAAGTTCATCATGGAGGAAGTCGTACTATTGCTCGAAACCATCGTCAGGAACGGGCAAAAGTCACTCAAAGATGTGGACATTGTCCCCCCCTCGGAGGCACTGTTCCTCCAGCAGATGTCTACCTTGCCGACTGTCACTGATGCCAAGTTCCTGCACAAGCGCTTTGAAGTCACCGCGTTGGAGGCTGGGGACCGTGTGGCCATCGAGTTTGAAAAAGATGAGCCTGTCAGCTACCGAGAGTTGAACAGTCGGGCTAACCAGTGGGCGAGGTATCTTGTCCAGCAGGGCATTGGGGCAGACTCTTTGGTTCCAGTCTGTTTGGGCAAATCTGTTGAGATGATCACGATCATTCTGGCGATTCTCAAGGCAGGAGGAGGTTTCGTCCCACTGGATCCCGAAAACCCTTCCGAGCGAAACAACTTCATCGTGAGAGACGTGTCTGCCACCATTGTTCTGACTGAAGAAAGCCTGTGTGAAATCTTTGAAGCCGATTCCGGCGTGAAGGTCGTCGACATCTACAACACTCACGTCTCGGACTTTGCTGACAGCAATTTGGATATCGTGGATCTGGAGCCTCATAACCTGGCGTACGCCATCTACACATCCGGCTCGACAGGTCTTCCGAAGGGAGTCTTGGTTCCTCATCAATCCATTGCCGCTGGCATTGAAAGTATTTCGATGGCAGAGAGTTGGCAGCCTGAGTGGCGCGTTCTGCAATTCTCCAATTATGTATTTGACGTGTCTGTCGGTGATATCTTTTGCACACTCGGCATAGGTGCCACCCTCTGCATGGCTCCCATGGAATCTCTTCTCTCCGACCTAGCACAGGTGATCAACTCGATGGGAGTGAACCGACTCTTCCTGACACCCACTGTCGCCAAGTTGATTCACCCGACTGAGGTGCCAGGTGTCAAAGGCCTGTACTTGGCTGGGGAGCCAGTCACCCCCGATCTCGTGGAAATTTGGACCCCACATTGCGTGGTCATGAACTGCTATGGACCGACTGAGGCTTCAATTCTCGCAGCCGCAGGCTATATTGAGCCCGGTGGGAATGCCCGAGTCATTGGACACCCGCTCCCAAACTGCGCCGCCATGATCTTGGAGGTGGACAGCCTGAGACTTGCGCCATACGGAGCTGTTGGAGAGCTTTGCCTGAGTGGTCCTCAGTTGGCGCGAGGTTATCTCAATCGGCCAGAAGCGACAGCAAACGCTTTCGTTCTGCGCGGCGGTGACCGTGTTTACCGGACAGGAGATCTTTCACGATGGCTCCAGAACAAACGCATTGAATGTTTTGGCAGAAAGGATAGTCAAGTCAAGATCAATGGACATCGGATTGAGCTGGGTGAGATTGAGAGCGCCATCCTGAAGACGAACCAGGTCCAACACGCAATCGTCAGCGTTGTGGAAATTCAAAAGAAGATGCAACTGGCAGCCTTCTGCGTGGTCGATTCTCGGAATCCCAATGGTATCCTTCCCGCCGAAGAATACCTTGAGACGCTGACAACTGTGAGCATCAGCTTGACCTCCCTGCCACCATACATGGTTCCAACTATTTGGATTCCTGTCGGAACGCTGCCTCTACTTCCATCTGGAAAGACGAACCGCAAAAAGCTCCTGGAATGGATCAACGGCATGGGTAGCGATGAGCTACAACAATATTCCAACACGGGTGCCCAGGCCGAGTTTGTCGCGCCAGTCAGTACGGAGGAGATTCTTCTACAGGGTCTCTGGGCAGGTCTGTTTCACAAAGATGCCAGCGAAATCAGCAGTACCAGCCCTTTCTTTGCCCATGGTGGAGACTCCATCTCAGCAATTAACCTGGTTAGCAAGTGCAAGGGTGCAGGGTATGTCCTCGCGGTCAGTGACGTGCTTGCCTTTCCACTGCTCTCGGATATGGCCCGTCGTATGAGGCCTGTCAAAAAGGATTCGACCAAGATTGAACATGTCTCTTTTACGGCATCCGATGAGACTTACGCCACTATTGCTGCGGCGGGAGTTCGCCAGACAGATATCGAGACCATCTACCGGGCCCCCCCGGGAGTTGAAGATTTCCTCGTTCGTGGCGCTAAGGCGGAGCAGTTCTGGCAGTGCCAGACCGTTCGACCTCTGCCCAGTGTGATCGACTTCGACCGCTGGATCGAGATTACCACCGAGCTTACCGCAAGAAATGAGATTCTACGCTCCATGTGGTTGGAGGCGGACGGAACGTGGCTCCAGGTGGTGTTGTCCAAGCCCGTTCTGGATCTGCAGATCATTCCTTGCGAGTCGGAAAGTGACAAAGAGGAGAAGATCAACCAGACCTGGGACAAGCCGTTTGAGATTGGGATGCCTTTCATCCGTTACCGTCTGTTTGTTCTACCAGATGGACAGCGCGACCTGCTGCTCAAGATACACCACGCCATGTATGACGGAACCCTGCTTCGCATCTTCGATGACGAATTCAAGGCTCTCTTCAAGAAGCAGTCTGTTCCAGAGACAGTGTCTTTCCGTGACTACGTATCCTACATGGATTCAACTGACCGAGAGAAGTCTCTCGTCTTCTGGAAAGACCTGTTACAGGATAATCTGTCCCCGTTCCCTGAAGCCAAGCATCCTATCAGTTCGGCAATGAGAATCGCCACCACAGACCGAAAGGTGGATTCCTTCGCAGCGCACTGCGGTATCACCGTTCCCATCGTCTTCCAGACAGCCTTCAGTCTCCTCCTCTGTCGCCTCAGTGGGCGCACTGATGTCACTTATGACAACCTGATCACTGGCCGCAATGTCGACATGGAGGAAGCCCAGACCATCGCGGGCACTTGTGCCAACTTCCTCCCTTTCCGAAGTGCCTTTACTGAAGAAACCACAATCAAAGAACTCCTGAAGGACACCCAGTCGCTCTTCTGGATCACAACCGAGAATGGCAACGTCAGTCTCAATGACATCTATGGTTCCATGAACCAGGATCGGGATACTTCCGCCTCGCGCGCGTTGTTCCTATTCCAGCCATTTGACCAAGCCCCTCCTACCGCCAATGTTGTCGAAAAACATATGCGCTGGATGGTGATGGCGCTCAGCAAGGTGCGCATGCCTATTGACTACGCACTTCATCTGGAGGTCTCCAAGACGCCGACCGGGTACACCTTGAAGTTCAAGTATGACCCGAAACTTTACAGCGACGATCAGTTGGATGGACTCATGGGGTCATTCTTGGATATTCTGGAGAAGATGATGTCGCACTCTCGAAGTCGGGTGATGACAATTGTTTGACATGTTTCTTTTCAAAAAAAAGATTTTTTTCCTGTGATATTCAATTTTTGTTGATATTCTTGCGTTTTCGTTTACTAGATCACATTGATTTTCCGTTCCAAAGTCTACAGTTATTTTGAGTCGACAGATGATAGGACTAATGCCTGGTACTCATCATATGTACCACGAGACGTTGACATGTTGACGGGGATGAACCGCATGGAGAACTTCTGTTCTTCAAGCTTATTGTACACATTTTGTGGCCTGATTAGATTGAATTCAAGTATTGCCTCAGCCCCTTATTCGAACAGCAAGTTACCTAGGTAGAAATGGAAACAGAATAGAATATTGTAACAGCGCCCTCGGCTCATGTTTATGGCATCAGATCAGGCGAGAAGACCTAGATAGATGAGAACGGGATGAGAGTGGATTTTAGAAAGGAGCAAGGAAGAATCTTCTCACCAATATCATCTCATACTCGCTCTAACATAAAATTCGACGCCGTTCTAGAGCCCAGGGCGCATTGAAAATTCACTGCGTACTGTAATAGGCTTGAGAACAGCTAGACGGACGGGGAGCCCTATTTTACGCCCTGTGCACATACATACTTGGCAACTGATTGTAGAAGATTGTATTCCTTTCCTCCAGTCTGACTGAGCTTAGCCACTTTGATTATGTCACCTACTCCCTATTATACAGATTAGAGATAATACCGGAGTTGATTTATTATAATACTATTTGTCTGAGCTTATCAGAATCAAGTTCTCCTCTGGTTTACTAAAGAGGTAAAAAGAAATTGTGTAAAAACATACAACAGCCAGGATTCGCATGTGGTCACCCACCATACTACTAACTGGCCGGCGTGTGGCTTAAGTACGGCTGAGCGGACGGGAAGCCCTGTTTTCCACACCCTGTGGTCGTATGTGCTTCATATGGCATAATAGCTTGCTATAATCTCAAGCCCATATCTTATTAGGCATGTATAGTTGTACACAATTTTTCCTGAATGACCGTCAAAAGTTGACGACTCAAATCATCACCTTTTGATTTTTCCTACCTTAAAATTTGCGGCGCATTCATATTTTCGGCACATGATAGGTTCAACGAGCCCCCCCATCTACCGATCGATCTCTTCTCGACCGAGTCAATACTTGTATCAAGTCTATTCCATGCTTCAGTTTCAGTAGTGCATTTTATTTGTCCCCCCTTCCAGCTTTTGATTTGAACAAGTCAGTTGCACCCACATTGTCTTTGTAATTAAAGAGGTGTAGATTTCCAAAATTATCTGTATTTATTATTCATTTTGTAAGACATCTCATACCTAATCTAAGTATCAAAAAACCTCCGAAGACGACATTTTTGCTGCTTGGCAAGGAGCTGAGAAGACCTTGATCGAATCAACAGACCAGCTTCCCAGATTGAAGCGCCATTCTGGTGCTCGCTTCATCCTTGGCTCGCCCTCTTCCGAGAATTCTGGGCTCGTCTGACCGGTATCCTCCAGAATTTGGCATACCTGACTGGGAGAGAATCATGTCCGATTCAAATAAAACAGCCATTAGTCGGAGCCCTGCTGAACCCCACCTTCGGGGTCTTGTGGCCTGAGAATGAGTTCTGGGTGTATGTCAACCCGTCATGGTTGGCCGCTTCATCAGCATCGGACCGATTCCAGTAGTGGTGAGTTTCCAGGTGGAGAGAGGCTCCAAATGCCGAATTACTCTAATTCCCAAGGATGATCAATTAACCCGACAGTTATGACCCTTACATAGATGAGATCTGGAATTTCTAACTTGGAGTCTCTAATCTGGTGATCTTTGCCCTTTCGATTGCGGCCGCAGATACTGATTGTGTCTCGGTATTTCATTTTTTTGGTTGGCTGCCAGCTTCTTTGTCTATTGGTATTATTGTTTCAGGTACTTGTGTACGGATTGAGGTGTATAGCTGTCCATTCCTCAACATGGAAGACTTGTGTGCCGTACTTCCGAGTCCTCCATCATGTGCTTGTCAAAAAGAAGTTTTGAGGATATGTTGGGTTTCACCCACGAAGTAATACATAACTAGGGACGTGGTGAGTTTGCTATCATCACTGCGTGGTTTTGGATTGAATTCCAAGGATCTCAGCTTACTACGCATGTATCACCCCAGGGATCCATCCTAGACAAAGTAGACAAATGTTGATCAAGACACTTGCACCACAACCACTCCTGAACAAGACAGCAAGTGGCGGTAGAAAAAAAGCAAGCAGAATATTGCAACAGTTCCTGAAGTCATGGTCTCAGCGGTGAAGAATGCGGTAATGCTTTCAGCTCAAGAGTGACTTACACTTGATCTCTAGGTCTCTCAGCAGGAAAACTTTGCATCATAGGGGCCTGATATTGGGGCGGCACGTGAGCCTCCTCGTCGTGGGGCATTTTTACCATGCCTTTATCGAGCGCAACCACCCTTTAAAAGTAGGATTTTGATTTCTTTTCGTACTAAGCAAGCGGTTGTGAGGTGAGCAGGAGACAAGAGGTTGACAAGAACCTCAGCAAGTTCTGATACCAGCACCGTGCTTCTTAAATGGATCCTTTGTCTTGAACGTGGCGCATTACACCACAGAAAAAGTCTCGTACTCGTTCTTGTTATCTCCTCTTATGGATAGGCTGAACAGTTAGACACTGTGGTTGGTGGATCGCGGCCAGTGGATCTTATCATCGAGATCTCCAGGTAGTCATGGAGATGATCCACGTGGCTGCGACACTAATTAGAGCCGATCAAGGAGGCTTTTTGATTGGTTGCGAACTGTGTCACATTATTGATATCAATTCGACTAAATCCTCTCGGTGATCCTCGGCACGAATATGCAGAAATTTCCCCATCGAGTATAGTCCGTATCAAGATCTCTTTAGGTCGTTTTTGAGCCTCTTCGGCCTAGCAGCAAAATCCATGGAGCCTTTTGGAGAATTCGAACAATGAGCCAATCACATAATTCCGATTTCGACTGGGTGTCCCATTTGGACATGACTTGGCTTCAGCCTCAAAAAGACTACCACAGCACCCATTATTAAGTAATTGACGGTCGAGGATCGAGTGTAAATTTTTGTTTCAAGGATTATTCAGAGCTAAGATCGACGATGAATAGAATCTGCAATGCACCACAAAGGCCTAATATGTTTTGAAGTTCAATAATGGCTGCTAATTTAATTAAGATGCCATGATGCTATCCACTCGGAGTTGGCTACAAGGCCGCCGCGGTGATGTGATGCGCAAGGCTAACTTGCGCAAGTGAGTGAAGCAGCTCAAACAGTTGTGGGAAAGAGAATCACGTCTGTGCCGTTCGGGCGTCCTTAAAATGGAAATTATTGATCAAAATACAAGTTATATACCCAACAAAAAACTCTCAGTATTTCCTGGGGCACTACCATAACCCCCAAGGGAGTGCGTTGGTGCCAGAAAAAGGGCAAAAAGCAGTCGGGTCGATTGGCATCACTAATCATACATTTTGAGCCGAGTCAATAGTAATGTATTCTGAGAAGATGGAAGCTCGATCAAAGAAATACAAAAAGTCAAAGGAAAAAAAACATACAACAGTCAGGATTCGCATGTGGTCACCCACCATACTACTAACTGACCGGCGTGTGGCTTGAGTACGGCTGAGCGGACGGGAAGCCCTATTTTCCACACCCTGTGGTCGTATGTGGTTGAAAAACAATAGTATTGGATTATATCTTCTATACCAGAGCTTGACTAGGCAGGTTGTCTAGATTATCTTATTCAGTCTCCTTTTTAAGGATGTACTTATTATTCTGTTGTAGTGACATATTACTAAGCTCTTGAGAATCCTGCTTATTCTCGTCTAGTCATTAAGAGAGAACAAAAACAGAAAATTCAAAAACATACAACAGCCAGGATTCGCATGTGGTCACCCACCATACTACTAACTGGCCGGCGTGTGGCTTAAGTACGGCTGAGCGGACGGGAAGCCCTGTTCTCCACACCCTATGGTCGTATGTGCAAGCCCAGTAGTTGAGGTAATTCATATCCCTCACATCGAATTCAAATCAGTAGGTATGTTTCATGAAATACACAAGAGCTCTACATATTGTTTAACTTCATTGTAGTATCCTAATTAAATATCAGCTACCTAGTGGCCAGATGTCATGTATCGAAGTGGATGGGCTGCAGTACACTCACCACTCACCCAGGCCACTGATAATTAGCAAGATAGCATTTGAGGTTAGTGCCCGAGATGAGTCTGCGGGGAGAATATATACATGTACGATTTTGCTGTGCGAGGTTGTTATACGAGTCGCCAATAACGTCGATCGCCTTGACGCATTAGCGTGTCAGCTTCCACATAATGGATTCGAGAATGGTTATAATTACCGTCTCCTCGCACCACAGGATTGATTCCAACTGCAGTCCAATCCGTCCAGTCAGTAGCCAGTGAATCGCCATAATCAAGTCACTCATTCCTTCCTTGCTGGCTATCCTTTCCCTTTACTACTGCCGGTACACCAGCAAATTCAGCCCACCACAATTACGTGGACGCAGTTTACTCGCAATAAGACTTCTCTCGTGAGCTCGAATCATGCTTCTGACTAAGAGTGCCGAAGTGGGATATCACAGTCTCTGACACAACCGCACTGCAAATGTTAGGTTTGCGTCCGTCAGAAGCTAAGCGATGCGCCAAGTATAGCCAGTTGCCCTGAACAAACCAAGCCATGCAGCGAGAATCTGTATTAACAGCCTTGTGGTAACAGGACTGATTGACTCACGTGGGACGGCTGAACCATAAGGAGTCTCGACGATGTCCTATCCGATGATCAAAAATATCCCTGCGAACGTGGCTGGTGGTGTCAGCCTGTCAAAAGAGAATCCAGCTGCCGCCGATCGGATCAGGTCTTCCTGCCTCCGAGAGGGTCTCCTTTGGGAATTAAATTCTGCATGCATTTCCACTGTCATGATGGCAGTCTTTTCTATCAAAGAAATGTTGGAAAATCAATCTTAAAAGCTTTCTCCACATGCTCAAACGGAGCTTCGGCCATGGTGCCAATGGAAGCGATGTATGAAAGACCTAGTGTTTGTCAAAACCTGAACCTATCTCTGTTGTGTTGTCAATCTTGTTATGATTTCACTGAGGCAATGAGGCTCATTCCCTGAGCTATTCTTGAATACTTCCCTTGTCACTTTCTTTCCCAAGGACCAGAGTATCAGTATAGCCGTGACTACGGATCATCATCCAAAGGACAAGGTCATTTGTCCCCACTCAAAGTGGCGAGGAAGAACCCTGCATCACTAGTAAATTGTGCCCTCTGTTGCAGACTAAAAGCTCTGCACCGTAGCACTACATTCGCGGGGAGTCTCGGAGTTGGTGACTTTTGGATACTCCACCGCCTGGTGGACCTCGGACTCTCCTATGTAGGCGAGTCAGCCCGATGTCGAAAGATGAGATTTCCATTTCACAACCCACAACGATCAGCTAGAATCACGCGATATGGACATACATAGTTGCGGTGTGGCCATTTTCTGCTTGTTTTCCTTTTTTCCCTTCAAGCTTTAATAGACAGCTTGTAAAGTGACTAGTTTGAAACAAATTCCGCTTCAGCACACACACACACACACACACACACCACACACACACACACACACACCATTCGCCATCACCCAGCGGCTTCTAATTGAATAGCCTCCATTTGCCCCAAAAGGCGGTCTCTTGGTGCTTGGTAATTGGCTTTTGATTTGTAGCCCCCCAGCCTACCTTGGTTAGAACTTCTCATCTACATCGACCACACCATTCCTTTCTCCTCGTTCTGGTTGCGGCTCCTTCTTGTCGCTGGTCCCCGAGGCTTGGCATCTGCATTTACCACCAAACTCCAACTTAGATTGGCCGAATGAAAAGCGAGGCTGACGCTGACAGCTTAATTGCAGAAAGTTGAAAGCGGGTTAGCCCGGTATGGCTACCGTGATTACGACCTTGGGAAGACCCTGCATAGATCCCGTTAATGATAGGTGCCAAGAGCCCTCTCCACTTCGCCAAGAAACCCTTTATGAGATAATTAGCCCCCTTCTTCACCGTTGTGAATCATGCCGTCCATCAATATTAGGTCATTTCCTTCCCTTATAGAGCCCTCGTGCTTGACTATCTTATCAAGAATCTATTCGCGTCGTCGGGAATAGACGGATTCCCTGGAGATCACATAGCCGCAGAGAGGTTCGCAACAATGCTCCACGTGTGCTCCTAGATCAAGCAACCTCTAGCGCAGAACTCGGTGGCGTTGCTAAAGGGACCGTTAGGCGTCCAGCCTAAGATGTAAGAATCTCATTTCTATGTACTCCGTATACCACCTCACCAATTGTTCCAATCAAGCTCGAGATTTCCAAAAACAATGTGGATTCTGGATTATTGGCTATTGGCAGTTCTGTGGAACTTGGAAGGACCCCTATCTCCAGATCTGGACGTGAGCATGATTGTTGAGCGTATTCACCCGCATGAGGTTACACTAAGGCGTCCATTGAACTGCAGTAAGAAAGATCTCTAGATTAACTCTACTTACCGTAAGAGTGGCTCCGACACGCACAGCACATGGAAAGCATATAAATACTTACTCCTCAGCCAAGTATCGAAATTTTTAATTCATCTATCTTCAACGAATAAAACAGTCAATTTCATTCGACAAGCAAATATGCAATTTTTCAACCCCGTGTTTGTGTTGATGGCCTTGGTCACCTCTCAAGCCATTGCCGCACCCGCAGGTAAACACCCTTTCCCTCTCAGTCAAGTGCGTTTGAACCTCCATTGATCAATCATAGCCGAGGTTACGGACCTGGAAGCCCGCGCCAAAAATTGCGTTACTGTCAAAATCTGCCACGGCTACAACTGGGAGGGCGGCTGCTATAAAGAATGCCTGGAAATTGGTAAACCTCATAATATCAGGAAAGAATATCGGAAGAACGTGGGCTCGTTCAAGATCGGAGAGAAGGGGTACGAGTGCACTGCTGGAAGGTAAGTTTGCCACCTCGCGACTATATGTAAAGGATAGGAGCTGATTTTTTTTATCAAGCGCCACGGAGGCGTCGGTGGTCATGCACTATCCTGGAAAGAAAAGACTTGAAGATAGAGCGATCAACCATCTTGACGGATACCAGTGCATGAAGATGAAAAATTAGGCGCTTTCAAAAACTGACATGGTGCTGTTATGGGGCCTGAAGGTTATGTGAGGAAATGACGGGCTTGGTCGTGAGGGGGGGGGGAGGGAATACTGCAATCACTCCAGTGGTGTCACTTTCGGGAAACCGTATGCATGGGCATGTGTATGTACACAATTCGAAAATACAACGTCAGCATCCTATATGATATGCTGCCAGATTTATCAGAAAACGTTTGTTTCATGTAGCCTTGGAAGCAACCTCACACCCGGTTTCGGACCCTACGTAGCAAGTGTAGGTAAGCTTCAGAAGCGGTGGAAAACACGGTGAATCAAATGCTCTGACTGGGCGCTTTTGAAACGAAAATGACAATCGATTGCTGTTCATTGCGTGATATCTAAATAGGCTCCTTACCTGGACATCTGAGTAAATGGTTGCGAAGCTAGTGTCAAGGGAGGATGCTGACTCTATGTGTTTGGATAAGACATGTGTTTTGGAACCACAGGCTGGTCTTTAAACATACGTACAGAGTTCCAGGTTTAGCAAGGCCTTCAATCTATCCACATGTGACCACTATGACTGAGCAACCATATAGGATCCAGGTCTTTTTATACTTGAGCCCCGTACATCATTCCTCGAATCCCTTGACTTGTTTCATTCGTAGGCTGCGCATGAAAATTTAGTTGAAATCCTATCGCAGGAAGAGGAGATGTCGATTTTTTTCATTTAATCAATCTCTGAAATTTGCGGCTGGAACTCGTGGATTTCAATGGTACAATAATCTGGAAAAAAAAAGAGAGAAAAAAGAAAACCAACGAGATGAATAATGGAGCAAAAACAACAGAAAGCCCAAAGGTGCAGAGCCAGAAGCGTGCACGCTCTCATTCGAGTTCACCTTTATAGGTACACTTCATTCTCGAGTGACTGGCCCAGGTAAAGCCACAATTCTCCGAGAACTGATGGTCGTCCCTCACACACTCATATCCGCTTGCGCTAAAATCGTCCAAGGCGGTTAAGATGAGACCCTCTCGACCCCTTCCCTTTCCGCAACTTTTCACGTCTCGCTGCCAGATGCCCTGACCCATAGGAGTGTCCACTTTGACCATATCTTGACTCTTGATGCTGCAGAATTTTTCAAAGGCCGAATCCACAGGGTGATCATTGCAAGACTTGTATTCTCCTTCTTTGCCCCATTTCATAGTGATCAGGTCGCCGCAGTGAGGAAATCCACTGCCGGAAGAGAAGCAGCCGTGGCTGAAAATGAGGTATCCGATCTTCTTCTCGTTTGGTAGATCATCACGTGGGACTAATCCGGATTGGGATCCCTTTTGGGTCAGGATGTTTTTCGCGGTAAAGGAGATGTCAGGATGTGGGACAGCAGTCACGAGAGGAGCCGTCAAGGCTGCAATGAGACTGATGAGGATGGAACGCATAGTGAATGGAGGTAAAATGTGATAGAGATATCTCAATCAAACAGCTGTGGTAGGCTTTTCTTCTTTTGATTTTCCCAAGTCGGGTCGGGTCAGGAAGAGAAGGGTAGAGGAGATAGCTTTTGGGTTTGTGTTTTTTAATTCACTGATGATAGTCCTGTCGAAAATAAGATCGCACCGGCCTTTATATAGATGTTCAACCGCAATGGTCTGACTGAGTGTCCGATTCATAGACGAGCAGTTTATTTTTGCAAGGCTCAGTATCAAACTGAAGCCTGTGCGGTATGAAAACGAAGGGGTGGCGACGAACAAAGTTCAGGCCTCCAGGGCCCCCATACCCTCGGACTTCCCATGATCACAGCAAAACACCATGTCCAGTAACGATAGCAAGTCTCACGAGGGTACAGTCCGGGTCTTCATTTGCACTGCCCTTCTCTTGGACTTGGCGCTTATTCTGAGACCAGTCCCCTCGCCCCGTTTGATGTCAGGCGGATTCTGCGATCTTCATACTAAAACGACCCATATTAGCAGTCGTGACAGCTGATTTATCCTTTGTAACTTTCTTCATTTCTTCTCCAACTTCAAATGATCAATACAATTGGTGATATGCCAAGTCATATTATTCTTGGCGTTGTGTTTGTGGCTGACAATGTTCTCATGGATAGTTGGTGGCGATGCTCGTGCACGCAAAAAAAGTAAAATAAAAACCCTGCTCTAGGTGTGATTTCATCTCGGGCGTTGACACGACTAGTACATGCAGTACATACATAGAAAAGTTTGTGCTGAAATGCATTACCAGCCAGGTTGAGAGATACTAATATAATTACTCGGCGTTGAACATACATCGTCGGCCAACGCTGATTGACTAGTTCATTGCACCTGCACAAAAGAGCGTAAGGGAGATAGATACCCAGCATCCACAGTCCCAAATATTATGTTCTATATTGACTATTTTTACCTCTGGTTCGCCCTTCTATGACTCTTTGAAGTAACTTGATCACATCTGCTTTGGTAAATCTTAGGCGTCTACTTTGATAAATCTATACGTGTTGGTTGCCAATCTGGTTGGAGGGATACATTCTGAAAGTCACAGACACTGAATTTCTTTTTTTTTCAAAGTCACCCTACAATAAAAATTATTCTAGGATCCTTCTACCGCGTCTTACGTTCTTGACCCATCGGTCCTTGTTCATCATGAGATATACCTATAAATAGGTAGTGTACTGGGACCACCTGGCCTACGGGTATTTGACACGTGATGATAGGATTCTTTTCTCAATCCTGCTGATTCTATTGCTTAGGGGGAAACATTGATTGAAAGCGATGACCCAGATCTTGAGGTTGCCTGGGAATAGGCTGACTCTGACTATGACAGTGATATTTAGTTGTTCGGTGCTTGGGGAAAGAATGACGGAGAGATTCAATACTTTACTTATCAGTCTTGTTGTTGGATTGCAGATCCCGAATCTTGTGGTATGAGAGAGAGTGAGTGTGTATGAGAGAGAGAACAGTAATCACTTGCATGTTGTCTATTCATCATCTCGTAAGCTAGTAGTTACAATGTAGAACAATCATTAATGAAGAGGTTGATCTATTTGAGTGACATGATACTGGCGGTTGTTTTCTCGCAAGTGATGGTCCGCAGTTGACATCCTAGTTTGGCGAAAGAGAGCGAAATAAAACCAAGTGGCGAAGATGCTATGAACTCAAAGGTCGAGTCGTTTTTTTTGGTCATTGCTCTCGTGGGCTGCTCGGCAGTGTTGGAATTGCTCGGGTCTGCTGAAAAGCCTTTTCAAAAGGTAGATAGAGATAGTCGGGATAATTTCTGATGGTTCAGGAGCGCTCTTGCCCGAGAGATGACGGGATATACCCCCTCATTTTGATATGACAGCCTGAATGGTTCAATAGGGGGAAATGATACGTCTTGGAGCTTCGTTTTTTTTTTCTACGAGCGCGCACGGAATGAATAGGTACAGAGTTCAGAATCTCTATAATGATACAGGTTCCATGTGTATAGCTGGAACTACTAATAATCCCCTGTCTTTGACATATATACATAACTAAACACAAAAAGGAGTACCCGATCTGATCCCGAACAATGCCGGCGAGGTGTTTCTCAAAAATGAAGCGTGATCGAGACGAGATGGATACATCTCTCCAAAAGGTTCAGAAGAGATACAACCGTGAATTCTCAAGTCTGCTTCCCCATAAACCTCATCATCCTTTGGATCATCATGTACCAGATCCTCCCTCTTATCCACTCACAGCCGGAAAGACACTCCATCCCCCGGCCGAAGCTGGAGGTGCACTTACAGGCGTCCTGAGTCTCGGTGCGGGCACCGCGGGCAATGCGGTAATGCTCGATCCCGTCTCGGCGTGAGATCCCGCGTCACTTGCCCGCTCCATGCTCATGCTGGCGCTGGCACTCACGCTCCCGCTCACGCTCGACCCTGTACTCGTGCTGACGCTGAGATTGACACTGAGACTCGTGCTCCGACTCATACTTCCCTGATGCCGCGTGCGAGCACGACCCAGCCCACGACGATGACCCGGACGGTGTGTCTGACTCAGATTTGGCGTCTGACTATTCTCCGAAAAACTCTTCTCTAGCTCTTCATCAATGGCAATGGACAAGACGTGAATCCGTGGCGACGCCGAGGGTCTCCGCTTGAACGAAAAGGTGTTGAGTTGCGGCTCGGGTAGTTGCGTCCAAGATAATGATCCGTCATGGTCCGCTGCTGCCGCCGGAGTTGTTTCTGTCTTTCTTGGCGTGTTCGTGGTGGTGGTCGTCGTCGTTGGTGCTGGGGCGGTCGTCGCTGCGGGTCTAGATTTGGACCTCGATCTCGATCTGAACCCGGAAAGGGAACTGGATCGATGCTTGGTTTTGCAGGGTTTGGTCGTCGCGGGCGCGCTCGCGCTCGCGTTGGTGGTGACATCTGTCTGTGCGGTCTGTGGCCTCTGACCCGGTGCCCGGGCCTCGGAGGCTGAAGGCGACTTGGCCCGAAAGACGCTACTGGGCCATTGCTTGGTCTTTGCCAGGGATGCTCCACAGCAATTTGCCGTCTTGGCGATATTGTCCCAGGCTTCAACGACACGGTCCGTTTTGAGAAAGTGGGAGATTTGGTCTTTCATGTTTTCGACATTGGCCACAGGTTCCCCGTCGTGGCGAAGGGGCTCTTGTAAAGGGGGTTGTGCGTGGCCGGCGGTTTGTTGCTGGCGCAGTGGCGACGGTGATGCCATCGCCGGTGCCGATGTCGCAGCGACAGATGCTGACCGCGCGGGACGAATGGATTGCTGGGTGCGTGGTCGACTGGGCATCCATCGTGATTTTGGCCGGTCAAAAGAGGTGCTTGGTGGTTGATGAATTGTCTGGAGACCGGGTGCGGTCGAGGGTCGGTGGTCCAGGTTGATGGTGGCGTTGGTGCTCGTATTCGCAGCGACATTGGAGGGTGGGTCGTCGAAAGTTCGCTTGGAGAGAAATGGCCGAGAAAAGGAAAATGCTCTGGACAGTCGCGAGGCGGACCGCGACGGTGGACGTGGTCCACCCGTGCTACTGCTGACATCGCCAGCCAAGGCAGTGCACGACCTGGCGCGATTGAGAACCTGGGGGGTCGTGCTGTGTGCTCGGGATGGGTAGGACCCGGGGGAGTTGATCTGGCCGGGATGGACGCTGAATCGATCATCCCACCTCGAGGCCGGTCGAGCATCCAGCTCTGTGAGCGGGTCAACCGGGAGCGGCTTGTCGGATGATTTTCGTCCAGGAGTGCCCGGCCCGGAGCCTCTGGAGAAGAGTTTTCGACGAACAGACTTGGATCGCGTAGACATGCTCCCGTTGGCATTGATCCTTGAGCGCTGCACGATGACACCCAGTCAGCGCATGCACGTTGAGTTTGGCTTTCCACGAAGGGCCGAAGCGTTTTCCTCTTCTCTTCCTTTGGAGGAGGATCCCCCTCTTTTTGACGCAAGACGACTACTTACCAACTCCTTTCGGCTGGCCACTCCCACCCGGCGTTGCATTTCCATAATCGTAAAGGCAAGCTGACCGAGAGCCTGCTGCAGGGCCTGTCCCTGTCGATGAAGCTTGGCAAGGGTCCCAATCCAGCCGTCCATGTTTTCCAGCATGGTGCGAGCGAAGGTCCGCAGATTGTCCGCTTCAAAACAGCCGTCATTGGTGATCTCTTGGAGATAATGTGAGAAGATCGCCACCGCTTCTTTCCCCTTGTGCAGGTCCTTGAGCGCATCGATGATGGCCAGGGTGAATCGCTCGACGGCGTGTTCAATCTGGTCATTGTAGGAGATCAGTGCGAGTCGAAAGTGTCGGTCATCCAGCATTTCATCGAAGACGGCCAGATTGCCGAGTGGCAGACTCAGGTACTGAATCCGCGTGCGCACGTCCAGGTGGATGATCAAAAAGTCCTCGGTCGTCCGTTGGAGGAAACCATCCATCTCGTCCACGTGCCCCTGGAGAATGCGCATGACCGTGACGGGAGACTTGGCTTGTTGTCTGGCCAGTAAATGTACGCCAAAGACCATCTGGGAGACCAGCTTCCAGAGGGGATGGTACCTGTGGCCGGGAGCACGATTAGTCTGCAAGCTTCACAAAGCCCCCCCCACGGCCCGGGGTTGAGGTTGAGAATATGGGTGATGGATGCCGGAGACACCGGTGGGCAGGAGATGCTGGTGGGGCTCACTTTTCCGAGGCTCGTTGGCGCCATTTCCTTCCACAGAGTCGTTCATATTCATCATTTTCGAGCAGATCCCGCCGGCGGGTTTGCGCATCCACCTGTACAATCCACTGTGCGGCGACGTCGGGGCTCACCTCGGCGATGGACTCTTCGAATGGGCCTTGCAGCTGCGGAATGGGGTGACTTGGCGGAGGGGTCGCCGGGACCCTGACGCCCGTCGCCATGGACCTTTGTGGGGATGGAATATAATCTTCTATCGGTTGCTTGCGAGAGATGATGGCGATTTGCTTCTTTTGTTCTTTGGAGAGGGGGGTTGGGGTTGGGCCAGCGAGCCGTGTTTCGTATCGTCGCCGACCACCGTCTAGTTGCCGTGAGGACTCCAACCGCCCATGATGGGTAATAATTAGTCTATGATGACGGCCCGAGGGGTACAAGAGTCCAATTGGAAGAGTGAGAGAATGGGAGAGAAGAGCCCAACTCTCAGCGAGGGCGACGCCGATACAAGGAGAGAGAGAGAGAGTGTGTGTGTGTGTGTGAGAGAGAGAGAGAGAGAGAGAGAGGACAAGTGAGAGAGTGAGGATGTTTGAACCAAGCGGGGGCCAAGTGGGTATAGATAGTCCACGCAATGATGTAGAGTGTCAATGCAGGGCGGCAGACGTGGAGCCCGACAACTCAAATGAGATGCTCAGAATGGGTTGAAACGTGTGTGAGAGGCCCGTTGAGTCATTCCCGATCAGGACGCCCGAATGGCTGGAACAAGGACCACCGAGCGCGTGGCAGTGTACTGGGCCCAGAACCAGATGTGCTGATGATGGTTGATATGATGGCTGGACGAGGCGACATCCCACCCTTTCGGACGTCCAGCCCTTTTGGGGGCAGTGAGCAGATGGAGAGAATCTCCCTTGAGAGAGGGCAGGAGAGGAGGCTTGACGGTGGTCCGTCGTTTAATGTTGGACTCACGGGACGGGAGGTAAGATTGGAGATCACTTTGTGTCTCAGCACCGTCGGTGGCCCCCCCCCCCCAGTGGGAGACGGTGGATCCGATGAAATTGTCAGAGAAGATTCGAAGCGGAGTGTCAATCATTCGAAATCCAGAACGAATCTCAAGGCCTTTGGGTGTCTCTTGCGCGTCTCGATTCCCTCTGGGGGGAAAAAAGTGGAGTCTCGGGAAATTAAAAAAATCGCCAGCCCAGTCCAGTCAGGTACCCGTTACCACGATACCGTACCTGGTAACAAGAAGACCGTCAAAACACGTCAAACAGACTCGATTGCAGTACTCTGGAGTCTGGACATTCTTGACATGGAGCAGGACGGTATAGCTTAGTACGGAGTACCGTCAAAGTGCAAAGAGGGAATCACCAAGAATACTACTACGTAGTATCATAGACGTCTAGAGCTCTATGGAGCGAGGTGAGATTATTACAGGCATAGAACATAAGAACAGCACTCAACCCTCGTCCAAGGCGGATGTAGCCGAGATACTAGGGAGAACAAAGTAGTCAGCATCAAAGCAGTCAAGCAAGAGCCAAGCCCATTCACAGACCTTCAATTTGGCGGCATGGCTCAGGTAGGTGAGGAAAGGGTTTCCCACGCGAGATCGATCGTCCAGATGTCACCCTTGACAACGGTCTGGTAGACATGCAAAGCCTCCTTGCCCCACACAATATGAAGACCGAATCGATCCCATTGACATCACCGTACAGCTTGTGGGGAGGGTATACCAAAAAGAGAAAGAAAAAGAAAAAGACCGTGGTGGGAAAATGGTTCATGACTGTAGTTCCGCTGCTGGAATCTGCGTGGTCTGCAAGGGGGGATGAAAGAGAGAGAGAGAGAGAGGTTGAGTGGCTGGAGACAAATCAACCATCAGATCGAGGATCGAGGGATCAACCCTTTGGGGTGTGATGGCGGGAAGAGAAAAGGGATGTCGGGAAGGGAATCATGTACTAGTGGGTGGATACTCGAGATTGCCTGGCGAGGACAGTGTTCATTTACTAAGGTAATAGTGTACTAATGTGCTATTGTGAGGACGGTAAATAGTGCTAGGACATACTCCTGAGTTCTCGGGGCGATCTCTCATCGAGGTCCACTCGAGTCAGTCCAGATCAATGCTTGGTCAGGTCTAGACCCGGATCGTTGATTGTCTCGAATATTCACTCACTCTCTCTCTCTCTCTCTCTCTCTCTCTCTCTCTCTCTCTCTCTCTCTCTCTCTCTCTCTCTCTCTCTGACCATCACTTTAATATCATTCACGAGTCTGAATTGTATTCAATCATTCGGTCATTCAGTCATTCAGTCATAAAGAAAATATACCCCCCCCCTCCAGATTGGTCCACCAGCCCGTGTACACCGGTACATCACGATTCCACTCGCACCTCAACATCCACAATCCATCGCCACCCAAAAGAAAGGACAGAGGTCAAAAAGAGCAACGGCAAAAATTAAACACACACACACACGACAATATACATCTATCCATGCATATATACCTCACTCTCCCAATCCCAGCTCCCCTTCGGCAAACAGAGGGTCCCAGAAATTCGTCGGCAGCGAGAGATCCAAAAACTCGCCAAAGAGAAGATCGATATCCGTCAAGTGGTGCTGGTGATCTTCGTCGCCGTCCCCGTCCCGATGAGCTACCGGAGAAAAACGGTGCTCGTCCAAGTGGCGGTCCGAGTAGCAGCAGCAGCAGCAGCAGTAGTAGTAATAGTAGCAACAGACGCCGATGCTGGCGCCGGTACCAGAGCATCTCTCACATTTGGCGGATACCCAGTCTTGTACGTCCCATGAGAGTCAGTCCCAACGCTGGGAGACTTGAATCTGCAATCGTCATGCCTCTCGCCCACAAGATTGTCCCCGTCGACTGGTCGAGATAGCGTTTCACTTCCAATAGAGAGGCTACCACTACCACGATCCTCATCCTGATCCCCATCTCCCCCCATCTCAATCTGCATCAACGCCTTCCGGCCCAGCCTCGCCATCGCCTCGGCCGCATACCACTCTGCACTCAGACTCTCCAGCAGAGCACAACTTGCGGCGAGACTCGCTTTGGCTCGGTCCAGATGCGTGATGAGTCTGCTCGAGCGCATTTCTCGGTATGAGACTCCCAGGGCGAGAGAGAGGGCGTAGGGGATGATGGGGAGGGCAGGCAGGGAGACGGTGCGGGTGAGTGGAAGAAAAAGCGGACCATCACGTTGGGTATCTTGATGTACGTCATCATGGGCGGATTCCGAGGTGAGGAGGAGGGAATGAATACGTAGAGCGGAAAGACCCTGTCGGAGAGAAGAGTGTTTGGTGTGGTCGAGAGGTTCCCGAGGGGAGTAGCGCCGGGAGAGAATGGCGACGGAGTGATAGTAGAGTTCGAGGAGACCTGAATTTCTCTCGAAGAAGAGGGAACGGAGGGTTAAAATGGAGTCTTGGGGAAGTAGGATGATGTATTTCACGACCACGACGGGGTGGGGTAAGCGGGGCCAGACGCAAGGGGGAGGAGAGAAAAAGGACAGAAACGAGGTCAACTCAACCGGGGGAATCGCTGCAAAAAGGGAATAAGGTTTCGAGACTGACAGAGAGTAGAATAATTTAGATCGCGCCCTGGAACCGTCTCGCCGACGAGATCCTCAAACGCAGGGAAGCCATCTTCCCATCCACTCGTACCCTCCGCCGAGGGTCGATAGAATCTGATCACCGTGGCGAGAACCTCGGAGATGCGAAACCACACACGAAACGGCTCAAGATGGCCGTGATCGGGGTTGGACTTTGATGATAGAGTTCGAGGTCGCGTCGGACCTGTTTGCCCTTCATTCATCCCATTTTCCATCCCCACGTCCATCACATTCCCCATCTTCGATCTCTCGTGCCCCCACGGCCGCTCCAGTCCAATATCCCGATCCGCCAGAATGATCGGCCTTCCTCCCAAACAGGCATGCATCTTATCCAGGGTCCACAGTCCCCAGAACAGCAACGACAAGGCATCATGCGGATCTCGGCTGGTCCCTGGCCGTGCCAGGTGTAACCCTACGGTTTGAGCCTGGTGGATCGCTTCGCAGAGATGCAGGGATGCGGCTTCAGCGCCTTCATACCCTTCGCAATGCAGGGACAGGAGGGCAAGGATGCGGATGCGCGTGTACCGGTCGGGCTCGAGACCGGCATGCATGGCGGATACGAGGCCGTGGTAGATTTCGGTGCAGAAAGATCGTGAGGGAAGGGGGTTACGACTGCGGCTGCGGCTGCCGGTGGTGTTGGTGTTGGAAGGATTTGTGAGATGAAGATGAGGTTTGACCGCAGGGTCTTTGGCCGCAACGAGACAGATGGCTCGTTCAAGGAGTGGGGAGAAGCGTCGTTGTGGGTTGGCAGCGGCCGCGGGAGTCACAGTGGTATCAAGAGCCTGCGCCGGTCTCGTGGATGGATCAAGTAGCGGAATGATGGGATTGATTTTGGCAAAATACAGTGTCGTCAGTGGCTCGACTGTGGACCAAGGAAGACGATTGCAGGCTTGCATGGCTGATTCATACTGCTGGAAAAGCCGTCTTTCAGCGATACTGTGAGCGGAAGAAAAGGCTTCATCGGGAGCTTCAGATGGGCGGCGGCGGTGATGATGTTGGCCATGGTAGTGACTGTTGGAGATTGTCTTTTCATGTGAGGAAAAAGACCTCGACGCAGCATCTACACGATCCGCCGAATGAATCCAAAGACCAATTCGATCGCGTAGAGGAGTCGCGGAGGATTCATGCAGTCGCTCACGAATGACTGCTTCGGGATTGAGATCACCCACGAACCGCTCCGTTTGCGCTGCTGATGCTGCGCCGAGAACAGGCTCTGTAGAAGTAGTCCTCCTCGCCGTAGGACTATCGGGGACCGAGTCCGAGATCAACCGAAAGCCATCAGACCTCTCGCTGGTGACCATCTTCACCATGTCGAATCCAAGCCTGACGATTCGACACATTCGACTCTTGAACCCGGGTCCTCTTCCGAGATGGCTCCTCCGACTCCGGCTCAGAGCCTGGCAACAGGTGCCGACATCGTTTCTGCAAACACAATGAGTTTTCTGACCGATAAATACTTTCAGACCACACCAGGCTAACCCAATTCAAAAAAAAAGGAAAGAGAAAGAGAAAGACGGAGAAAACGACATCTCACCTTTCGACGCTGACAATCCGCACACGCCTTTGCTGCCCGCACCCGATTCCTCGACTGGGGCGTATCTGCCAACCATGTGAGTTGCATTCCATGAAGAATAAAGAATCTCCCTGGGGTCTGATAGAGTCAATGTAAGTTGCAGTGTAATAAATTCTTGTATCCAAGAGGAGGCCGGCAGTTAAATAAATAAGTACCAGTGCGTACTGCGTAAAGAGTCAGCTCAGCTCAGCTCAGGTAGCACTACCATCGTCACGAGTGAAGATTGAAAGAAGGTCACATCCACTTGGAGGCTGAGGGATGGGTTTTCTCGGCTCAGGTGTGGAGCCTTGTTCGACAGGTCCACGTGGTGTGGAGGATGCGGATGTGGATGGGGGAGCTTGTGTGTAGGTTAGTAGCTACCTCTGACTACTAGCTACTATTGTCATTTGATCCGTGCAGTAGGACGGGAGTAGTAGGGATAATATACAGAGTATGTTCTATGTTCAGTTGAATAGTGGGTTGCAGACCAATTAAAAACTACCTCTGTAGGTCCTAGCGCACATATATGCTACCTAGACATTTCTACTCGTTTACTCGTCTGTCATTGACTAGTCTACTCCAGGTATAGGCCTATTGAACCTGTGAATGACAAAATGGTACTCGTGCCCAACTCAAACAAAAATAGATGGTCCCCTTTACCGGGAGACAAATATAATGAATCCCATTTATAGGAACGATATTTCCCGCCTATACGTGTCCCACTCAAATCAAGCCACCTTTTTCGTATTCTCTCCCACTTCTTCGAGGATTTCTTTCTTTTCCGCTTCCACCAGAGCTTCCAGCGCATCCTCATCGTCAAATTCATCCTCGACGGCTTCTTTGGTTGCGGTCGTCTCTCTCCCCGTTTGATCCTTTTGATCAACGTTGGATGCATTCAGTGCATCTGTCAAGGGTGCGGTATTCTCCTTGTTAGCGCCCGTTGAAGAAGTGGAAGAGGGCGCGGGCGGAGGAACTGCAGCTTTGGAGACGGGGGTCAAGCTCCAGTCGATGATTCCATCTTCACCGTATCGCTCAGCGAGCCAGTCATTGCATTTCTTGAAGTGGCCATTGTCAAACTGGGTCAAATATTAGTATGAGTGATTTGGTAAATTTCCCAAGAAAAAGATAGGGAATAAAATAGAGGGCAGGGGGTTCAAAAAAAAAGGTCAAGGACGGAAAGAACAAGGACATCCAACTTACAAATCCTCCATGCGCACTCAATGGACTCGGATGCACCGATTGCAAAACACAATGCTTCGACTTGTTCACCTTGGCGACTCTCTGCCCGGCCGGTTTCCCCCACGCCAGAAATACAACTCCGTTGCTTCGCACCCGTGCCACCAGATCAATGGCCTTTTGGGTGAATCGCTCCCATCCCTTTCCAGCGTGGCTGTTCGCCTGGTGCGCGCGCACGGTCAGACACGTGTTGAGCATGAGAACACCGCGCTCGGCCCAGGGCGTCAGAAGACCGCCGTTGTTGGGCGGGGCCACAAAGTCAGGATAGTTCTTTTTAATGCCCTTGTAGATGTTGACGAGGGAGGGAGGGGCGCGGGTGGGCGGGCGGACAGAAAAGCAGAGGCCGTGGGCTTGATTATCGTTGTGGTAGGGATCTTGGCCGAGGATGACGGCTTTGACGGTGTGAAGAGGAGTATGGCGAGACCTGATGAGGAAGAGGATGAGTGGGTAGTCTTGGTCGGAAGGAAAAGATTCACGAAAGGAAACTGGGGAGAGAAGGAAGAAAAGAAGACTCACCAAGAATACACATCCTCCTCGGGTGGAAAGACCTTGACCTTGTTCTCCTTCTCCTTCTTCAAAAACCGCTTCAAGTTCAAGAATTCCGTCGTCACCACTTCATCCTTGAGATGCGCCAGCCAACTCTCGTGTAAAGTGTCAATCTCCAACTGCAGCAATTCTTTCTGCTCGGGAGTCAAGGATTGAACCCATTTCTCTTTGTCAAAAGTGCTGGACCGGGACGACGAGCCTGCTGCGGCGGGTGTGCTGCCGGTGCCGTTGGCCGACGAGGGCTTGGGCTTGGGGACGCCAAAGAATGCAGTGATGCTGCCGCCTTTGGGTTTCTTGGACTCGGATGAGGGGGTCGTGAGGTGGTCCGCGTTGCGCTTGATGGCGGGGCTGACCATGGTGAATGTAAAGGGACGTCGCGTGCACGTGGAGAGAGTCGCTGCTGGTGCCGGTGAGAGAGGAGTGGGAGATTGGAATCGTAGTCTTGGTAGAGCTCGAGATCGTAGTAAAAGTTGGACGGGGACGAGTAGAAGCATGCAATGGTGGTATACCGTGCCAGTAGATTTAGAAAAGAAAAAAAACCGAAAATTAATGCAAGAGCAGTGAAGTTGCAAGAAGATCTCTTTTTCTAGTGCACACGAGTGTGAAGAAGCGCGTTGAGAATCGAGGAGAGACTGTCGTAGCAGCAGAGCACTGAGGGTCCAATCGATCGACGCGTTTGCGCGAGAGCCGGACGCGTGTCGGGGATAAGATAAGCGGGTGGTGCAGAGGCCCGAATGAAGTTAGATCGATCCGATCGAGGCTGCGGAATCCAAATGGGAGAGATCACATTTTATTTGCAAAAGAAGACATGAGGTCAATTCAAATCAACAGGCAGTCCACTGTAAGACTTGGATAAGAATCAAATGATGAACAAACACCCACGAGGGTGGAAATGACTTGGGACAATATGTCCCAGAGCTTCATCAAGGACGCATCTGGCCCTTGACATGGCAGCGGCAGACCTCTGGACTCTCTCTCTCTCTAGCCTCTACGGTCTACATGACCAGATCGACATCACAATCGTTGGTCGATTCCAATCTTACAAGCGAGAAAAAAAGATAAATGGGAAAATAAAAATTCAATCGAGACAGATTTCCTACACTTTTTGTTTCAAAGAGGAAAACGGGTCTCATTTACAGCTCATCGTGAACATCCATGTCCTCGACAGCCGCGGGAGTCTCGGCGGCCTCAGTGGCGGTGGCCGAGGGAGCGGCAGTGACATCGCCACCCTCGGACGCCTTCTTACCACCGGCGAGACCGTCAGCCTGGTACTTGCCGTTCTCCTTGATGAACTTGACCAGGTCCTCGACGGTGCGGTCACCGGCGTACTCAACAGCCTCCTCCTTCTTGCCAGCAGGGAAGAGCTTGATGGTGGGGAAGCCGGTGATGGAGTCGGGGACATCGTTGGCGGTGGCGTCCACCTTGGCCACAACGACCTTGTCCTTGAGCTCGTCGTTGTTGACGTACAGGGCAGCGAGCTCCTCATACTTGGGGGCCAGAGCCTTGCAGTGACCGCACCAGGGGGCGTAGAACTCGACGAGAACGTCCTTGTCGTTGTCCATGACCACCTCCTCGTAGTTCTTGCCCACGATGATGGTGACGGAGCCGTCCTTGCCCTCGGGGATGGGCTCTGACTTGATGCTGGGGTCAACCTTGCCGGCCAGGACGTCCTTGATGAACTTGCCAATCTCCTTGGCATCGATCTTCTTGGTCTGGTCGTAGGGGTACTTGGCGTTCTTGTCGGTCTCCTGGATGGCAAAGGCGGGGAACTTCTCGGGCTCGAGGTTCAGGTTGCCGGCGTGGGCACCGAAAGCCTTGGCGTCGAGAGTCACAATGTTGATCTCCCCGCGGTGCTTCTCCGCAATGGGGCGGAACTCCTCGGCGTACTTCTCACGCTCCTCGGCGGTCTCGGCGAAGATGTAGGCAAGGGGGATACCGGCGGCCATGTACTTAGAGTAGGTCTCGGGGCCGAGCTCGCCAACGAGGGGAGTGCTGGCGATGGTGACCCAGGAGAGGATGGACTCGAGATCCTGCTTGCCATCGTAGACGGCCTTCTTCTCGTCAAAGTCCTTGTAGAGAACGATGGAGGGCTGCTTGACACCCTCAGCCTTGGCCAAGGCGGCGTCGTTGGAGGCACCGAAGAGGTAGTTGTCGCGCTGAGACTCGGCAAAGGTGGTGAAGCTCTTGTTGGTGGCCTTGTCATCGGCACCGAGGTAACCAACGATGACAATCTTGTCCATGGTCTTGAAGTCCTCCAGGGTCTCCTCGGTCAACATGGAGATGGCGGGCATCGACTGCTTGGTCATGTAAGAGACGATCCTAGATGATCCGTGTTAGTGGGTCAAGGTTCTCAGGCCCCGAAGAGCTCTCCCCCCCTCTCCCAGTGGAGGGAGATACAGGGAAACATACGAGTCAGTCTGGCGGGCACCAGAGTAGGGCTTGTGGGAGTCGGGGCCACGGAAGACCTTGAGGGTTGGGTAACCGTCGACCTCGTAGGTGCGGCAAAGCTCCTCCTCGGCGGTACAATCGATCTTAGCCAGGGGGATGTTCTTGCTCTTCAGCTCGGTGGCGGCCTCCTCGTACTTGGGGGCGAGGGCCTTGCAGTGACCGCACCAGGGGGCGTAGAATTCAGCGAGAACCAGCTCGTGCTCCTTGACAAAGTCATTGAAGTTCTCAGCGGTCAAGACGTGGACGTTGGAGTCCGCCGCGGCCTCGGCGGCGGCGGCAGGCTCTGAGGCCGAAACGGCCGCTGAGGCGCCCAAAAGGCTGAGCAGAAGGGGTGTGAAGGATCGCATTATGACGATTGTTGTATGTAACAAAAAGAAGCCGCAATCACCTGTATGCACGCAATGGAAGGGATGAGAATTAGCTTCTGTTGATCAATCTTCTGTTTTTCTCTCTCTCTCCCTCTCCCGTCTTCGCTCGAACAAAAGACCGGTCACCAGAGAGCTGTCTCTTTGGGAGCCAGATCAACCGGGGATGCAGAGTAGAAAATGACAGGAGCGAGAACGAGAGAGATGAATGGCAACAGAACTTACCCGAACGGCTAGTAGTATACAAAAAGAGCGGATGAAGAAGAGGAGAAAGAACTGAGGAGTGAAGGGGAGGGGGATTGTATTTATTTATTAATAACACTCCGCTTCGGGGCCAGGCGTGTGTCGTAGAGGACAGTTTGTTCTTTGCGGGCGGTACACCCAGTGGAGGGCGGAGAGTGGAGACGACGAGTTCACGACTCCACAGGAGCAAATCCGAGTGGAGCCGCTTGGCTCCTCATGAGTAACTCTACAGCTGCTGATTCGTCTGTGCTCTTGTGCCAGTGGCACAATTGGTAGAATTGTAACCGCGGGACCGCCCAGTATGCAGGGTGGCCCTGGGAGGCAGTAAGGGGATGGACAAACTAGCAGACATGTACGGTGTCTACTCTTACGACCCAGCATCCACACTGAGACTGACTGAGGTACGAGCAACTCTTGACGACTCAACATGGAACAGTCGTGGGGAGGTTGAGATTGGCGGGCTTTCTGCAATCAATCAGTGCACGTGATGTCAGATATGGGGGCGACCCATCACTTGATGATGAGGGAGTGAAAGTGGTTCTGCAATTTTGTCCATCGGTACTGGACGATCTCGTGGATCTCGTGAGGGGAATATCGTCGTACTTGTGAGAGCTCTCCCAAATTCTTCAGCGGGTCAGTCACCGCCTGGCACGATCACGACTCTTGTGCTGTAGTACGACTAATCCTACTACTACGAGTATCAGTCTCTCTCTCTGCTCTCTAGTCTCTACAAGTTAGTAAGTACTGTCATGTGGAGTACAGTATTATTATAGTACCTCAGCTTGGTCGACTTGGCCACAGCCCCCCGAATTCCCTTGTAGATTGTACGACTACTAGTCCGTGGGGGGAACATCCTCTGAAGAAAGACTCCCATTACGGCTCGGCACTCAGGAACCACCCAGTGGATTGGAGCGTCGGAAAAAAAAGGTTCTGGCGACAAAGCTCATCGAGGTACTTCCTGCCTTCTATCCGATTGTTAGTAGCTGTCCATTTCTCGGGATCCCTCATGGCTGAGAAAATCTGGTCTACGTGTCTGCCTTCTGCAGAAAAGAGAAATCGTGTTCTTTTCTACTAGCGCCCACGGGTACCCCCTCGACTTGGCCCAACACGGCGTAGCGTGATGAATTCTTAAATCGAGGGGGAGGAGGGAATGGGGTCCGACAGGAAAGATGAAACGGCCCCTGGGCTCGGATGCTGAGAAACTCCGGGGAAACAGGCTTAAAGGGAAACGGTCTCGGCAGCCGAGGTGGGGGAGAGAGTCGGTCGTGAGTCTACCATCGCCTATCAAGTCGACGCTGGCTCGGCGCGTCTTCCGTGCTCAACGTGGCTGTGGTATTCATATAGTCACATGACTCTCTCTCGTCAAGGAGGCCGTGGAGGAATGGTATTGGGGATACACTCGGCCCAGAATAACGAATAAAGAAAAGAAGAATGGTGGAATTAGAGATATTAGTACAATATACTTCATCACTGCTATATCACTTGGGCTAGTTTTTGCGATATTTTAAACTGGAAATCCATCTCGTGAGAGTTTGACAGAAGGTCGATGATTATATAGATACTAAACCAGGAAGAGATCTCTGACGCGATGGCAGACAACATTGAGTAACAGAGGTTTCAGTCTAACATGAATCTTCACCTCTTCCTCTGCTTATGTGTTCTTTTCCACAGCAGTACCATGCCGCTGTACTCGGGTAGTGTTTCGAGTATTGTACGGGTACTGTACTATGCGCTTATATAGTGATGTCCAGATGGACATCTACAGTTTAACCCTAGCTCTCCAAGAGGGATCAACCGACCGCTTTACGCATCAGAAGCATGCAGACCCTCTCTACCCTCAGTTTCCATTCTCATTGGGATGAATTCAATCTTTTAGATTCGCATCTCCTTGCCTTCTTTCTCTCGACCCTCTCTTGCTTTACGCCTTGTGCACGGAAGAGAGACTCCATTTCTTGGATATAGTTGATCTCTGCGAAATGGTCGTATTTTTTTCATGTTAAAAAAAGAAGACCTACAAAATTTCTACCCAAGAAGTGTACGGTAGACGAGAAATAACATAAGAAATTGCAGGTGCGTCTGCAAATGAGATGAGTGAACCCTGTGGTACAAGACACTGATCTCCTCCTTTCACTAATTTCGTCCTCGATCAAGGCACCAGAACGAGGGCTCTGACCCCTTACCCAGATTCCTCCCAAGTCTTCGTCTTTGACCGCCCATGACTCTCGCAACTGCTGACCGTCCCAATCCTGGTGCTATTTGCGCTTGTAAAAAGTGGCAAAAGGTGGCTAAAGGCGATAATTGCGCCACCATCGAGAAGCATTACAGCGTCAGCGCGGCCCACTTCAATAAGTGGAACCCGAAGGTGGGAAAGAGCTGCTCAACTCTTTGGCTGGGATATTTTGTGTGCATCGGCGTGTAAGCTTGGGGTCAAGCATCGTCCTGAGCATGTGTCACAATGAAGGTGGTGGGAAATCCGACAAGAAAAGGGTCTCTTGGAATTACCCCTGAAGCTTAAAAAGACATGTAGGAGAGAATACCTCCTTGCTCTATAAGAGAATCTCTCAAGAACCATAATGTTTGAATCTTGTTTGGCCTATACACAAGGTGGTCTGCAGGGGAGGAATTTGAGGAGGTGAGAATCGAAGAGAGACTTAGGGCTGCTTTAAATAGAGCAGTCATGATCGCATGCGTCACTTCCATATCACAGTATTCTTTAGCAGAACAGCTATACGGAAAGCACTATCACATTAATAATCCAGCAGCTTCATCGCCCAAGGATTTCTCGACTTCTCACCGTCAGGTCGGTACCAATGCCAGATTTTTCATGGCTTGCTCAATTGGGGAGAATATCAGTAGTGTAAGGAAAGAATGGCAACAAAAACACTCTTTGCGTGTTTTCTGGCTTTGAATGAGAAAAAATACATTGGACCGATGTGCCAAGCCTTGAACACATTATACCGTAGGTCAACCAGAAGTCTGCGCCCCACGAAATTTAACTTGAATCAACTTACCATTTGCAATCCCATGTTGCTCTGACCCAACTCCGATTGAGCGACAGGCACATATGTACTTCGTTCTTGATACATATGAATAGAGCACCACTGCTTAGTTCCAGAGAAACAACTGACCGGCAACACAACACCTGAAAGGCTCTCTATTGAGAAATATCATGAACAATTCTGCTTGTTGATTTGATATTCTTGACTCTGTCGTATAGGGAGAACAGGGACCTAATTAGGGAAAATTGTCTCATCTAATTGGCTATGATCATGACCATTCTCATCTGTGTCTTGGCATACAATCGACGGGTGATCAGAATTTGTACATTATAGCACGGCTCCAATAATCCATGTTGGATCGGAAACATGGAAACACGCTTTCTACCCCTATGCTTCTTGGACTCGGCCCCCCAAAATGCCGAGTCAAACATTGCGAGTCACATCACTCCTACACAAAGTGGAAGGAAGTTGCTGATTTCGAAGAATGAATTTGGGCATATATGCGATTATGGGGCACTGGGTATCTGCAGCAAATTGACACAAGCAAAGAAAGGAAAAGGATTAGTCAGACAGGCAGGCAGGCAGACAGATAAACAGACAGCCACATCTACAAGTCAGGTGTCACCGGCTCGATTTCGGTATATCCTGCAGTTTCATATAGATGGTCCAACTCGGCACCCAGCTCCAGCGCATCCCGCTTGCCCCGGTCCACGTCAACCAGAAGCATCAGAGGCAGCGGTAAAAAGATAAGGACGGCCAGAAAGATAAAAGCTGGACGAATCTGACCATAGCGATCCGTGATCAGCCCGACAATGACTGGGCCAAAGATACTCGACCCTTTGTCCGTGATCGCATACAAGGCGTAAAAGGCTGCCTCATAGCCCGGGGGAATGAGTTCCGCGAAGAAACTGCGACAATAGGACGATAATCCACCCATCACCAAGCCATATACCGCTCCCAGCGGATACATCTCCCACGGCTGTTGCAGACCGAAGCCCAGTTGCTTGACCGAAGGGAGAAATCCAAGAATTCCGTAGAGGGGGATGATTTCGAACAGTATAATGCAAGCAATGATCGTCTGCGAGGTTCGCAGCCCAAGTAATCCAGACATAAACCTCCACGAGAATGCCCCAAAGACTCCTGCCGCCATCACGATCACGTTGATCAGACCAAGTGCGGCCGGCTTCATGTCAAGCTCGGTTTTGGCGAATAGAACCGCCGTCCCGCTCACCGTAGCGATGCCGTCGCTGAGCAAGAACCATGCCGCCAGAAAGATGAGGATATCCTTTAGACGCCGAGCTCGTAGGGCTGTCTTGGCGAGAGACTTCCATGAGTATCGGAGATAGGCGTTCCAAGAGTCGAGGGGCTTTCCGTCGCTGGCTAAAAGCGGTGGTCCCGGGCGTGTACGTAGCCACAGACTCGCCGGAATGGTGAAAAGCATCCACCATAAGCCAATCAAGAACAGCACCAGCCGCAAGGAGAAGGTTGTTTGGTGAAACACCACCACGACCATGATGGCGATCATTTGCAGAATCACCGCACCGACGTAGCCGATTCCGATGCCGTGCGATGAGATTTTGGTGGATACCTGAAGCTCGACAGAGGTCATAATGTCCAGCGGGTCTTGTAGTTCTGTCGAGCCCTCGGGATCCAGCAGGGGTGTGGTGATGTCTGGTGGTCGCAGTATATCACCCTCGACCATGCCGGAATTCTCCCCAATCTGCCCAGCGGCGTCCAAAGCATCTTGAACAGCCTGGGTCCTTTCCAAAACCAAGGGATGATGACGGACGAGGACTGGCAAGAACGAATTGAGAAGCACAAATGATGCGCCGAAGCAAGTGTTGGCGACGATAGCAAGCATCCCCCCAACCAGATAGATTCGAGGAATCACAGCGAGGAACAGCATGGTTGCAGAAGCGCCGATGAATGCAAAAGCGACAAGTAATTGCTTGCGATAACTGCCGTGGTCGGCCGCGCCCGACATGGAGATGATCAGGATGGCTTGGACAAAGACGCTCAATGAAAAAGTATACATCGCGAAACTTGCTGTGTTGATTTCGGCACCCAGAATAGTGACAATACATTGGCCCGTGTCGGGTCCCTGAATGTGATACTCATCTAGACCGCCGAGCCCATCCGTTGCAGGGTTCCAAGTCGGTGTGCAAGGGGTAGCTCGATCTGACAAAAGCACGCCGCGATCCCGCGCGAGCTGTTCGAGCGTGATGGGGAGAAATGAGCCTGTTCATCATCAGCAACAAATTCGAGAGCCAGTCACCATTGCCAAGGTTCATCAAGGTCCGGCCGCGTTGTTCCTGCACTGGTACATACCCATGGCACACACGGTAAAGACCTCGGCCGCCCAGCCATAACAATACCACCCTGCAAGCTCTCGCTTGCTTGTCGGTCGCGGGTCATCCCCAGGGTAATGTGGCAGTAGACCAGAAGCCTCTATCCCTTCGTCATCGTCGGCTTGATGTAGACTCATGCTTACTGAGGGGTCCTTTCCTCCTCGAGATGATTCAAGGAGACCCTTTGGAGATCTGAAGGAGGGGAAGTCAATTAACCTTCATAGTCTCTTACCAGATAGTGAGGTCATGGGATGCGCGGAGCTGGTATTTGGGCTGTAATATACAGTCTCCCCCAAACGGTTTAGCACCACCACGCTTAACCGCCCTCTATACCGCCTACCAAGATTATACCCCCTTCCATATTCAGCCAGGCTTAACATTAATATCGATATCAAATTTATCAAAAATTTAGATCAACTTCGGCAAGACCCACCAAAGTTCATTGAAACTTTACACCGGAGGGCAGCACTAATATATTTGCCGATAAAACTGAACATATCGTTGCCATTGGAATTTGAAAATCCGGCAGAATCCCAGTGGGGCAGGGGGGTGGTGCTAAACTTTTCGGGGGAGACTGTAAGAGCCCACCCGGCACCGTCCCAGATGACCACTAAATATTTTCCAACCCTTCATTAAACACGCATCTGTTCGACTCATCAGAGAACGGGGGTTCATTGTAAGGAATGCCTTTCCTCGATAGTCGTCTCAAGATACTGACCATTCCAGATAATGTGAACCACATGCGTTCGTCTCAGCTGCTCGACCGGCAAATAAATGTGCCGGAGGCAAGTGAGGTCTTTGAAGAGACTGACGGATGTTTCAATTTTGCGGGCACACTCATAGTGTAGCAAATGAACAAAGAGGTGTACCATGCAGTTTTGAAAATCTATTATTCTTCTCCTTCGGACGTCCGTCCAGAGCTTCTCGAGAAGGTCATCTGGGTTCCTAAATCGGCCTTTAACCCTCCATTCTTACCTAAATTTACGCGTGCACCTGAACCGCTGCCGGTCTCTTCTTACATCAGGAAGCCTCAGCTGATCTGTTACGATCGGATTTGTCAAGGCCCCCAACCGAATTTGATTGCAGACTCTGTCCTTATCGAGGCAGAAATTGTGAGCTTTTAACGAAGCATGACTATCCCAATGTTGCTATATATCTGGGTTACCAGGTTCCTGACGGCAGAATCACCGGCCTTTGCTTCGTTAAATATCCGTACACCCTAACGCAAGAGGTCAGCCCTGGTAGCCTTACGAAGCGAAAACTTAGAAGGGCGCGTCAGGCCACAAAAGACTACAGTCGTATTCTTCCTGGAATCGAAGATGGCATCAAACATCTTCATTCTTTAGGATTGGTTCATAATGACATCAACCCAAGCAACATTATGCTAGACGGTGATAGGGCAGTTTTCATCGATTTTGGCTCTTGCCGGAAGTTGGGACAAAGCTTAAAAGGCGTCGGTTGCACTTATGAGTGGTATGATGAGCAGGTACAGCAGTCTGTCTTTGAAAATGACCTCAATGCTTTGGAAGAGATTCGTATATGGCTAGGAGATGATTCACGAGAGTTTCAGTTTGATGAGTAGCTTTTTGATATACATGAGAAATGATTCGGTGAACCAAGGTCCCGAATCTATCAGAGATGAACGAAAACGTGGCATCTCAATAAACGCAGGATCGTTCAATCGCTTGACAGCACTCATCACAGGATCATGATACCGCATGAGTTGCTCCTAGAAAGACTCGCCAGTCCTTAACTCACGAGTTCGAGCTACGATAGCCGGCTCGCCGCGAGTAATTGCAAGGCCTACTCAGACTCTTGCACGGTATGTGGCTGAACCACTGAATGCCAAAATCATTCCAAATACCAAAGCTATCTCAAACTGTTCTATGAAGCAGGTGACTGAGGCATCGGGTCGTTGAACTTAAGATCGATATTGAAATATTGAGGTGATATAGCCTTCCAACCTTCGAGGTGCCAAATGTTCAATTCGTACAGAAACAGACATCTATTACTGATCCCGCTGTTATCGATTCTTGGACAGCCCCTTATATTAATGCGGCGTATCCCTAGCAAACCTTTCAGCAAATCTTGGCCACAGCTCTCTCTGGACGAAAAAGAGTGTATAGCAGAGTAGACTGCTGAGTATGCTAGACATAAAATGGTACTCGGTTGGTGTCGAGGGGTCTGTGGCATTGGAATCGCTTGATGCTATAAGCTTTACACCGCCCTGGAGACCAATCAGGGCCGAGAGATCCTGCCGGAAGTAACCACCCGCCGTTTCTATGGCGTCGCTTCACTTTGTATTTGGTGGTATGAATTAGATATCTTGAGACGATCATGAAATTTCATTCACAAAGAAAAAAAAATAGGGAGAACACTCTTTTGGTAGGCTGTGGAGGAATACGGTCTGTTTGGAGACAGCAAGATCATTGTAATAGTGTCGAGACGAGGTTTGATGGTCGATATTTATGTCCATTCATGTTCCGGAAGCTGAGACGCAGAAAGGCGGCAGAAATTAGCGTCCATCTTCCGGGTTTCTATTGATACGTAATAACCGCGCGCCTTCGAGATCTCACGCAGTGACATCCCCGTCAATTTTCCAAATCAACGCCCTCCGCATCTCTCTGCCACCCCCGACTCGTGTCGCGTGAGCTGGGATAGTTGCTCCGAGAACTTGAACACTTCTGGAGATCCTGCTGCAGCCGCCCCCCGAGTGCAAAGTCCCGTGACTGCATCTCTTATCCACCTGAGATCGCGATCAATTACCCTCGGCGCATATTCAACAGCATCGTTGTCCCCTCACCTACCCACCCAGCTCCTTCGCGACCTCGCTGGACCTCGTTGAGAAAACCTCTCTGGGATCCTGTCACGCGAAATCCTTGGACTCGGAATTTGGTCCTGCGCCCGTGTTCCCTTGATTATGCCCAGGCCCGCTGTTTGAGACGCCCTTTGATGCGCATGGCTCTGGGGTGAGTGTCTTGTTTTTGACTGGTCTTTGCGCCTCATCGCCTAGCTGTTGGCATAGCACCGACACCGTGAGTGTCCTTGCGCTGGCGGATTAGTGAAGTCGCCTGGTCGGTGCCGTGCGCCTGGTCGAGGAAACATCGTCTCCAGAAACGAGATCCTGCCTCAAAAGAGATTCACTCAATTCGCAACAGACGAGACATGCCCGGTGTCATCATGGACAATGCTAATATGGATGGGTCTTCACGAAGGCCTGGACTTCACCAAGCCACCAATGGCGCATTGAGTCCGATGGGCGGAAATGAAAAACTGGGCTCACGGGCGACGCCAAACGGGTCGTCCCACGTGAATGGCACAAGTCGCGACTCGGAGAAATCAGATCAGCGTACGAAAGCGCTACAGCGAGCTCCCACTCCCTTTGAAATTCCACACATCACCCAAGGCTTCTTTCCGTTCGGAACGCTCGTTCACCGAGCGGTGCAGAATTGCTGGAATGAGCTTACAGAATTGATATCGGATTTGGCGACGATTCAAGTACCCGCAGATAACAATACAAATGCGCCTGGCGGGAGCGGCAAATCGTCGGGGAACCAAACGGCACAGAATATGCACAAAAAGCTTAAGATCTTGGAATGGGGACACGCAAGGAGAGCAGAGTTCATCAAACTTCTCGTTCTCTCAGAATGGAGTCGTCATGCGGCAGAGGTGAGCCGGCTTATCGATATTCAGGGCTTCATTCGTATACGGCACCAAGCCTACATGACGGCCATGAATTCGGTGGGAATGATGAAGCAGGATCTTGTGAGGGCCCAGGTGGCCAACCCAGACCTGAAAACCGCACTCGAGGTTCTCGCCAAGGGCAAGGTTGCCTCATTACCGGATGTGAGTGTTCTGCACAATGTCCTTCACCTTCAAGCCAGCCGATATTTTAAGGTTGCTAACATCCTGACTCTCTTTTCAGTTTGGTTACAAGCCCCCCAAGCCATTGTCAGCGCGAACTGCCCTGAAGAAGTTGCACAAGATCAACCGAATTATCAGCGCAAGACTCATACTCCAAGACCAAGTGCCACATGCCTTGCGAAACTATCGGGTTCATGACGGCCGTGTGACCTTTACGGTAGCCGGTGAATTTGAGCTCGATCTTTCGGTCGCCCAGGAAGCAAAGACCAGTCAATTTTTCTTTGTCGACATCCGCTTTCTCTTCATGCCTTCTTCCTCTATTCCAAAGGGTCGGATTCTGGACGAGCTCGAAGTGGAAATCAATCGAATTCTCTTCAACGACGGGCTGCTCGCATGTTTCAACTTCCTCCATGGGCTGGTTCTGACGAACAAAGTCAACACTCTCTTCAGACAGGCTCAGGATCTTTCTCGGGGGACATGGTCCGGTCTCTTGCGGATTGAGCTTCTCCATCGTACTCTCGTCGTACAATACTGGACAGCACGGGCAGGACCTAAGAGCTGGATCGAAATTGGCATTCGACGAGGTAGCGGTGATCTCAAAACCGCAGTGCCACAGTTGCACCTCCGCTGGATGCGCGACGGTAAACAAACGAACAGCGCTGGAGTCAAGTTTGACACCGACTCACTCTCAATGGAGCACATTCTCCGCAGCGTTATCGCGCTCCACATTTCCCATGTCCTTTCTCTCGTCTACACAACTCTGAAGAAGCATCTGCTGTTCGCAAATCACGTTCTTACCTTGGGTGGCAAACTCTCGTCCTCTGAGCCCAGTGACTGCTTTCTCAACGTGCAATTGACAACCACACGTGAATTGCGCGTCTCCATTGAGCCTCAAACCGGAACCCCTACGCTGTCGGGCACGCCCAGTGTGGTGGAACGGCCAGAACCAGGTCCACCAAAGCCAGTAGTGGAAGAGCTACTCGGTCGGATTGCTCGCCTTCGCTGTACCACTGCGATGGATGAGGTAGAGTCCAGCTCCAAGGGACTTGGCTTGGAAGGGGTCAATCCCAGGATAGTGGGGATGGACGTGCGCAAGTTGTTCCCTCCCAACACGCTGCGTTCCGCATTCTTTACACACCACACCTGGGACCGCCGCTGGATTACTGCTGTAACGAGCAGCATGGACGGTGATAGATGGTGGCTCGTTCAGCTTCGGCCCGAGGCTGGGCGGCCCACACTCGCCCATGCTGTGAGCAACACTATGATGGGGATTGGCCGGCGAACGGATTACACTGCATGTGCAGAGCTCGTGTACGGCCTGACTGGGATTTTGGCGATTTATGCAAACGCTCGCTATCTAGCGGACCTACCAGAAGCGCGCTTTCAACCGGTGCTGGAGAAGCTGCAGCTTGAAGAGGACCTGCTGGTACCCGATCTGTTTGTCGATTATGAGCCTTCCACATTGCCCAAGCCTCTGCAAATAGCATTGCCGCATTCGTACCTCAAGAATGGGTCATTCATTGATGGTGCCATTCGTCTGTCTTTCCAAGGGGTCGATCGAGAGCACAATTCCACCATTCTCGTGGCACATGGGAAGCTCAGACGTCGCGTCAAGTCCTTACAGCTACTCATCACGCAGCTAGACCCGGAGCTCCTTGTGCAGGATCAGGGGGGTGGGTTTGCGCTTCGCCTGGTTGTTCCGGCTGGGCAGCCTGCAATATTTGGACTTTTTGAGCGCCTGCAACGTCTCGACTGCGCGATTTATCTCCTCCAAAAACTCATTCAAAAGGGCATGGAGCCACGCTCAATTTCACTATCGCAATGCTCTTTCCTCTACGGCCCCGAAAAGAAGATGCTTGCCAAATTCGGCCTTGAAGTTTCCGGGCCAGCAATCACGAGCGACACCGACATTGGCCAACTCATGTCTCGATCTGACCCGATCTATCAATTGCGTCTCAAGCTCAGCTTTGATCGCCCGAGTCCACATCGACGCATCCAAGAATCCCTCACTTTCGCGCTCAATGATCGATTTGCTGAGACTGGCATTGACCACGTTCTTTGTTTGATGGCTGATTCATTCCCCATTCTCTGCAGCTTTGATGAGATTGTGACCAAATCCGCATCATCGGAGACAGCTCTGGTGTACATCACCGTCCGCAGCCCCACGAGTTATCAGATTCACTACCCCCGACAACGGTATCGGTTTAGTCTATTCGCTCACTTGCCACGGGGCAAGACTGAATGGGTGCTGGACGACGCGAACCGAGATTGGCCGTCGACCGAACCTCACCCTGTCTCGGCCGTGGTCCGAGAGCAAATTTACAACGCTCGGGGTGATGGGTGGCAGGGCCTAGGGGACGGTGCCAGAGCATCCATCCATCGTGTGGGGAATCTTCTTCACAAGCTGCACGACTGTCTTGGGACATGCCCACCCGTACCTGAACCCGTCAAGAGAGGTGCCAATGACGCCGCGAGACCCTCGATTCCGGCCAAGTCCGAGATCCAGCCACAATCACTGAAACCCGTCCCTCCACCAGCAGCCAACCCGACGAACGTGTCGCCGAAAAAGAAGGCTGCAAAGGGGAACAACAATGTCATCACCATTGATTGAATAGGCGAGCTGGAATGTGGAATGCGCAACGGGAGATGGGAGATGCGTTTAAGGGGAAACGGGGATTTTTATCTCTAATCTCTCTTTTCCCCCTCTCTATCAAGAAATGATTTAGCATCTTGAGATCTATTTGGCCGTTTAGATCGGATGATGCGGTAACCCCCTTCGACAGAGATATCCAACCCCATGTAATGTATTCCTAGACTTTGTGAGATGTCCAATCCGCCCATTACCTTTAGTTCCAACTAGATTTTGCGAATCACCTTACTGGGCTTTTTGATTGTAATGAATCTTGGTTCCTGATGTCGTAGATGTTATTAAGCGGATTCATTCTATGATCTCAGGGCCCAAGCTATGGAGCTGGAGGTTTACATACATCGAGGTACTACCGGGCTGGGCCTCGAGAAAACCCACACAATTATTATATATCATCCATGAGTTGCAAGTACGCGTTTGAACATTAGAGATTGAACGCTTAGCTTCACAAAATAAACTTATCTTTTATACCACGCCGGACTTCTTCCGTATTTATCTTTCTCCCATCTGCCCATTCTAGTCCCTCCCCACCAGCCTCCACAACAAACTTAGAACCGCTCCTCCTTCACACGGCCTCGGTTGCGCAAAACATCATATTCAATCCATTTGACCATCGATACATCCCCCGGAGCCAACATCCGTCCCGGGTTCATCACATGACACCCTTCGTAGGTCATGCAGAACGGAGCCGCTTCCGCGTCAGCGAGCACCACTGCCGTAGGCAGGGGATATAATTGTACTGCAGAGGCATGATCCCATAATACGGGCCGGACATGGAGAGGAAAGGGGGACATGGTGCCTTGATCAAGGATGGTTTTGACTAATTTGCGGGCCATTGCGGCGCTGGTTGTGGCGGCGGCGTTGGTGGTGGATGACGGGCCGTTGAGGGCGGGTTTGGACCCGTTGGCTTGATCGAGGTCGACGGGGTCGTCGTTGGAGGGGGAGTCTGGTGCATCTTGCATGATGTTATCGTGTGGCTCGGCGTTGGTCTCGTCTTCGTCGTGCTCCGCAGCGAGTTGGGTGGTAATGGCGGTGCGACGAAGTCGGCCTGAGAGATCATCGCGAAAGACTGCGATCTCGTGGGTGGGACCGAACCAGGAGAGACGGGTGGGGTTGGAGGTCCAAATGGCTTCGCCTGGTGGTTCGGTCGATTGAGATTTGTCGTTTTCAGAATTGGCCGTGGCAAAGGCTCGGCGGATTCGAGAGGTGAAGAGTTCTGGAATGGGTTGTCGTGGAATGGTGGTGGCCGCACCGGCGGAGAAGGAAGATGCCCAGGGGTCGTTGTCGCCCGGGACAAAGACGAACGTTGAGTGTTGGAGAAGAGCAGGGAAGTCGGAGAGAACGAGAGCAAGTGAGTCGAAGAACTCCTTGTACTCGATGCTTCCGGCGCGTCCTCCACCGTTGATGATGGGGGTTTGAACGAAATTGCCAATTAAGAGGAATGATTCGGGGCGATCGCAGAGCGCCAAATCGTTATAGGTGCTGAAGACCTTGCGCAAGGCGTCGAGGGTTTTCATGTTGTCCAGGTGGACTTCGCTCAAGATGGCGACCTTGAGCCGTGCCGGAGATGGATCGATAGATTCGGCTGAAGACGCCGCCGCCGCAGCGGCAGCGGCAGCAGCAGTTGTTGCACGGAGAGATTTCTCCTGGATGCGCCTCATACGAGCCCCCTGGGCGCGCTCGCTGCCAGTGCCGAGGAAATCGACCCAGCCGAATCCACCACTTGAACTGACATCGCCCGCGCCTTGACGAGTGCCCGTTCCCAAGGAGATATCTCTGCGCTCGCAGGGGGGTCCGCAGATGGACACACCAACAAAGTGGCCGCCAATGGCGCCACCCACGCCGTGATTCCCACCGAGCATAGAGCCTTGAACCATTTCCTCTTCCTCATAGATGCCGTCCACGAGCACAATCATGCCCGGCGCAAACCACGCGCCGTCTTCGGGAATCATGCGGGCATGGCTGAGATCCAAGACCACAGTCCCCGTCAGATCCACCAAGGAGAGGTCTCCCGTGGGCGAAGTGGAGAGCAGGCCCAGAAGGAGATGAGATGTGCCGCTGCGTCCGAGCAAGTTGGCAATTGGGGTCAACTTGTAGGATTGTTGAACGCCCAGATTCGACGACGATCGCTGCAGAGAAGGCATGCCGGCCACGCCCAACGAGCTCTGAAAGGATTCGTTGCGTAACAATCGCTGGTACACCAGGTTATAGCGGTCTCGAAAGAGGGCTGTTTTATGGGACGGCGGCGGGAATAACGTCGGTTTTGACTTATGGGTCTCAAAGTACTTCTTGTCGACATTGTATGTGAGGCGCGGAAGGTCCGTGGCGTCAATGACTTTGAGCCAATGCCGAGGATGAAGCGACAACTTGGAGTCGTCTTCCTCCGTCTCCCCCGGCCGCGTTGTGAGAGAGCCCTCTTTGCCACTTGCGTCCCTCGTCCGTCCAGTCGCCTCCATACCGAGACTGGATAATCTTCCAGATCCGTCTGGTACAGTTGCCTTCCCGACCACCACGCGACCGCCGCTCATACTGCTCTCGAGCGTTTGAAGGATTGTTTTCAATGAGGCGCCTTTGCCCTCCTCCACAATGACGCCGCCTCCTGCTCGTTTCCAAGCCTTGGCCACTTCGTCCAAGGCCTTTTCGGCGAGACCCTCTTCGCGCCATCCTGAACCGCAATTCTTGCCAATAAAGACGGCCAAGGTCTGGAGCGCCGAGGACGAGATTGTCAGATTGTGCTTGCGAGTGAATGTCCGAAAGGCCACTGGCCGCAGAGTGGCCGGGGGTAGAAGGATCGGGAGAATCGAGGTTTTTGTAGGCGGCGCATTTACCCTTGCGAGTCGCAGCGGACGCGCAGGTGTCCCGAATCCCGGCGACGATGATGGCACTGGGTCTGCAGCACCTACACCCATTCGAAAGCGATTTGAATGCCGCGGAGTGGTGGTTGGATCCATATTGATTGATGTGTTGCTATTATGAGCTTCTTGTTGACGATGATGAGTGGGACTCGATGGAAATCGAGTCTCTTTGAAGGTCGGGCCGTGGGAATCAACGAAGCAGAACGAACAAGTCTCGGTAGATGAGAGATAATTGAGGTATATAGAGCAGCCGTGAATTCATTTGTCATGTCATTATTTCAAGTCTGTCCTCTACTTCACCCTGCGTGGCTGTTTGAGTCGAGTGCCGTCGATGATCAAACGGGCAAGTTGGAAAAGCGAAGACGCGTTGCGACACGCGCCGCGCCCGCGTGGCCAAGTGGGCCGAGAGCTTATCGGCTCGTAATCGCTTTCACCTCTTTTTCTTTGCGCTTCAACATCATTTCGAACACGCTTCTACGTCTTACGAGCCCTCGGACGATTTGAAAGCTCTGCGTGAACTCCAGAACTTCTGAGAATAGAACGAATCTTCACTTTGCTCTCACTTTTATATCCTCATCTGCCTCTCTTGCATCTTTGGAAATCGTCTTCTTCTTCTCTCTCCCTCTCACAATCCACCCATCATGACCGAAATGGACCAGCCCCCCAAGACAAGCGATCAGATCGACGTGACCACAGACACAGACAAGAAAGCCCAATTACAAGATCTGATCACACGCGCAGCTGCCAAAGATGCGGCCAAAGACCACAATGCCGCTTCGGAGCTTTATTCCCAGGCCACCGAGCTCCAGGCCGAATTGAACGGCGAAATGTCGCCCGACAACGCCGACTTGCTCTATGCGTACGGAAAATCTCTGTATAACGTCGCGGTGAGCAAGAGTGACGTTTTGGGCACCAAGGTGGCTGGCGAGCAGCCTCAGTCGTCGGGTGCTGTTCCGGCGGCCAAGTCATCCTCGGCTGCTGGGTCGGGGTCTGCGACGGGTGGAAGCTTGGTCAAGGATGCGATCTCGAGCTCGATGGGCCAGACCGCATCCACTTCAAAGAAGAGTGCGGGCGTCGAATTGGACAGTGCGCCATCAAAGCCGTTCTTCCAGTTCACCGGCGACGAGAACTTTGTCGACTCGGACGAGGAAGATGACGAGGGTGGTGACGGGGAGAATGGCGATGGGCCGGATGGTCAAGAGGAAGAAGAAGAGGAAGATGACTTTGCAAACGCGTTCGAGGTACTCGACCTGGCTCGGGTGCTGTATCTGAAGCGATTGGAAGCTGCAGAGGAAGCCAGCGCAGACAAAGGGAAAGGGAAATCGGGCGCAGCCACCACAGCAACAGACGCCCAGCTCCCCGCCGATCTGAAACACATCAAAGAACGTCTCGCCGATACATATGACCTGCAAGCGGAGATTTCACTCGAAGGCGAACGGTTCTCCGATGCAGTAACCGATTTGCGCACCGCGCTTGACCTCCGAAATACGCTGTTCCCGTTCGAGGATCCGTCGGTGGCAGAGTGTCATTACAAGCTTTCTCTTGCGCTGGAATTCGCCTCGGTACAGCAGCACGGAGAAGGTGATGAGGATGTCGATGAGGACAGGGAGGGTCAAGAAAAGACCGTGGACCAGGAGATGCGCAACGAGGCTGCCACTCAGATGGAACGAGCGATTGAAAGCTGCAAGGCGCGCATGGCTTCGGAGCAGAAGAAGCTGGAGACGGAGGATCTGGATGAGGATAAGAAGATTGCCACGCAGAGGAGAATCTCTAATAGCAAAGAGATTATTGCGGATATGGAGCAACGAGTAAGTTCTTTTTGTCTTTTCCCCTCTGTGTTTTACTCCTCCTTTTCGACACTTTCATCTCTCTTCATCTTCATCTTCATCCTTGTTTCAAGCCATATCAAATTGCTAATCGCTAATCTTCTCTCCCTCTCCCCACAGCTCATCGATCTCCGCCGATCGCCCGTCTCTCTCGAACAGAAAGAACGTGAAAACGAGGCTATGCTCAAAGGTATCCTCGGCCAAATCGTCGGCCAATCCGCCACAGATCAACAGGCCCGTCTCGACGCCGTCAGCAAAGAAGCAAATGACCTGTCATCTCTCGTTCGGCGCAAGCCCGCGCCCACCGCTTCAGCTGCCACCCAGTCTTCATCTACGGGGTCATCCTCGTCCAAGCGGCCCGCCGAAGATGTGTCTGCGGACAACGAGTCGAAGCGTGCGCGTGTGGATGGAGAGGCGTAAGATGGATGAGGGGCATGGGGGAATGGGGAGTCCTTGCTTTGGTTTTTTTTTTTTTTTTAATTTCGAGCTTTTTTCGAGCTTTTTCACTTATTCCCTATTATTATATTCCTTTTCTTTTGTGGTTCCCTCGAGCATTGGAGGTATTTGCCGTGATTCGATCTTACCCGAGAGGTTTTCTCAACCCTTTTTTTTTTCTTAAAATTTTGGCTCTAGGAGAAAAGCACCGTGTATAGATTAGTCCTTACTGCTTCCCTCTTTCTTACGGCCTGACTCTTAACTATGTCTATGCACTCGGCAATGAACAAAGACTGAAAATTGGGCCTGGATCATGAAGTCTTGCAAAATGGCAGTATCGTTGGCATTTCATGAAATGGCGAGCTTCTTCTCGTCTCCAGGGCGAACATCCTAGCGCGAAACCTTGCCCAGATTCCAGCATTTACCTATATCATAGTGTTTGTGTCTTTGGACATCAGCGGAGAGAGATTGGGGTCGAGGGTATGCTGACATCCCTCATAGAGGCATAAAAGGCTAGGTCATTTTGCATTCTCAAGGTATTATGCATATTAAGAGTTCCATCCACGCCGACGCAGAACAGGTCGAAGGGGGGAAGGGAGGTGACCATGTGGGGAAATAGGGAGTAGAGAAAAAATGGGCAATAATCAAAAAATCATCAAGGTCCAAGTTCATCATCAAGACGCTGGACGTTCAAAAGGACTATTAGTTCCGATTCTCCTGGCCTGGCACAGTCGATGCGCAATCAGATTCCTCATTCTACACCTCGAGTGCATTTGGTTTCGTTCTATTTCGATGCCAGTATCAGGCGAATCCAAACATCGTCGCCGCCATAGAGCTGGGTCTCTTCTCAATCTTCCGACTGCGTCGACGAGTCGCCAGTCCCGGACTCCAGATGCCGGCAAAGAGATCCTCGCATTCATCTTCGTCTTGGCTGTCGAATTCAATCTCACGTCCCGGCATGCCAGTTTGCCTCTCTTGCTTGCGCACGTGCTCGTTCCCATGGTCATGCCCATAGTCATAATTTGGGTCATGGCTATGATGATGATGGTCGTGCTCACCCTCGTCGCCGCGCCCACGACTATTCTTACTCTTTTCTCTCTCATCGCCATCCAAATGATGCCCACCATCATCATCCCCGTCCCCATTCTCAATATCCAGACTCGTCGCTCGACCAGCATATCTACGGCTCCGCACCGCATCCTGTCGACCCCCATCCGATTCTCCACTCTCCCCAACGCCCTCCCAAGCCGTTGCCGTGGTTATCTTCTTCGTTTCCAGGATAAATTTTCCCACTTTATACCGCTGCGTCTCCTCCTCCGCCTCGACGTATTTCCATCCTAGCACGATTCCACACAACAGGCAGCTGATATCGCTGACGGTGTGCGCGCCCGTGACGAGCTGGCGTGAGACGGGCCGGTGGAGGAGTGTATTAGGCAGAGTCTGAGTAGCTTGTGATGGACACAGTGCAGACGGGGGCGACGCTTTGCGCAAGGCTTGTTCGTGGGGATCAGGAGAAGTGCTCTGAGCGCAGACGAGATAGGCGCGTCCGTGGCGGCCGGTGAAGCCCTTGCTGATGATCTGGGAAGTGAAGCAGAGATGGGCGCCGCAAGTGATGCAGTGGATGTAGGAAGTGTGGTGGGTGAGGGATTTGGAGGTTGTGGGGGAGAGTCGTTGTAGGGATGTCTTTTTCCCTTTGCCCTTGGTTGACAGGTTTCCGGGTGGTGGTACTTGGGCTTGTGCTTCCACAGGAGATGTTGGTGAGGATACAGGGGAAGGGGAAGGTGAGAGGGTGTTACGCTCCGGTGTGGAGGAGTTGGGCAGGAAAGAGGGAATGAGATATTGGGGGAAGAGCATGGAGAGCATGGTGGATTATAATGATGTGGTAAGGATCTCTTCTATGGGTGGAGAGTGGTTGGGGAAGAGATGGTGAGAGTGGTAGAGCAGTGAAGGGGAGAAGAAAGAAAGGAAGGAAGGAAGGAAGCAAGCTGGACTCTATTCAAAGTGCAAGTCACCTTCCCAGAGAGTGTTGTTACGAGGACGAGAGATACTCATCGCGTCACGTATTCTTTGGTGGGACTGGAAGTACCTGGTGGATCGACTCGGTGCCGTGACCGAAAGCTGCTACGTGCATGTGGCAGAGGGTGTGCCATGCACATGCACAGAGCTAGTGACAAGTCATGGTCAAAACTTCCTATTAGAATAAAAACACTCTATTACATCAAGGTTCACCGACCCTCCTAGAGAAGATCTCTAGAATTTAGTATTGCCTGACAAAAGTCACACCATCTCGAATCAGTGTTGATGTCATCCGACAGGCAAATCCACAGCACCAGTTGATCAGCACCTTGTTTTTATCTGCGGGGAAAAAGCAGGCCGAGGAGGGAGCCAACTGGCGAGTCCATCTGATCAGCCTTGACACGATCACTCATGGTCACCTAGCAAGTGAACCACTTGAAGGAAAAATAAAAGCAGAAAAGAAATCGGATCCACCACACCTTTCGTCCAGCTTGTGTCGGTAGTAAAGGTGGATTGACGAAATCGATCGAGCTAAACAGCTTTTAGAGTGTTTCTTCAGTGGGGCCCGTGCTTTGGGTCCGGTCTCCACTTGGTACTCGTTGCCGACTTCCGAGGACGTTGGCTCGATCTGATATCCGTAATTCTCCATATACGTGATTCAGTTCCACACTCGGTTGAATGTGTGAGCAGGACCGTACGTGACGAGTTGATGCTCAGTTCTTCAAGGTGAATCCTATCTATCATTGTAAATGGTGCGTGAATGGGAATCAAAGAGCACTAGGTACTGGGCGAGATGGAATATTGCGATACTACTTTGGAAGACAAGCGTGGAGGAACAAGTACTGGATACCTATAAGATGGCAGATGACTGGTGCTATTAAGTGTCGTTGCAGCAGGAAGAATATCACAGAAAAAGAAATCACCCCGACTCCAAACGCAATCCTTCACAAATGAAAATAGAGCGAACGTCTCCATTCATGGCCAGTCCGAAACGAGAAGGAGGGAAACAGGAGGTCCGAAGAATAAACAGTGACCATCACTAATGATCAGGAGAAAAAGTGACCATCCAGAGTTGGGAACAGAAGAATAGGAAACAAAGTCCGAAAGGGAAGAGGGAGAAAAAAAAAAGAGGACCAGCAATCCGAGTTACAAAAGTGATCAAGTCTGCTAGAATAGTCCGGTCATCGCTCTACGACCCTGGATTGACCATGTGATGTTTACACCTCGGCCACCAAGAAGAGCCATTTTGTGCTGACCGCCGGACCTGCTGCAACCGAGCTACCCCGGATCCAGGGATCCAGAGTCGTCAGGTTGAAGCCGCACCATCCGAGACTACGAACAATTTCCATCTCATCCTGGTGCTGTGACCGGTTGACACAGGCGACAATCTGGGTGCAATCAAAGGCGTCCGAACCGGCCAATTCAAAGAGTGCAATCAGTCTGTTGGAAACAACGAGCCAAGAGGCATGGTCAGTCCATGGTCAACTCTTGCGTTGCAAGACTTAAGAGAAAAAAAAAAGAACGGTATCTTACCCAGATTTGAGTCCCTGGCCAATGGTCCCATCTTCGAGAAAGACAAACAGCGTGCGTTCGTCGCCGTCGCCCGTGACGAATCCGCGATAGATGGCGTCGCCACTGTAATCCCACACCTCGATCCATTTCTCAATCGATCCATGAGACTGTCGACGATGAAATGCGGGACGATACTGTTGACCTGGCTGAGTCTGTTGAAACGTACCCATTCCCAGTGACTCCTGTCCAACGTCAATCCTCTCACCAAGGAAGGTCGTAGATAGTGTGTCACAGAAGAGCCTCTCACACTCTTCCGGAATGGTGTGCGCCGCCTCCCCCTTGGCGTGCGACTCGGGCCAGTTGGTCCCGGTCCAGTTGAGTGTGCCGCTGGGCGCGGCATACTCGAGGGGAGGTCTTGGGGTGGAGATTTTAGATCCCGAAGGGACCTCAGGGATACCACTGTGCTCCTAAAAGGTGGCAGAAGAGGGAAAGGGTCAGTGACAAAACGCCGCACGGTGTGGAGAGGGATTCCCAGAGACGAGAAATGGGGTGGCAATGGCTGGGAGGCAACATACCGGCGCCCAGAGTAGTGCAGTAGTGGAAGCCGTGAACGCTGCCGCTGGAGGATTCGACGGTGTAACAGCTGGCGGTGACCGTCGATCGCTGAGCGAGAAACCGGGGCATTTGATTGGAATTACTACTGTGATTACTCATGTACGTCGCCATGGCTGATGAATTTTGTTTTTTCTTGAGTAAGATGTGAGGGATTGAAGTTGAACGGGTGTGTTGACGACGAGGCGCGGTGGGACAAGAAGCGGTTGAGTCGGTGTGCGTACAAGTGTGGAGAGGACCAAGATGGATGGGTTGGATTCAAGAAGAAGAAAGGTGGAGAAGTCGCAGAAGGAAATCGAATTGAGTCGGGTGGGGATTTCCATCGAGTCACCTGATTAGGCCTTGGCTGTGGCCGTTTTGGGGCGTCTTGGCCCGTTGGGCACTACTACCGTGGCCAAGTCCGGTAGTCGTGACTCAGTCAGCCAGCACCGCCAGTACGGGCATCCGTAGTCTCTGGTACTCTGCTGTAGTCTGTAGTCTGTACGACTGTCCTGTCCATGGCTCGATGCACGATCCGCATGATAGGGCAGTGATTGGCGCAAAAAGCAGAAAGCACAGAACCCTGGCTTATGCTCCCTAACCGTCCCACAGTGACTAGTGAAAGCAACCGCTTGTCGAAGGAACTTTGATGAAAAAAGACTTCAAAACTACTCTTGAAAAAGACAGAGAAGAAACTTTTTTTTTTAAAAAAAAAAAAAAAAAAAACAAAAACAAAAACAAAAACAAAAACAAACAAAAACAAAAGAAGTCCTGCATTGAACGTACTATAAGACGAAGAGCTTTCTACGCGAGGAGGTGGAAATACGAGAACGAGGAGCCTGTCCCAACACGGGCACCAGCGATGCGCTCATGACCAAAACAAAGGCAAAGAGTCCATGGGAGAAAAGTGAAAAATAAAATGTCTGTCAAGTAAAGCTACCTACAACTTCAAAAAGTATAGGTGGGAAAACTCTGAATAATGCGAAACTCCTCCGCCTGAACCAATGCGTCATGCAAGAAAGAGTAATCAGAGGGCCATGGAGACCAATGCAAAGGGATAAAAAACAATACAAAGGACACTGAGGTAAAAGAGAAGGTGCCAAGAAAAAGCGAAAACAAGAAAGTCAGGCAAAGGCTGAGGGCAATCTAGACCCTCTCCAGAAAAAAATCGGAAATAGATACAAGACGAAGATGAAGATGATGAACAGCCTGTTCATCCACGACCGTTCAGAAGGAGGAGGAAACAAGAACAACGCCCGGGGGGTATCACCAAGTCCATGAGAAGAGAGAGAGAGAGAGAGAGAGAGAGAGAGAGAGAGAGAGAGAGAGAGAGAAAGGAAAAGAAAGGCCAGAGAAATCCTCTACAGCTCGCGATAATCGCTCGGTCGGACCCGTCGATTCCGCGCTTGGTGTCGTTGGGGGTTCACCGGCTGTCGGAAGTACGGCGAGTCCTCCTCCCGGGCATACGGCCCGCTGAAGGCGGTGCGTTGTTGATTGGCAAAGTTGTTCATCGGCTGGGTCGGGAAGCCGTTGTTCTGGTTCGGCATCCCTCCCATGCCGCCCATGCCAAACATCATCGAGGGATCTCCATTGAACATATTAGGGAAGCCTGGGTTCTGGTTGCCAAACATGTTGCCCTGCATGGGCGGGAAAGGCATGTTCATCGCATTCCAACCGGGGCCCATGGGGTTAGGGAAGCCGTTGGGCATGCCCATCGGGTTCATGAAGGGCATTCCGTTTGGATCAAACCCGCCGTTGGGGAAAGAAGGCATCATGTTGGTGAAGTCACCAAAGGGCATCTGCGGATTGAACGGCATCGTATGGTTAGGCATGGGCCCAGGAGTCTTGGTTTGAGGGGTGCCGTGCGCAGTCGAAGGAGTAGCGGCGGGGGTATTGTTAGCCCCAGTACCGGCACTGGCGGTCTCGGAGTGATCGTCACTCTTCAGTTTCTTGGACGCACTGCCAGAGTCGGTGCTATCTGTCTGGTCACGGACAGGTTCGTCCTCGGCGGATCTTTTCTGGCCATGTCTGGGAAGGTCATCTCCCGGCGGATGGGAGGGGGAGCGGTCCTTCGTTATTGTCGTCGTCGTTGACGTCGCAGTCTTGGGAGATCCGTGTCCGTTGGTAACTACGCCGTTCGTCGCGGACCCGTTGGGGGAAGCAGGCTGATTAGCCTGCTTCTCCTTCTCCTTCTTCGCCTCAGCTTTGTCTGCCTCGTAAGCTTTAATCTTGGCTGCCGCGTCATCATCCGGCGTCAAATTATCCAGTAAGACACCCTCGGTGGAACAGCCAGGGCAGACAAAGTCACTTTCAATCAGGGCATTGGAGATACAGTCATTGCAATAGGTGCGCTGGCAACAGGGGGTCTTGGTGGGCTCGAGGAACATTCTCTTGTCGATTGGACATTCGAGACCACGGGCTTGCAATTCCTTGCTCTCCTCGGCCGCGGCGGCTTCTGCTGCAGCCGCAGCCGAGGCCTTGGCTTTTTCTTGATATAGTTCCCAGGCGGCCTTGTCCGGTCGCGCGACGACAAAGTCACCATCCGCATTCACCATGACGCCCGTGTTACGCGAGTCATCACCGGTCCCATCGGGTGCCATGGAGTCTGGCTTGTCGACCTTGGTTTGCAATGATCGAGGAATGCCAGTCGACCGTTTGACACGGTATTTGCCATCGAATTTGGGATCGTTATTCGTTGGACATGCCTGGATCCAGTGGCCTAGTAAGACGGATTAGCGGGAAGCCCAAGAACAAAAAACGTCTAGTGATACCACCGAGTCTTGAACATACCTTTCTCCCGGCAGCGGTAACAGAGATACCCAGGGGGTGGAGGGTGATCGGGCACATTGACAGGCTTGCCGCGGCCTCGTCCAAAAGGAACAGGTGTGGCACTAAATTTCCCAACATTAGCCCATCGTTACACCGTTAGCTTTACTCGAAACATGACTTACTTGGCCATTTCCTGCTGTTGCTCCTTCCATTGACTAGCCTGCAGGTTGAACAGCGCATTGATCTTTTCCTCTTCAGTCTGCGCATTGTTGAGCTCCAGCACGTTGTTAGTCACCGATCCCCCCAGGCCCGGTGCAGCTCGAGTAATGGACGGTTCGATTCGAGAGGCATTGCGAGCATTCACGGGCATCTTGCCGGAGACATAGCGGGCCGCACCACCTTTGCCCGGACGTGCGGCAGGCAATCGACGGGCAATGACCGAGGTCGATCGGGGAATGATGGTCGTATCATCGTCATATTCTGTGGTTGAGGTGTTAGCATATCGTGTTCTCGATACAGCCCCGTCAATTGGGACTTGAGTCAAAAGAAAAAAAAAGGATTGGAAACCCACCTTCACCGGTATCCTCCGCATAGACTTCCAACTCAAAATCAGATCCATCTCCCAATTTACTCTGGTTGATGATCTCGCGCTTCAGCTCAAAGACAGATATACCAGTGCCATCAAAGGTAACCCGCGAGGGTTCCTTTTGGGATTTGAATTTGAAATGAACAGAGGATGACATTGTATTGATTTCTGAGTGTGAGCGAGCAAGGAGATGAAGCAATCCGGGCACAGAGGAGACAAAAGGCTCGGAATCAGATCAATTTTGCAGTCTCGGCACAAGAAGTCCCTATGGCCACGAAAGCAACAGGCACAGAGAAGAGCAGAAAGCACAGTGTGTATAGGAAGAAAGAAAGGGAGGAGAGTACGAGGGATGAAGGGGGAGGAGGAGAGGAGAGGGAGGTTGAGCGAGAACAATGGTATGAAAGAGGGTATAGAATCAATCAGTCGGCGTTAGGCAGACACTCCGTTCTTTAGAAGTGAGAATCTCGGCACGTCTCAAGACACGCAAGACACACAGAGCGTGTCACGAAGGGTTAGATTCTTTTGTGGGTTTCTTTATGGTCAGGAAGCGGACGAGTGAGAGGCCCTGATCTATCGGAGTTCTCAAAGAGAGACTGAGAATGATTCTTTCTCTTGGATGCTGAAAGGTGAGCGGTCACACTGCATACAAATGAAGATCATAGACAGATCGTTACAATTGCCGAAAGATAAAAGAGAGGTAGAGAGAAAACGAAGACACTGTTGGGAAGCAGAGACACTAATCAAAGAAAACAACAATTTTCAATCCTTCGTGCTCTCTTTAGAACGGGCCACTTCTGTCTTCTGTCTTGCGGGTGTGAATGCTGGATCTGGCAGCAACGGAGATGGCGATGCGAGTGGTCTTCAAGAGATTTGGTCGCCGCGATGGGTGATAGTTGATCGGAATCGTAGCAACAAAAAAATCTCCCGTTTGATCAGTCAGTACCTCAAGAGCAGCCACACTAGATCCACCCAACGCCTTTGCTCGATGCGGGTGATGGGGGTTTGATGCGACGAAGGTGAGGATGTTGGGCGAGGGAGTGAGTGTCGTGACTGAGGAGAAGGAGAGGGCGCGAGGTGGCAACCGGAAAAGTTCACCTGCTGCCGCCCGCTTGACCGCCTGTGCTTACTGTGCTTACCGTGCTTACATCATGGCGCGGCATGCGGCTGTACCTTAGTGCCGGAGAACCCCCGCCGCGACCATGTCGAATTCCAGATTGGGATGCCCTTTGGCAGCAGTAAGTGAATCCTTACACGATCGACAGTCCTGGGTCTAGAGAATGTATGAGTCATGAAATTTTTCTGAAAGAGAGAGAGAGAGAGAATAATACGCTAATTGGTCCATTTTTGTCTATTTGCTTTCAAAATACAACAGGAATCTATATAGAAGTGATGCCTGCCACCGACACCATCATACTTATTTTTGAGACAATTACGGCTGTAGAGAGCTTCCGATCATAGGTCCACCTCGAATTGGCGAACCAAAAATCCTTCTGTTTGGAGGTGATCCTTGACTTGACTCACGGTGTACTCCCCACGGTGGAACTAAACGAGTCCATCGATATTAGTCATGCTCTTTATCCAGGTTCACAGTTCAGAATGGTCACAAAACTCACCATGCCAGCACCCAGAGCCGCATCAGTTGCAGTTTTGCTGAAAACCTCGGCAAAGTGGCCTGGTACTCCCGCACCACTTGAGGCAATGACTGGGATCTTGATGGCAGCCTTGACATCGTTGATCAACTCGAGATCAAAGCCACTGTTGCTGCCATCCTTGTCGATACAGTTGAGGAGAATTTCACCAGCTCCCATAGCCTCCACTGCCTGGACGAGTTGTCGCACATCGATGTCACGAGTCTCGCGGCCACCCTTGACGGTGCACTGGTACCAGCAGTAGGTTTGGCCAGCAGCATTGGGGTATGCGGTCTTCAGGGTGTGGTGGGGGGTATCCTCCGGTCGATCGACGTAGACTCGCTTTGGGTCGACACTCACTACGACGGCCTGCTTACCGTAGGCGTTGGAGATGGTCTCAATTGCAGTCTTGCCACTCAGACCAGACTTGTAGTAGTCCTCAGCAGCAAAGACGGCGTCTGAGCCAATGCTGACCTTATCGGCACCAGACTTGAAGTACATGGTCGCGACGTCCAGCGCCGGGATTGCGGTTCCATCGGTGTCGACAGTATCCTTGATACCTCCACCGATGGTCAAGGGCACAAAGACCGTTTCAGAGGTCCTTCGCAGGATCTCCAGCATGGGTGTGTCTGCAACGGGACAGTTGCGGAAGGAAGTGATGTTCAGGAAAGTGACTTCGTCGGCGCCTTGCTCGTAGTACTTTTTGGCCATCTCGACCGGTTTGCCCAGGTTACGAACCTGGCCTCCGGCGTCAACACCACTCTTTTCCCGCACGTCATATTGATCACCCTTGGTAACTACGAGATCACCATTGTCATTGGCGCGCACATCCAGACAGGCAATGACACGGCGAGTCAGTCCATCCACCTTGCCCGTGACCATCTCCTCGGGAAGTGACTGGAATTGGTCCCCATTTAGGAACGCTCGAAGCACACGAAGTCCAGCAACTCCACTCTTCTCGGGATGGAATTGCGCGCCAAAGACGTTTCCTCGGCTGATTGCGCCAATGAATTCCTCCTCGCCATATGTGGCCGTGGCAACTGACCAGCCGTCTGCCTCGAGAACACCTGGTTTGTACAGCGCCGCATATGAGTGGACATAGTAGTACTTGCTGGTCGGCCGGAGACCCCAAAAGCTCTCTTTCTTGGTCTCAATCGCTGTGTTCATCGCAGAATTCCATCCAATGTGAGGCACACTCTTGGAAACGTCGTTGAACTTCTCAATGCGCATGGGAACGACACCCAGGCCGGAAACATTAGGGTCCTCTTCAGAGCCTTCGAAAAGAGCCTGCAGACCGACACAGATTCCCATAAACGGCTTGCCCGACTCAATGTGCTCTCGAATGGGGCCCAGGAAGCCACCTTGCTCCAGTTGTGAGAGGCAGTGACCGAAGTGGCCGACGCCGGGGAGAATCAGTTTCTGCAAATACAACCTCACCCGTCAGTTATCCATTAGACCTTGTCATGCTGAGTTGTCTGGGTCGAACAATCATTCCGTGGCAAAACATGCACATACGTCTGCTTTCTTGACATCCTCGGGAGTCTTGACCCATTCCACCTCATATCCGACCCGGTTGATCGCATTGACCAACGAGCGGATGTTACCCGCCACGTAGTCGAGAAGGTGAACAGTAGGCATCTTGTGGAGGGAAAAAATTCAGTGACAATCACAACCTAGGGGATGTGAGACGTCTGAAGTCTTTTATACGCCGCGGGGGTCTTGTGGGAGTCATTGCAGAACCCCTCCAGCCCCCAAACTACATTAGCTGACTCATACACCTTTTCGTGCTAATTTTTTGGCCGGCAGAAAACGACGAGGGGCATGGGGAAAAAGCAAGTATGGGTTGGTTACCTGAAGCGGTTAGCCTGAAGGGTCTCGACTCGGGCCCCACATTCAGCGTGTCTCGTGCGATTTGACAGGTTGTCAGTGCCTCACGTCCAAGTCGTGCTGCATATTTAGTGCGGTCACGTGATGATTTAGATACAGATCTAGTCTCCCGGCGATCAGCAAGCTCATTGTTACCAGCTAGCAACAGGTCTTCTCTGCATCTGACAGGACCTGAGAAAAAAAATTCATGTGGCTGCTGTATCAATAAACTGATCAATTTCGTCCGCACGGACGTCTGAGGAAATCCGAGTCGGGTTTTACGACTCGACGAATAGACAAGCGAGATGCTGCCCCCCCCCTCCGTCTGGTCGTAAGACCAATATCGGTACCAGATGGCTAGCAGACATGTGGACATGAACTATTGCTTGTTGGTTCAAAAACGATAAATCTGTGCGAATGGAGGTCAAGGGGTAGGAAGGTTTATTTCTATCTACAGCTGGCATGACCCCTGTATCAATCAATTGTCAAGTCAAGGTCTAATGCTGCATCAAAGTCACTGCTCATTCAGAGCCCTGTAAGTAGATCAATCCATTTGATGGCTGGGGAAAAAGAAACGTTAGATAGTTGATGGTAAGTCAAGCAAGGCCAAGGGGTAATGATCTTACAGGGCTGAATTGTCGCAGTTTTACTCCCGCTGCCTCGAGAATGGCTGCGCTCTGTGATGTGTCAGACAATTTCCCATCTAGGTTTGCAGTGAGTTTGATTTCCTTAATGAGCAACTTACATCTTTGTCCATATTGTAACCTTGCGAATACACAACTTCCGAGATTCCAACTTGGGTAATTTTGACTGTGCATGTCAAACAAGGACATCTACGGCCAATTGTCAGTCAATATCACACGACACACCAAGCAGACCCGGTCATGGACTCACGTATCACAATAAAGAATCGCGCCTTCTCGAATACGTTCTCGACCCGCTTCTAGAAGCGCGTTCTCCTCGGCATGAAGACATAAGCAGGTGGAAAGTCCAACACCACCACCATCGCCTCGATTACAACGAGGGCCTACAATGAGGTTAGCAGCCTTCAGCGGCGAGGTAGGGACGAAGAGACAGAAGAAAGAAGGGGGTTTTTATCGTACATCCACCCTCGTTACAGTTGGGCAAGTGCCGAGGTGTTCCGTTGTAGCCCGTGCTGATGACTCGACGCTCCCTAACGAGAACACACCCGACACGCCGCTTCATACAATTGCTGCGTTGTGCGGCAAGAGATGCAAGCTGCATGAAGTACTGGTCCCAATTCGGTCGCAGGCGCTGCTCATCGGCCAAATTGAGGGTCTTGAGAGCCTCGTGAAGCTCCTCGAAAGACGAGGAGGAGTTGAAAAGGCGCACTTGAGCCCGGTCGGTGAGGTAGACCCGTCCAATGTCCTTTTCGTACAGATGACGGTCATTCCACAGCACAAATCTCTCCAAATCAGGGGGATCTAGTTGTCGCTGGCGGCATCTGTTTCACGCGTTGACTGTAAGATTGTCTGCTTAATGGCAAATACACGCTCAAAGCACGTCTCGATGGATTTATTCATTCAATTTTTGGCAACGTACCGTTCTGAGAAGCGCTTCCAGCGAAGACTGACGGGGGCGTCAACGCTCACCAGGAGGAAGAATGGACGAAGCAAGAAGCGGTCGAGGGTCCTGCCGTCGGCGATATCAGTGGTCACCCACTTTTCTTGCCATCGCTTGGTCACAAAATTTAAAAGAGCCTCCGCGGTCTCGAAAATGAATTCTGATGGAGTTTTCAGAGCATGAAGACCATGGTCTCCCCTAGTGCCCGAGGCTTGGAGAAGGAGCTGGTGGTCGCTGGGCTTATCGGTAATTGCTGTATCGGCCTGGGAAGCAACTTCAAGGAGTTGAAACCCTTCCTGTTGAATCAAGTACTCAGCAATAGCATGTTTGCCCGCGCAAATGCCTAAGTTAAGTGTCAATTTCGGCTTAGTCCACGCGAGAAAGGAAACAGTTGTGCTGACCTCCACACAACCCGATAAGCATTGTGACGGGTCGGAAAAGGGAGTACACGACCACAAGATCACTACTGGTTCGCGCAAGGCCGAGTCAGATGTCACTGAAGCCCAAATTTTCGAGGGGATTGGGCGAGGTCAAGCAAATATGACCGAAGCGGCTGAATTGCAAGAACACTTCCGTTGTCACGAGGAACGGTCACGGGTTCTGATGTGACTTTGTTATCTGATTTGCATATTTTCATAATTTTTTTTTCTCCTCCTTGCCCATCGTGCCTTTCTGGGACGCGCGACGATTAGTACATCAACCCCACTTTTCCCCTCTTCTACTCCTCCACTCCGCTTGGTCTCAAATAGTATACTCCGCACCAGCTTCATCAAAGAAAACATCCAGTCGAAAAGAGACCTGCTAAACTCGGATTTAAAGGACTCGGCTCGTGGATTCGAGGCTGCGCGTACCCCTCAAGATGCAGTACGCTCCGTATGCGTCTGACATCGAGCTGCCGTTCTACACGGCCCTCGCCTCACACAAGATCAACCATGATAAGCTAGATGATTCCGCTCGTTCGGTGCTGGGACTATACGAGATCCGCTCCACCGATGCAGACAATGCAAGTTGTCGAATCCAGATTCACAGCAATGCTCTAATCAACACTGAGTATGTTGCTCGCACTCAGCGCGCCAACCGCTGCTATGGCCCTGAAAGCTAATGAGACCCATGTTTCGCCAGAGCTCCGGCGGGTTACTACCGTGCTGAGGGCATGATCAGAAACGTAAATACTATCGAAGATTATCGGAATATGGATAAATCGCAAATGCTCAATCAAGCTGGGAAGACGGTACGATTTTGCCCCGCCGACCCATCACCCAAATAGTCTCGTGGATGTCTTGAGAGAAAGCAGCTAATTCATCTTGTCACCATCAAACTAGATTTGGGACGCGATTCAAGACGGTACAATCTTCTCCTGTCCATCTCTACTATCCTCCTTCGTCATTCTTTCGTTCGCCGACCTGAAAAAGTACAAATTCTACTACTGGTTCGCTTTCCCTGCCATCCACTCCGATCCGTCGTGGGTCCCCGCTGCTTCACAGCCTGGAGAAGCTGGCAACGCGGATAAGCTGCTCGGTGAGCATCTGTCTCCTCAGCATAGCACCAGTCTTGTGGATGCTGTGCAGACCTGGAGCTATGGGGTGGATAGTCGCCAACGCGGCTTTTTCCTTGCTCGCAAGGTTCGTTCCCAGAAGGACGCCTCTGTCGACGGTGAATGGCGTATCGCAGCGCTATCCGAATATGAGAATGGATTCTTCAAAGAGACAGCCTTGGAGGACCAATATGTGTGTTTTGCAGATCCCTCGAACTATGAGAGTGCACCAGGATGGATGCTCCGCAATTTGTTGGTGCTTGTGAAGCAGCGCTGGGGGCTTGATCGTGTCCAGATTCTCCGGTACCGTGACGTTCAATCAAGGCGCGATCAGGGGCGCAGCATGGTCATTCGTCTTGAAACGAAGCCTGCAGATAAAGAGGTCAGCTCGCGCGCTTCATCCGAGCAGAAACCTGTTCAGATGCCCAAGATCACGGGGTGGGAACGGAATCCAGCTGGCAAGTTGGCTGGCAGGATTGTGAATCTAAACGAATACATGGATCCCGCGAGGTACGTCACGATTTTCGCAACGAGCCATGCCGGTTCTTTTCCGCTGACATTTATGTCCTCAAAACACATAGGCTGGCAGATCAATCAGTCGATCTTAATCTTAAGCTCATGAAATGGCGTATCAGCCCGACGCTAAATCTTGACCAAATTAAACAAACCAAATGTCTGCTACTCGGAGCTGGCACTCTCGGTAGTTATGTTGCACGGAATCTGCTGGTACGTCTTGCTTTTGCTCATCATCTATTGAGATGCTTCAAATGTGCACTCAAACTAATGCGTCGGGCTGGGGGATTATTAGGGATGGGGTGTGAGAAAGATAACTTTTGTGGATAAGGGCACTGTCTCATTTTCCAACCCAGTTCGCCAACCACTCTTCACGTTCAATGACTGTTTGAATGGGGGTGCGCCCAAAGCACTCCGGGCATCGCAAGCCTTGACGGAAATCTACCCGGGAGTGGACACGTCCGGCCATCAGCTTTCGATTCCCATGGCAGGTCACCCGATCATAGATGAGGATGCGACACGGACCGAGTTTGAAGCTCTCCAGAAACTCATCGATGAACACGATGCAATCTTTCTACTAATGGATACCCGAGAATCACGATGGCTACCTACAGTGATGGGCAAAGCAGCTGGGAAGATCGTAATGAACGCGGCCTTGGGCTTTGATTCATTCGTGGTAATGCGTCATGGGGTCTCCGAGTCTGTGGGGACCGAGGGGGGGTTGGGATGCTACTTTTGCAATGATGTTGTGGCACCTGCCAACGTGAGTTGTGAAATTTTTCTTCAATCATCGTATTGCATTCATATTAGAGCTGACAATGCAATTCAAGTCTATCAAAGATCAAACTCTTGACCAGCAATGCACAGTCACCCGTCCGGGTATTGCGGCGATAGCGTCCGCGCTTTTGGTGGAGTTACTCGTCTCGATTGTTCAACATCCCCTGGGCGCTGCAGCGCCGGCCCCAATGACAAAGAGTGATGATCAGGGTGACCATCCTCTGGGTCTTGTGCCGCATCAAATTCGAGGGTTCCTTGCCAATTTCGAGAACATTACCGTTACTGGTAGAAGCTACTCATGTTGTAGCGCTTGTTCAGACAGAGTGATCGACGCCTATCGTGAGCATGGCTGGGACATGGTCAAGAGAGCTCTCAACGAGCGCGGCTATGTGGAAGAATTGAGTGGGCTCAGGGAGGTAAGTAAACCCAGCTGCAGGAGATCTCAATGCCCAGCAATTCAGCAGAGATGGTATTCTGACCCTTTGACCATCAGGTCCAAGAAAAAGCCGAGGCGGCCTTGGCCAATGTAGAATGGGACGAGGGGTCGGATGACGGCGAGGCCGAGATTATTTAACGGACCGTATTCCAGTTGTACGTTTCTCGTACTTGGCGTTGGAGGTACAGGCGACGTTGAGGGTGGATCATGATTTGCGCTCGAGGCCAACGAAAAATGCCTCTTTAGATTCCTTTTGTTGTCATATTTTGGTTAGCTGGGATGCGATGGAGAGAAATCATAGTAGACAATTAGCTCACGCTGCGTGATGACTCTGGCTTGAGTCGGTGCACCTTCGAGAACATCTCTTTGAGCTGCCTCTCCAACTCCTTGTCCTCGGCTCCCTGGTAGAACTTGCAGACAAAATGCCCGCCTGCTTTGAGAACCTTTGAGCTGAACTGCAACGCAGCGTTACAGAGGTCCTAGCGTTTAATATAACGACTCGATCAGTCTCCGCCAAGAAAAGACGACGGGGTACCTCGGGCACAACTCACCATACTCCCCGCGTGGTCTCGAAAATTGTTTCCGCTGGTGTTCATCATCCTGTGATAGGGATTACTTAGACTTCGTTTCCAAAAACCAGATGTCTGATACCAGGGAGCAGACATATCGCTGAGCACCACATCCACCGTCCTCCACTGTCTCGTCTCAGAAGGTTCCGTCCCATCCACAGCCTCCTCGTTCGCTTCCAATGGGCTGTTGGAAGTGCCATGGTCATCATGTCCGGGTTGGCGTGCTCGGCCTCGATTCGGATTGCGCAAAAACTCCTCGATATATTCTTGAATCTCGGGCGACAGAAAGTTTCCTTGGATTGTAGATACGCCTTTTGGCGGTTGCGCGGGGATAATGTCAACCCCGAGCACTCGTCCGCTCGGTTGCGTTCGGTTCACGGCTACCTAACAACCAGGTCAAACTGGGACTTTGCGATCTATTGAGATGCCAGATTGTTTCAAGAACTTACCTGCGACCATGATCCTGGCGCATAACCCTGGGAATCCAATTTAGTTGGCCGGCCACGATTTATTTGTCTTCTGTCGGGACAATGGGCAATATCCTACCAGATCCACGACGGTTTGACCGCGCCGGAAGATTCGGAATTTCTCATCGATCTGTTTGCGCGTGAGCTTGCCATTCCCGTGCATCGATGGAGCTGCATTGCCTCGGTCCGTACCTGAATTAACTTAAATGCAGCTCGACTTTTGAGCCCTTGGACTGCCGCCTCCCTTGTGAATTGATCACGTTGCTGGCGAGCTTGCCAGCGTTTCGATGACGCTTGTCGAATCTGTCCGACTATCCCTGAGCATCTGAGGGCCTGAGGCCTAAGAAACGAAAATGTAAACATGCCCATGGCGCTGTTTAATGAATAATATTCTCATGGAATCGGTCCTCGGATGAAGCCGAACGGAACTATTCTGCCGGCACAAATGAGAGCGCATGACTTGAACGGAAAGGCGGTAAATCTATTCACCCGAATTGGGTAATTAGCTATTTATGACGCTCTTATCACCAAAGTGTCTCGCGATTCTAAGTGAGAGTAAGGACGCTTAAACCCCTCTGCGATATCGGCTCGATCCTACTTTGCATTCTGTTGAAAGACATAGTAACAATAACGAACACTTGTGGTAATTGTATAGATCGACGGCTTCAATGATACTCCGGAACAGAATCCCGAGAATATACACTTCCCGCAGTCCTGGGTTGCAACATACCAGATGGACTTGGTTCAGTAATGGACGTCAAGACATTTACGGGCTATCGGGCGTCGTCCACTTCTGGTTGTAGCTTCGACTGTCAAGTAAAGGCGTAAAATTTATGGGATACTAAGAGATTTATTGCAGCAGTAGGTGACGATAAAACACAACTAGGTATCTTCTTGTCATCGAACTGGTCTAAGTTAAAGCCATTTATCGATGACGGTCTCTTTTCAGAGGAGAAAAGGCTCTCGAGGCACCAAACCCTCCACCGCGAGACAATCCGCCTGTAAGAGGCGCTGCAAGGATGGATTGCCGGCCACCGCCTAAAAGAGGCTTCCTCGGTTTACTCAGACCCAGCATGTCTTCGTCCTCTTCCTCATCCTCGAAGAGACTGCGGTCTCGCTGCGCAAGCTTTCTCCTTTTGGCTTTTGCCTGGCGCTGCTCGACGGAGCCCTCATTCAGTGAGTCTTCTAAATTTTCAGCTAAGCTCTTGCTTGCGGGACCAACAGGCTCTGGATTCGGATCTCGGTCAACTTTTGATCCAGCAGTCTTCCCCACACGGCCTTTGGCCTTCGCTACCGTGGCCTTCGCCTTCGAAGCCGGCTGGATTGCCTCAGGCTGTGCATCTGCTATAGATTCCATGTCCTTTGATTTACGCGCCACGGTTGGCTTGCGCTTGGGCTCCGCGGCCTCGTTGAGTGCTTGTTGAACTTCCTCTTCGTCAATATCCGAGCTGAGAGGGGCGTCACTCGGCGCGGGCCCAGTGCGGTTGAGGAACGGAGTGATGGAGAAGGATGATTTGTCGCCCGGTAGTGCTGATGGTTTCTTTGACTTCTCCTTCACCCGCACAGCTCCTGGTGTGGCGATGACCATACCGGCATCGGGGGTTTCTGCACTCGGTCCTGGGCGCTGAAGAGGAACTTTCTGTGGCCCTGGTTCAGCAAGTTCGGGCCCACTGGTGCGGACGATGCTGCGTCGCTGCTGCAAGTCATTTCGAGCCTCTTGGAGCTTGTCTTTAGCCGATCGAAGTTGCTTTTTGAGCGTCTCGATTTTGTTCTCCAGTACCGAGCGCTCTTTTTCCCAGCCCGTATTCTGCTGTTGGTCTTCTCGTTCGCGCTGTTGATGTGCTCGTTGTTCCCGAGAGAGCTCATTCTGAAGCTGATCCACCATAGACAGTAACTTGGTCATCTGGGATGCCTGTTCGGCGCTCTTTGCCCGTGTGCGTTCATGCGAGTGCTGTTCATTCTCAAGTTGGAGCTCTAGTGCATTGAGCTGTCGCTCCATCGCCTGTTTCTCGGCCACCACCGCTTGATGTGCGGTGGCCTGAGCCTCCTGTCGCTCGAGCCTGGATTTGACGCTGGCCAACTCTCTCGAGAGTTGCACTTTTTCGGCGAGTAGCCCGTGATTGCTGGTCGAGCTGGCATTCGATGCCGAAAGTTCTTCCTAGTCTGAATCAGGACCAGCGCTTATTGGGATTCACAGAAGGAGTACCCACCCTCAATTTTTGATTTTCGCTTTTTCCAATGTTGACTTCTTGGCTCAAGCTATCCATTACGATGATTGCATCTTCCAAGTGCTGGCGCGTCTCTGACTCGGCCCAGGTCAGTACCTGGATCTGGTCATGCGCCTGGTCCAGCGCCGCCTGGAGAGCATCGCGATCAATTTGAAGCAGCAGGTATTCCATCCGCCTGACGCGGTCACGTTCGGCATCTAGAAGACGTGCCGAGTCCGCAAGCGTCTTTTCATATTCTTTCTCGAGGCGTATCGTCTTGATAGTCATTTCATTCTAGCTTAAATCAGCGACCGTCACCAAGCATAAATCACTGCCGCAGTATAAACGTACATCGGCCGAAGACGATTCACCAAGACCCTCCATTTTTCTAGGATTGTTTTCCCCTCCCTTTTCTCCCTTTCAAGGAAATCTCTCTGAGCTCAATAACCCGAGGTCTTATCTCTCTCTCTCGAATAGTGGAATGTTGAGACCATCGGCAGTCCGGCGCTCGCTTTCCACCCGCGGCCGACGCGTCGCCCGTCCGGGGGCAAGGTCTTACGTAATCCGGCGGGATCATGGGGACACCTTTCAAGTCCGCCGAGCGGAACGGCGATGAGCTACGTCGACTCTCTCCGAGCTCTTCAACTTCAGATTCCGTCCATTGTCATGCCAAAATGAGGTTCTGGTCCACGCTGATTCTTTCATTATCCGCCGTCTCCGGCGTGATTGCCGCAAAACCTGTCACGGACACATTCCAGAAATACCAATCGCTCTCTCGTTCAGGGCCTGTTTCGCTGAACGATGCCGGCTTTGAGGAGCTCACCAAAGCCCCCCGCGATTACTATGCGGCGGTCATCTTGACGGCCATGGATGTGCGCTTTGGCTGTGAAATGTGTCGTCAATTTGACCCTGAATGGAGCCTTATCGGAAAGAGCTGGAACAAAGGCGAAAAGCCCGAGGATTTAAAGGTCATCTTTGGAACCCTCGACTTTGACGAGGGCAAGGCAGTCTTCCAGAAGGTAAGCGGCTCAATTGCGGGACCGTGTCTGTAAGAAAGAGAGACAGAGAGAGAACCGCAATGGCTAATTGAGTTGAATGTGTTCCCGCGATAGCTCATGCTCCAAACTGCTCCCGTCATGCTTCTTTTCCCTCCCACCACTGGGCCTTACGCCAAGGTGAACGCGGAACCCGTGCGATATGACTTCACTGGGTGAGTTTTGGCTCGTTCATTTGTTAGCAGTTCTTCATTTGCTCACAAATTGTTCGCCGTTGCAGTCCCATGAGCGCCGACCAGATTTACACTTGGCTCAAGCGTCACCTGCCTGAAGGACCCATGCCTCCATTGATCCGACCCGTGAACTATATGCGCATCGTCTCGGCAGTGACGATCTTGATGGGCGCTGTCACACTCTTCACAGTACTCTCACCTTGGATCCTGCCGATCATTCAGAATCGCAATCTTTGGGCTGCCATCAGCTTGATCGCAATCTTGTTGTTCACTAGTGGCCAAATGTTCAACCATATTCGCAAGGTCCCATATGTCACGGGAGATGGAAAGGGTGGGGTGAGCTACTTTGCTGGTGGATTCCAAAATCAATTCGGTCTGGAGACTCAAATTGTGGCTGCGATCTGTAAGTCAAGAATACCCCCGGACATTTCGTCTTTGGCGATGGTCACCGCGTTGCGTATCATCCGGGCTCTAACACCTTCTTCTATAGATGCTGTTCTTTCCTTCGCCACTATTGCCCTGGCTCTGAAGGTGCCGCGCATGGAAGATGTCAACGGCCAACAACTGGCTGTCATGATCTGGGCGGCTGTCCTCTTTGCAACCTACAGCTTCCTGATCAGTGTCTTCAAGATCAAGAACGGTGGCTACCCGTTCTGGCTTCCGCCCTTTTAAAAGAATCCCCTGATTGGGGATGGAGAGTTGCCCCAGTTTCACTGTAGTCGGGTGACTTGGGCTCAAGCTATGATGACTGCTACCTTTGCGTCAATCAGCACAGTGGTACAGAGGCATTCGATCTCTTGGAATCGGCTATGGATAGAATAGAAGCTTGTCCTGGTGCTACACTTGCATGCGTTGAGAATTGTATCTTGTCGCCGGCGACAGAAAATGTATCACATACTGCATATCTTAGATCAACAAGCACAATTGAAAAGGCTCGTTCTTTGAACTTGTCGAGTCCTCGAATTCGGTAGTCAGGAGCCCGGATTTCCGTCGTCTCCGGAACAAAAGCGAAATCTATATCGTGTCTTCATCTCGACTTTGTCCATGTCAAGCGTGACTGGTCGAGTCATACGAATTAGCCTCAAACTGCATATCCACGTGAATAAAGACCACCGGATCTGACCGCCCGCCGATAGCCACATGTTCCCTCCTTTTTCAATTCAACATTTCTCACAATATTTCAAAATTCGTGTCAAAAAAAAAGGGGGGTGTAAAGCAAGCGGAAGCACTGTACGGCAAGATAAATTTCAAAGACGTCTGCCTCTGTCCAGCGACTCGAGCAAGCCGGGTCTGGCTGCGTTGACGTGCACAGATGTCTCAACCATCCCAAGCCCATCAAACGGGCAACATGCTGGCGTCGTCAGCCACGGGGACAACCTTTTTAATTTTGATTCAATTGTCGTCGAGGGTGTTCACTTTTGCCTCGAATCAGTTGGTTCTGCGCGCCATGTCACCGATCATTCTTGGAATTGCAGCTCAATTGGAGCTGTTCCAGGTGACCATCTTGTATTTCTCCCGAGAAAGCATCCGGATGGCAATCCAACGACAGCCCCTTCAGCCAGTGTCAACGTTTAGTTCAGCATCGAGTTCGGAAGCCGATAAGAAGGAAGACCCCGAGACCGCGAAGAATTACTTGGAGATCGCATCGCAATCAGTGGTCAATCTGTCTTATTTGAGTCTGTGTCTCGGACTTCCGTTGACGATCCTGGTCACCTCACTCTACCAGTACTTTGCGCCTGTCCAGGCTGCGATGACTCCGTTTTTCTATTCTAGTGTGGTTCTCACTGGTCTGGCTTCGCTGTTAGAGCTGTCCATTGAGCCATTCTTCGCGGTTATTCAGCAGCGAATGTGGTATGAAAAGAGAGCCGCAGTGGAAATGCCAGCGGCGTTTCTGCGCAGTCTGGTGACATGTTTGAGTTTTGGTTTTGCCTCTCGCCGAAATCAAGCTGTAGGTGCTTTGCCATTTGCTTTGGGTCATTTGAGCTATTCGCTTGCCCTGGTCTGCGGTTACTGCTGGACTATGCTGGGAGGTGCTGGGGACAGGAACTTCACATATTTGCTGGCCAGAATCAAATCCAGGTAAGACCTCTGTTGATTTTCTGTTTTGAAGTGCCCCCATTTCCGTGGAGAATCAGACTAAAAATTGGTCCCCAGTAGTTCGTCTGACTATTTCGCTGGACGTTTCCCCCGACCTCTCATGTCCATCGCTGCAAGTGTCTTCCTTCAATCCGTCGTCAAGCATCTCCTCACGCAAGGCGATGCCATGATGCTTGCTGCGCTGTCGACCTTGGAAGATCAGGGAATCTATTCTCTGGCGGCAAATTACGGAGGTCTCATTGCCAGAATCATCTTCCAACCTCTAGAAGAAAGCAGCCGCAACCTCTTCTCTAGCCTTCTTAGCCCCGATGGGAAAGGCAAACGGAACCCGGCCCAGGTTCACGCCGCAAAGAAGCACCTGATCGGCCTGCTTCGCGCCTATCAATTACTTTCCATCGTCATTTTCCCGCTGGGTCCCCTGATGATCCCGTATGTACTCCGCATATTGGGCGGGTCTCAGTGGGCGTCGACAAAAGTGGGCGATCTGCTTTCGCTCTACTGCTATTATATTCCCTTTCTGGCTTTCAATGGCATTACGGAGGCGTTTGTGTCGTCTGCGGCGGATTCGAGCCAGATTCGTAACCAGACCGTTTGGATGGGAGCATTCTCCACCTGCTATGCTTTGGCGGCGTACCTGTTTCTGGAGGTGGGTTCCATGGGGGCCTACGGGCTGGTTCTGGCGAATATTGTCAATATGGCGGTTCGCACTGTGTGGAGCTACAACTTCATCCGGAGGTACTTTGCCCGACAAGGAGATGGAATCAGTGCAACGGAACTCTCTATGCGGCCTTTGACCTGTGCCGTGGGAGTTGTGGCCACTGCGTTCGTGGTCCGGCAAGGGTTCGAGGATTCAGATGGGGGTATCATCCAGGCAATTCTATTCAGTGGTGTCTATGGACTTTTGGTGTAAGTTCCAACTCCAGTCGCCTGGTCCTCAATGGGACAACATGGTTTCGCCGAAACAAAAAAATTCTAACAGATCGACAGGCTCTTTTTGGAGAGGAAATACGTAATGGAACAGGTCGCTGAACTGCGACAGGTTCTCTCCTCACGCTCAAAACGGAGCAAATCAGATTAGGCGGTGGAGTGCATTTCGGGTGTGGAATGTCCATCTTTTCTCTAATCAAAGGTGATTTTGGTGGCCTTCTTGTCAGTGCCAATGTCCTTGTAGAAAGCACCGTAGGCGTCGTGCTGCTTCTTCTTGACAGTAGTACCGAACTTGAGCAGAGCCTCGGGCACTTCTTGCTTGGCGGCCTTCAGAACGTTGATCAGACTGTTTTACGTCAGTGGGAAAAGGTCTTTGAAATCCTAGAGACAGTAGCAGCATTGCAGGAATGCCCATCAAAAAAAATCACTTACCCGCCAGAAAGCGCCTTGTCTTGTTCGGTGAACAATGTAATCGCGTGACCCTCTTTTCCAGCTCGGCCAGTTCGGCCAATACGGTGAACGTAGTCCTCCACCGTCAGAGGGAAAGTGACGTTGATCACCAACATCACCGCAGGGATATCCAGACCCCGAGCAGCCACATCAGTAGCGACCAGGACGGTCGCGGCTCCGCTCTTGAAGGCCTCGAGGTTGCGGAATCGGTCCGACTGATTCAGATCACCGTGAATACCAGCGACTCGGAAGCCCTTCCTCTTGATGAGGCCCTCGATCCGCATGGCCTCCTTCTTGTACAGACAGAAGACCAGGACTTTTTCGGGGTTCTGACCCCTTTGGGATCGGTTGAGCAGCTGGATGAGTCGGTTCTCCTTCTCCCGACCGTCGAGAACTTCGACCTCTTGCTTGATACGAGTGTTGGCACGAGGATCCGCAGAAGGATCACCGCCGATCGTGACCGTCACGGGGGAGTTCATGAAAGTAGCGGCAAGGTCGCGAACCGACTTGGGCCACGTCGCTGTGAACATGACGGTCTGTCTCTTTGAAACGGGCATAGGCTGGATGATGTCCTTGATATCCTGCTCGAATCCCTTGTCCAACATACGATCGGCCTCGTCAAGAACAAGGTACTTGACCTTGCTCAGGCTGACGGACTCGTCGTTCTGGAGATCCTTCAGACGGCCGGGTGTAGCGACCACGATCGCAGCCGTCTTGAGTGCAACTCGCTGCTCGTCCTTGCCCACGCCACCGAAAATGCACGTCACGTCGGCATTGGCGACGTCGGAGAACTTGATCAGCTGGTCGTAGATTTGCATCGCAAGCTCACGGGTTGGAGAGATGATCACAGCGGCCGGGTGATACGGCTTGCGGCTTCGCTTGGAATCCAGCAGCTTCTTCAGACAGGGCAGACCAAAACCAAGGGTCTTACCACTGCCAGTCTCTGCGATACCAATCACATCGCGACCCGAGAAGAGCAGAGGCCAGGTAGCGGCCTGGATGGGCGAGGGAGCAGGGAATGCCTTCAACGGAGCGTACAAATTGTTGTTGCAAGGGGGAAGATAGTCGAAGGAAATAATCGGACGAAGTTGAGGTGGTGCATCTGTGGCGGAATCCGTGATCTTGATGACCTTTTCCTGGAGGAATTGATCAATCTCAGACTGCGGCAGGTTTGTGAGCGCCGAAACTTCCACGTAGCCCGTCTGTTCTTCTGATGGAACGTCGTTCACTGTGTCCACATCGGGTTTGGTCTCCTTTTTCTCCTTCTTCTCTTTCTTGTCCTTCTTCTCCTTCTTCTCCTTCTTGCTTGAGTGCTTCTCGTCAGACTTGGACTTCTTGGTGGGCCGCAGCTCCGTCGGGTCTGCGCTTCTCTTTGCCATAGTGTAGAAAGTCCAACACGAACAATGTAGGCTTTGACTCAAGATTTTCCAGTGCGGAGGTGAGATCGAGGTGCGGCCTAAAAAAATTCAATGGAGAAAAAAAATGTACTGCCACCGTTGACCGCCAGATAGTCTCCACCACCTTATCGGGCTCTCCACAGATTTTCGAACGATAACGTGGTGGTGGAACCCCAGCGAGGGTGGGCCGCCACCATGCATCGAATGCATCGAGGCGTCGTCGATGGATATGGAGAACACGGGTTCATCAAAATCAATGCGTTGGAAACTACCACAGACAAGTCTCGCTTCTCTTGTTAAGAGGGTCTCAATTTTGATATCAAGTCAAGTAATCCCATCGGTCTCATGATAATACTACAATCGAACGTAAAAGTCTCGCCTCCATCGCATACAGCCATCCACGACAATTGAATCAGCCGGGCCACAGAGCCGGGAAATAATCATCCCAGGCAGTGGATAGGCATAAGAGATGGCCCCTAGTTCAAGCTGTAAGAATTAATGATTTCTGCCAAGCGCGCGGCCTCTTCGGAGTAATTGATGGCCTTCGCGGAAGAGACTTGGTATCGGACACTGTTGTTCATGTCAGCAAGATACTCAAACCTGAATGACATATGGAGACGGCTTACCGCTGCTGTTCACCAAAGTTATCAATCTTGGCGCGACACCGGAAACTCCAAGTGCGGCAGTTAGCCTCACGGAACACTGCCTGGAATGCCTCATGATCGTCTTCACACAGTTGCATGAGCTTGTCAGCAGACATGCCCATGATCAGGCGTCCTGTGTCGTCGAAACAACTGAGCCACAGTTGGCCAGTGTGATCGCTCACACTGATCGGCATGATAAAGCGGTACTCGGGGCGTGGGTGAGTCTTGTCACACATTTCACATCGCCACTGGCCAGCATCGAGCTGCGTCACCTTCTTGTTACAACCTTCCGACAAACAAGCAGGATAGCACCACGTTGAATCTTGACGAATGAAGACGACGGTAGCCTTGAGCGAGAAGTAATCAACTTGATCCGACATGCCCAGCTGCTCCTCACGAACCTGCGCAATGGTTTTGAAAGGATCGGCCTTCATATTGGAGTTGGTTGCACCGGACAAGGACGCGTGAGAGGTAAAGGCCTCCGTACGTCCCTGCGCATCATACCAGCCCTTCAGTCGATGAGCTTCTGCGATGTCTGGATCGACCGTCATGGAGCCTGAGCTAAGTAAGCTCAAACTGCGTCCTCCAAAGTCAGACACTTTGACTCCCTTGAAAGCAACTACAGACTCTGGCGGCACATTGAAGTTGACTGCGCCGGCACCCCAGACAGTGAGACGAACGGAGTACCCGGTATTATCAACCAGATTGATCTCTCGCTTGTCGTAAGGCTTTCCGGTTCCCTTGGACACGATTTGAGAAGTCTCTCCCACATCCTTTAAGATGCCAATGACGTCGGTTGTCGTGTCCTTCTCTACTGACTGCAAGTCCCCAATCGTGGTGAAATTGAATCGAATCTGCGGCACATCACTTTGATCCTCGGCCTATGGGAAAGCGTCAGCATAATTTTCTTGGATCCCCTCCCTTTTCCGAATGCAAGGCCAGCAAACGCTCCTACCTTCTCTACCAGCGTGTCCCTCTCAAACGTAAGCTCATAGTCATTGTTGAGATTCGAGTATAGCTTCTTGGCGATCTGTACTCGACACGGGCTGGAGATATAGTACACTCCGCCTTCTTGGAACAAATCGTAAAGCATGTCGCACTGATCGTTGAAACCAGTGGCACGAATCTCGCCGCTGTCATCCAGCAGATTGACACTGAACAATTTTCCTTCTCCATTCTTGTTGTGCCAGGTTTTGATACTCGATTTGCTGGTGCAGCGCGCCTTGATCGTCCATTTGTTTGAATAGGGAGAAATAGCTTCTATAGGGTAAATGGTGGCGTGGGCAGAGGATGAGGGACCACGGGCTGGCTGCGCACGATTCGGCTGTGGTGCCGGTGTGGTTGCAGGCTTTGACCCATAGAATCCGTTGCTGGAGATCGTTGTAGCTTGGGGTTTCTCATCTTCCTCTGCCTTGATCTCTAAAGGCTTGGGCTCTCCGATTTTGTCAGCCTCGCCCAACTCTTTCAAAACCTCAAGATCAAAGATGATTAAAATTCTATTGCCATTCACACCGTAAGCCATTGTGCTCTCTACTTATGCATCACTCCGGCCAAACTTACTTCTTTCCCTTGACTGAATTTGCTTGGAAGGATTTGAGGCGCACAAAACATCCTTTTCGAAGTGATCCGTCTGTCACGAGATGATTCGCTTCTGTGCGGAGCTCCCCAGTTAGCAAGGGTATTCTCATGTATCAGGTCTCAAACTCAAGAAGGTCTGACTTACGTGTAGCCAGCATAGTCTGGACATAGTTGGCAATGTCGCTGAAGACCGCCCGGTAACGCTCCGCGTGGGTTGGCTGCGGCGGCAAGGGCTTGACTTGAACACACTGGACGATGGGCTCGCGGACCTGTGGCTTAGTTTCATCGAATATAGCGCTTGAGAAGGTCAGTTCACGATTCGTAAGCAGGTTGAAGCAGGTTGAATCAGTATACGTACCTGAGAGCCCCCACCGTGATCTGGGACGCCGCATCGGATGCCATCTTGACGTAAGAGCCTGCCAAATCTTTGTGCTATTTTAAAGAGAATCCGAACGGGCTGCGATGACCCAGTTTTAAAAAGTCGGTATTGGCAATTTGAAATCCCAGGAAAATGAAGCACTGGATTGACCGGTCGTGAGTTGGGTGATGCGCGACGCGTGCCGAGCCAGCCAGAAAATAACGCGTTAAGTGGGTAGTCACCTGACGTGTCTGCCTGGCGTTCTCCACGCCCGTCGCCACACGACTTTCCATTGCTCAGCACATTACGAGTGATGGCCTTGGTGCCTGAGGATTGATTGTCCAGAAGGGCAGATGGACCGCGACCGCGCCTCCAGCTCTTCAGCATGGAACCCCACGTCATATTTAATTATGTAATTCAGTGCCCCACGTCCGGCGATCGATGCGACTTGCGTCTCTCGCAACTCACAGCTCTCAAAATCTCGCGTGACATTTTCAGTTGAGAAGAAGCTTCTGAGCGCAAGGAAGTCCTATTACAAGTCGGCTCCCACTTACAGGCTTGCTATTTCCACGTCGAAGAATTCCAGAGACCAAGTTGTCCTGGTCGTCGGTTTTCCAATATGGCCTGTGTTCACGCTGGAGCTCCAGGTTGGTGAGGAGGGGGAAGAGCGCAGGATCGAGGAATGTCGCCCGCTGACTGATGGGATTAGATCTAAGCCCACCAGGTCCTAGTCAGGATGTTTACCGAGAAGATTGCACTCAATGCTTCGACTCTATTGTAGGAGGTCTCTTAAGAATCAAGATGCTTGCGACAAGAAACCTAACGTTGAATCATCTTTAAAGGACGACGAGGCTGGTCTCAATGTATGCCTCCATTGCTTCAACGGAGGCTGTGTCGGAGACAGAAATCATGCTCTCCTTCACTTCCAGCGCTACGGTCATGCACTGGCCCTGAATATTCGACGGACTCCAAAGCAAGTGCAGGTGAGTAACTGCGCCCCTTCCAATCCTCCCGTGAGGGTATCGGAGTGGCAGGTTTTAATTCAAAACTCCTTGATCAAGCGTGATGAACCTCCCCCCAAGATGTCGAAACTTGCAATTGCGGCCGAAACAGATGAAGATCGATACAACGTTGAGACGTCTGTTGTTTGCTACGCCTGCCCTCTCGACAATGTTGACAAGAGCACGGCAAAGCTTTCTACGGTGATTGATGGAGTCATGAACGCTATGTCATTTACCAAGCGAGAGGAAGTCAAGGCTTGGGAGCAAGAATTCGTGCCTTGCGAGCATACATTATGCCTTGTCCAAGCGGATGCTGGCGATTTAGGATCTAAGGGTACTGTCCATATCATCCTATCAAATAGTGCAAAAACTGATCGTTGCAATCTTTCCAGACACCAGCCAGTGCTCGGCATGCGATTTGAGGGAAAACCTGTGGATCTGCCTGGAGTGTGGTAATATTGCTTGTGGGCGGAACCAGCATGGAGGGGCCCGAGGAAACTCACATGCTCTTGCACATGCTGATGCTACTTCGCACGGTGTTGCTGTGAAGCTGGGATCAATCTCTGCGGAAGGGACCGCCGACATTTATTGTTACAAGTGCAACGAGGAACGAACAGACCCGGAGCTTGCCAAGCACCTTGCTCACTGGGGCATCAACCTGGCCGGGCGCGAGAAGACGGAGAAGAGCTTGATGGAGATGCAGGTGGAGCACAACATGCAGTGGGAGTTCTCAATGACATCCGAGGACGGCCGTGAGCTGACGCCTCTTTACGGCCCAGGTCTGACTGGGTTGGCCAACCTGGGAAACAGTTGCTATCTTTCCAGTGTGATGCAGTGTATCTTCTCCACGCCAGCCTTCCAGAGTCGCTATTACGAGCCTGATGCAGAGCCGCCACTTTGTCAGGCACCAGCTCAGGACCTCGAAACTCAGTTGAGAAAACTTGCGGATGGGCTACTCTCTGGTCGATACTCCCGACCGGACCCAAGAGTCGCAATGTCCATGTCAAGCGCGGATAGCACACCCTCTCAAATCCACCAGAGAGGACTGCTGCCGGCCATGTTTAAGCATCTGATTGGACAAGGACACCCTGAATTCAAGACCATGCGGCAGCAGGATGCGTTTGAATTCTTGTTGCATCTCTTCAAGAACGTCAGTCTTTCGAAGCACACCGACGGCCGGGTCAACCCCGTGGAACAGTTCCGATTCGAAGTTGAGCATCGCCTGCAATGTCTTTCCTGCAAAAAGGTTCGGTACAAGGTCGACGTGCAGGATAACATCTCAGTCGCAGTTCCCGCTCGCCGCGTCGCGGGCGAGCAGAACTCATTCGAAGCAGTTCAATTTTCTGAGTGCTTGGACATCTTCACTGCCGAGGAAACAGTCGAATTCACATGTCCGTCGTGTCAGAGCTCGGCTGGTTTCTCGAAACAAACCAAGTTCAAAACTCTGCCTCAGGAGTTCGCCGTGAATGCACGGCGCTTTGAGCTGGTCAACTGGGTTCCAACCAAGCTTGACATTCCTGTTCTTGTCAGCGACGAGCCAATTGACTTTGCTGCGTACTTGGCTGGTTCACATGATGCAAACGAGGAGCTGCTACCCGAACTTGAGGAAAGTGCTTCGTTTACTCCAAATCCAGAGGTCATGGACCAGCTTTTAGCCATGGGATTCCCATCAACTCGGTGCGAGAAGGCTCTGCACGCCACTGGCAACTCTGATCCGGAAGCCGCGATGAATTGGCTCTTCGCCCACATGGAAGATCCCGATATCGATGAGCCATTGGTTCTAGCTCAGACCTCCGGTTCGCAGAACGCTGGTGCACAGGATGAGTCCAAGATTGCTCAGTTGGGCGAAATGGGCATTGAACCTTCTCGCGCTCGGAAGGCTCTTGCTGCAACCGACGGTGACGTCGAGCGAGCCGTGGACTGGGTTTTCACGCATCCCGACGATGGAGATGAGACGATGGAAAGTGAGGGCAATGCCGACGTGCCTCAGCAGGCAGGGCCAATCGGATATGCAACGCTACCTGCTCGCTATCAACTTCGGTCTATTGTTTGTCACAAAGGAACGTCTGTTCATGCAGGGTAGGTTTTCTTTTCTTTTTTCTTTTTCTAGCCTTTCAGTTATCTCATTCGTTTATTGACCTGGTCCAGACACTACGTGGCGTTTATCCGCAAGACACGGCCCGGTGAACAGTCCCTCTCGTGGGTTCTTTACAATGATGAAAAGGTGGTGGAGTGTGACAAGGTTGACGACATGAAACAAACCGCCTATCTTTACTTCTTGACCCGAGTCTAGGCTGGGAAATGGAGCTTTTCACGACGAATATGCAATCTCTGCCTCAACCACAGGTCCTCTACAGGGGCGCTGCATTGATCACCAATTCTATAGATTAGGGTTACAATACCACCTTCATCCAAGGGCTCTGGCTTCTTTTGGTCCGCGCGCAACCAAACACTCTCACTCGGTTTCTCACTTAGATCCCCCTCTGGTTGCAGATCTTGGCTTAGCAACCTCGATTTTATTCTGCTGCAGGTTCACTCTGCATCGAGCGCTGATCGCATGGTCCACATGCGATTTTCACAACCGTCCCATTTGCATCCTGAACTAGCGTAATGAGCCTAAACACCTTGACCCAGTCTGGAGAAAAACATACTCTGGTATAGACTTGCTGGGACTGTTCTCTAAACACGTTGCACCAAGATGACCTGTAGCTAGGTTTTTGACTGTGAGCTACCCTCGCAAGAAGACACACCTTGAAGCCGCAAACCTTTCCCTTCATTCCCTCTCAAGAAATGAAAAGGGCCGGCTGAAACTAGGTACTGCCGAATGAAATACTGGATGGTGCTCATTTCTTTGCAATGGAAGCTCTGCGGGGAGTCGCAGAAGCTCGCCTTCCGCTGTGTTCTGAGTAGTCTTTCAATTCTAACATTGAGTAGCAATAGCCTCAGACTTGGTACGGCGAGACTCGTGTGAAATACGTCTCCGGCCCGCAGTATTACGAAAGCTGTCATCATTACCTATGAAGAATTCGATCTGAATATTCTTTTTATCTCGTGTCTTTGAATTTGAGGGGTACCCCTCTTCACAACTTTGAGTATACCTCCAAGAGATTCATTTGTGGGCCCATCTGTGAGATTGACTTGGCTTTGGTCCGATAAATAAGCCAAAGTTGTTGTCAAATGGCCTTGCTTAAGATCGATGTGGCAGCATTGAGCGGGAACCTGAGCTTCGACATGAAGATCAGACATCATGTCTTGAAGGAACTTTGAATTGTATTCTATAGAATTGCTTGTGAAGGAACAGCATGCGACTTTGGATCCATCTATAGCATCTGCTTCGTCCAAAAATTGACCAGCATCTGTAAAGTTCATCTTGGATCTCTTGTTTGATCTCGTAAGCTCATCTAGGCGTTTTTTTCCCTTTTCTTTTTGTTTGGCAACGAGTAGTGAGCAACCGTTCTACTTTATCCTTTAATCCTTCATCCATCGTATGGGCAGCCTTTCTCTTCACAAACCACAATGATAATGTCTTCCCTCACTTACAAACAAAACTCACGTTTCCAAAAACAAGTACTACTCATCTTTTCGGCTTCCTCGTAATTCCTCTCCCTTAAGAGCTTGACAATACCATCACGTTTGCGCCTCATCCTCTCCGTGGGCAATTCTGTCATGGCCTTTCGAAACAGAATGGCAGCTGCTTCGTTGAAAACCAACAAGGAGAAATGACATCTACTCTGATCTAGAATTAATTAGCAAGAAGCAGATGATCCAGGAAGGTGAGACGTACCAATGCCAAGGAACTCATTCGGGGTCAGACCATATAGAATGTCAAAGGCTTGCCAAGAAATACTGTCTTGCTCGTAGCACTCGGTGATCAACTCAGCATCGGTACATATATCGCTGTCGTAGAGAGGTTGATCTTCTCGGGGCAGTTGATCGTTCTTCCGGCGTGATGCTTCCTTCTTGCCAGAATTTCGCCTCATGAATCGAGAGTCTGTTGGCGGTAGTCCATGTGATGATGGCGTTGACTTTGCATAAATGCAAGCGCACCTAGAGTGTTTCTTGTAAGACTCTGCCTCGTTGTGCGGACTGGCTGGTGGAAACTTACTCTCATGCGCATCAAGCTCTGCCTCCTGCTTTATCACTTTCCGCTCTAACATCTCAAATTTCTCATCCAAGTTCTTCATTCTTTGGTTCATTTCCTCCATTTCCGATGTTATGGCGCTTCGCTTGGTGGAGAAATCCAGACTCCTCGTGGGGGCTTCTATCTCTCGATCCGATCTGCTTCAAGCGGTAGCAGCGCCCAAGCAGATGGTTTTTGTTTTGTTAAGCAGATATGACCAGGTAGATAGAAGAAGAAGAGAGGGAAATGCTTGGAGCAGGATGAAATGAGAGTGATGAGGATTTCCAACTTAATGCTTCCATGACTTCCATTCGCGTGTCATTCGACAGCGGCCGCTGCCAGAAACAAAAGAGCACTTGTAATGATCGGGAGGCCGCTTCCAAAAAAGGTTCACCGACGATCTTTACAAGACATCAAGTCGTCATGACACAACAAGTGTAGATTTCAGTATCGACGTGAGAAAATTGAGCTGTGGCCAAATACTCATTTTTGCTGGGAAATCATCCACTGACTAGGCCCGGGCTCAGGGCGATCTTGACCTTTCTCATCAAGTACACGTTTATATCGTTCCCTCGACATCGACAAATTTGGCCCAAGCTTTTGACAAAAATTACTGATGAGAATGAATAATAATGAAATGGTCAGACTGATCTTTTTATTATTGGAGCACCATATGTGGGAGGCTATGGAGATATTCCCTCACTCAATCAGAACGATCAGCCTAAATTTTTGATAATATACCCGTTTATTGATAGGTCAATGCCTCATCTTGATCGTCATCTTCATAAATATGTTTGAGGTCCATCTCAATATCAATGCTTCGTCCGACTAGCTATGTAAGTTACTATCTCATAAGAAACATATTTCGATTGGGGTAATCCAGGCTAGATTTCAGAGTCCGACATAGGGTTAGACATGTAAGAGACGGGATTCGGCTCAGGCTCTTGTCGCTTCAGAGTAAATGAATGCATGAGACCATTTTTGGATCCTTGCTGAATCAGAACGATCTGACTCCAACGATTTGAGTTGACAATTTGATCGGCGACAGAGATAGAGAGGCTTAGAAAAAGTGACCAAGCTTGTGCGATAACGACGGATAACAATGCGCGGGACGCCAAGTTAATTGTTCGTAGTCGAAATAAAGACATTCAATAAGACATAGGTGAACAGAACTTGAGACATCAAAATAAAAACATACAACAGCCAGGATTCGCATGTGGTCACCCACCATACTACTAACTGGCCGGCGTGTGGCTTGAGTACGGCTGAGCGGACGGGAAGCCCTATTTTCCACACCCTATGGTCGTATGTGTTGACTACCAGCTGGCTCAACCTGATACTCCTCTAAGTAAGTCTAATTAGGTTAGTTAAAAAAGCGGGTAGAAATACTTAGAAAGATATTAAATTCTATTTACATAACCTTGATTTAGTTTATAGTCCTCTCGGAATAGAACTAAGACCTGGCAAAAAATACTTCAAAAACATACAACAGTCAGGATTCGCATGTGGTCACCCACCATACTACTAACTGACCGGCGTGTGGCTTGAGTACGGCTGAGCGGACGGGAAGCCCTATTTTCCACACCCTGTGGTCGTATGTGCTTAGTTGGTAATAGTTGTAGGTTATATTATCTGTACCAGAGTCTAAACAGGTAGCTTACTTTAGTCATTTTTATTGTTCCTTTTATCAAACGTATATAGAGACGCTGTGATAATTTTCTGATATCTGGGATGTAGAAAAAAAGAGCTAAAACATACAACAGCCAGGATTCGCATGTGGTCACCCACCATACTACTAACTGGCCGGCGTGTGGCTTAAGTACGGCTGAGCGGACGGGAAGCCCTGTTCTCCACACCCTATGGTCGTATGTGATGACTAAAAGCGAACCCTAATATATAACCAGCATTTTATGATAGTTATGCACAAGATGGCGTCAGATGACACTTTGTGCAAGGTGAAAGTGGGATGTTGTAACGAGAAGTGGTGGTGAAGTCACAACACTAGCTCAAACGTTTTCCCAGATATGACATGCATTTTTACTCTATAATCACACTTGTTGGCATTGTCGGCCCAGATAAGTGAAGTGAGCTCTTGCCGTTTACCCTTCTCCCATCTTCAACCCACACCAGAGGCAATTTTCTAAAGTGAAGCACAGGAAGAGTTATGTGCAGTGGCATGTATGAAAATTTAAAAGGACAAGATATCGATTAGACGGTCCTCGGAAAAAAAAGAGCAAGTCCCGAGAGTTGAAATGAGAGGAAAGATCAGCAGTGGTGTCAGGGCGGAGCCTCGGTCGGGGAATCGGTATGCTATTCTTCTGTTATAGACGGTCTGGTCTTCCTTGCTATCCGATAGATCAATGGAGGAATTCCAATCTCGCCCGGGTTTTCGGGCTGGGCACTCTCAATTTTTTCACCTAATTACATCAAGTGGCCACGCCATCAGGGAGATGAGCTTTTCATCGCCGGCGCTAAGAATCAGATGGTAGATTCTGTAAATCTCAACATCGCATTGCTTGCCACAATACCAAAGCCCGTCCATAATCGCGATTGCAAGGTACAAGTGTGCCAGAAGCACTAAACTCGCGCCCCGGAAAAAGTCCACGGGTCTATTTGACACCAAGGAGGCAATCAATTCATCGGAAAGGAGCCGGGGCCAGCCCGCAAAGTCCGCCTCTTCGATTTCGGACTGAACCTCCAGGTCGTACGAGGACTGTGTGTGAAGTGACCTCATCTGTAGAACGTACAGTATTCTCATGTATAATGAATCGGTCACAGACAGAGCGTGTTGATGCGCGGAAGTGTCGCAGGCTGCTGCTAGTTCGAGAGACGGAGTTTGGTCATGATGGGGGGTCATACTCGCCGATGAGCCCGCTGGAGCCTCCCCGGATGAGCTTATCAAAGGAGAGGTGTTGACGAGTTCCTCTAAGCCCGCAAGAGCACGATTTGCGCCCAATGCAAACCTTCGTAATCTCTCGGATTTAATGTTTGTTAGCGAAAAGTCATTCGAGCGCAGTTGTGATTCCCACATTTTCCAATCTTCGTTGGCGTTACTGAGTAGAAGCAATGACCTCAGCCGGCCCTTCCGCAAAGTTGGCCAGAATTGCTTCAAAATCGTCATGACGCCGCGCACGAGATACAGCCACTGCATCCGAGGTAACTCCAGATTGGCGCCACGAGGTGACGGAACGGCAGCGGGAGCAATACCATCCTGAGACATGTTGAATGACGGGTCGAGGTCTGGAATTCCACATGATGCAAAAGCAAAGGCCACCACCAGCATCGAACCGGCTAGCAGGGCCTCCGGACTCGACTCCTCGGCAGCGTCCAGTGCTTCTTGAAACCCAGCTATCCCCCGTTGATGGTGTTCCACGATGGTATGCAACCAAGGCGAGCTCAGTGATGCCGGGGTCGATACGGAGTCGCGGGCCCCAGGGTCATGGAGGCTGCCCTCTGTAATCAGGATATCCATGCCGGCCAGGGCCAGGAGAAAGTGCATGAGAAATTCGTTCGTGGCGGCCAATTCGGGAATCTTTCGCTCCCAGATCACGCATTTCGACTTATTTAGTGTCATCTTCCTCGATGTATTCAGAAGATAATGTTGAAGGAGATTCAGATCCCCCATATTGAGGTCTGAGCTCGGCTGGCTGGTGACATTGGGCAGATCTTCAGGAAGCCTCGCTGTCGGATCGCTAGACCCATGGAGAGTCTCGCGCTCATCTTCTCGTGTAGAGACTTGAGCAGCTACTGACGAGAGTCTCTCGCGTGCAGCGGGCGAGCGTCTTCCTCTCACGTCACGTGTGCCGGCCTGGGGAGGGAAGACACACTCGTCGCCGCGGACCCAGCAAGAACCGCATTTGGGTCGCTCCTCATCGCACTGCAAACTGTCAGCCGTCCCAGTTAATCAGTTGGAAGGCAATCTAGGAACCTAAAAGAATTGTTACCTTGACGTGACGATGCTTGCAAGTAAAGCAGCCATTGCGAGACTTGGTGTGACTGATCCGCTGCTTAGGGCGAAAGCGAGCCCTTGCCGCGCGCGACGTCGTCACTTTCTCGGGCGTCAGTTGGGGCATCTCCGACAATGACGCCTACTGCATGAGTCCGGGGGTAAGATGACGAAAGTCTGCCCAGAAAAAAAAATACGAAAGCACCGGTGCAGAGAATGATCAAAATACGAAAGAGAGATTCCCACCCTCGAAGGAAGAATGGGACGGTTGTCCAGGCTGAAGGTTTGGCGTGGGTCGCGTCCCGTCCATGTCTCCCGCAGCGCTTTCTACGACTATCTTCTAGGAACTGGTCGCATTCATGTTCAGCACAGAGAGATCAAGACATTCATAGGCAACCGCCAGGAACTTGAGTTTTCTTTCACCGACTACGACTGCACGAAAGCTATGCAAGTAATTGACATAATTAGCTAAATTGATGACAGGATTATTGGCAGCGCGAATCTTCAAGTCGACTTGGTATCTCGACAACTCGACGAATTTCTGAAAATGCGTTTCCGTCTACTTGTGAATGAGTGACAATTTTCTTCTTTTTTTTTCTTTGTTTTTCTTTTTTTTTCTTTGTTTTTCTTTTTTTTTCTTTTTTTTTCTTTCTTTTTTTTTACAAAGGATTAGGCTGCAATATTTTGTCTGCAGTGTCTCTCTAGTCCCGTGTGTCTCCTCAGCCCCGACGGCGCGTGAGATCAAATGGAATATCGGCTCTATCATCAAGTCAAAAGCGTCCATGTTCGCCCGATGTTGCCCCATGCTCTCGACGCAGAGAGATTTCTTTTTCTAGAAAAGAATTTGCCTCGTTAGACCGACCGATTGGGAGGACTAAATGAATATGGGTAGCAATCACAACACAGTGCTGGCACGCGGAGTGCCGCCCATTCTTGAGTGTCGGTTGACATAAGCTATCTTGATGAATTTATAAGTTTTTGGCTTGAGGCGATGACACGAGAACGCAAAATAACCTAGCCCCATCCTCCCTAACTCAAAATAACGACTCGCAGATCTCCCGATAGGAGGAAAAGAAACCAATGAAACCTTAAACTTGGCTTCCCAATTCGACGTGACTTGGAGGTCTACTAGGATTCCGAAAGGAGACTGCCGAAAGGGAGCATCCAAGCCAAAAAGAGTGTGATGGGGATACACTTTGTGTCTGAGAGAAAACTCGATCATGTGCGCAAGGGTAGTCTCCTGACTGGTCCCTTCGGACAGATTAGGTTGCAGAGACTGCGGTCGTCGTGTATGCGTGGCGGCTAAGCATCCTCATTTTGAAGAGGTGGTGCTGTTGGTGTTCGAGACGCCCTGTGGAGAAGTTTGAGAACACGAGAATCCGATCCGTGCAGATTGACCTGGCGATACGAGAATGCGAGAATGCGAGCCGCTGTCATAAAGACCCTGGACCGGACAAGGGCGAAAGAGCATAGATGACAGCGAATACTCCTGAATCATAAATTTTAACCACTGCCTCGGAGCATCAAACTCCTGTGTTTCTGATCCCAGTATACACTCTATGGTCCACTCAGAGGGACGCTTTCGACATAACCCGAGACTGGGGCTCCAGTGTGATCTGATTACCCGGTCCTGTTCACCAGCTCTGGTTTGGCTAAAAAGACGACCAGCGGTTATAAGAGATGGCGTCTTCTCAGGTGACATTTGCATTTTGCTAGATTCAACTTCTAACCGTTTTTTTTTTCGTCTAGATTTAGCTCGCGGAAAACCATGAGACCCAACAATCTGTACGCGTACAAGGCATCCGTGGGTCGCAGCCGTCATATTCATCATTCTCTCCGGAGGCTTAACTATCGTCCATTCGCTTCAATCAATCAAGTCTCGATGTCGATACTTTATCCCCTTCCTCGTGGGAGGAGTCTGTAGGTCGCACCGCCGTCGTCCTGGACTTCAACTTGGGTGAGAGGTCTCGACTAACTTCGTTTCTCTTCCCACAGTTCAGATCATTGACTACGTCTGCCGTGCCAAGGACCACCATATCCTGCATCCATTCCAGTCCACGCCATTCAACCCTTGCCTATACTTGCAGCACCAGTGCTCTACGCGGCATCCATCTACGTAGTTCTGGGCCACCTCGTGACACACCTACATGCGGAGCAAATGAGCCTCATCTGCGTTAGATGGATGACCAAGATTATTGTCGCGGGCGACGTCCTCTCCATCCTCACTCAATCTGCTGGCGGAGATATTATGGCGTCCGGTACTGCGACATCTCAAAAACCGACTTTAACATTGTCATTAGTGGATTGCTCATCCAGCTGATCTCCTTTGAATTTTTCGTCGTGATCTCTGCCATCTTCCACTTCCGCATTGGCCGACAGCCGACACCCTGGGCCCAGAAAGACCGAGTCCTGTCAATGCGCCGTACGTGGCGTGAACGAAACTGGGGCTCTCTCTTGCTGACGCTGTACATGACGAGTGGACTGATTCTCATTAGGTCGATCTTCCGGGTGATTGAATATCAGGGTGGGCCTGACGGCTATTTCATCACGCTCGAGGCCTATTCATTTATCTTTGTCACCCATATCTGAAGACTCCGCATTGAACTCAGGGCGGATCGTAAGCGCTTCGGTGATGCATGAAGAAGCTCAAATGGCATATTAAGCGCAAAGGATTACGAGAAACTTGTAGAGTGGATACTATCGGATTGGAATTTGCTGAGGTAGAACCTTGCTCCAAATGGAAGATATTTGCACGATTTCTTTACCTCGGCCACCGCCTCGTCCTCGGACGCTAAGTAAGCATGATGTTTGTATAGTATTACTAGTAGTATTTCTGAAGATATATACTAGTAGATACTTGAAATATCTGAAAGGCCAAGTTTAGCCAACAGCCTGAAGGATTCCCGATCAATGGTTTCGTGGCAGTAGCTGCGCGGATGAACAAAAGAACAAAGTCAGTAGAGAAAGATGCACGGCCGAGCATTCCTCTTTTGGAAATATGGGAATGAACGGAATGGTTATGGAGAAAAAACTTGAGAGAATTTGCCCTCTCCAGATGTTTGCTGGCCCAGCAGTCAGGTGTCTTGAGGGGGTTTCTCCTAGTCATAGGTTTCCCTCTTCCTTCTTCCTTCTCCCCTCTTTAGACTCCCTAATTCAGATGTCTCGCCTCTAGATTGCTTCCTTGCCTCTAGATCTATAGGTCTACCAAGACTGATCTAGTGCTTTCAGACTGCTGCCTATGTCGTTCTGCTCCATGTACCACGTATTTTGTTCTGAATCACTGGTACCGTAATTCAATTGTTGTCAACTTCCAATCACCGGGTATTGGCAAGTGGAGTCTGTCACACAGCTTCTATCAAATTCTGCAGACAAGTGCCCCCAGATTCTGTTTCTGTCATATTTTGGCCCTTGTTCTGTGACGCTCTCGAGTCTGGTTCTGCTGTCCTGGAGATTCTGCCCGAGCAGAATGCGCTGACTAACCGCCGAGACAGTCGGACCTGTCCACCTGCAGGTACCTACTGTTGTGCTGCCTCTGGCATACTCAAAGCATGTACCGCCTCCGTGCCGCGCGCGGGTGGGCCCGGTGGATCTTCTTTGCAAGAAACCCCGGCTGCACCATCGACCCGATGACGTTGAGTTTGGCGATGGTGGCATGTGTTAAGTGAATTCGCTATATCGGGATCGAAGAATCAGGAGGTTGAATGTCAATCAGGGTTGAATCTGAGATATCCGGTTATGCATCGCTCTGTGGTCGAATGTTTTTTCGTTTTATCTTTCTTCTTTTCATTTTTGACAACTGCGAGAAGGGAGACCCAAATGATTGCGCCACGATACGAATCAAGAAAAATTCTTTTCTGTACAGTAAAAGTCAAACGTGGTCCCCAAGGGCAACAGCAGATCGCGATCACTCGGCTACGCTTTGCTACAATAGGGGCGGCTTTGCATCGTAAATTTTCTATTTCAGTACTTCTCCCCTCGTGGGACTCGCTCTGCTTTCTACTGAATTTTTTTTCTCCCGACGATCCATCATCGCCGGCCTTTTCATTCGACGTTAACCCTCCTACCCGGCACAAAACTGCCAATCCACCATGTCGTCCACCGAGGATGTCCCCGAATCCAACAGGGAGCCCTTGACCAGAAACGCATCCGCCACATCCTATTCCTACGAGAATCTCACAGGATGGAAGAGCGTGCGTGTTCTTCGAATTGGGAGGGGCATGTACCACGATGTCAAGAGGCGTCTTCCGTATTACTGGAGCGACATTCGTGATGCGTGGACGTACCGGACCGTTGCCAGTATTATTCGCATGTACTTTGTCAAGTAAGCATCCCTCCTGTGACACGCTTCGTGGATGAATTCCTTTCTCATGGGGATGGAATGCTCCAGCCTACTCCCCGCAATTGCATACACCTTGGATATGTACCGCAGAACCGGCAATTTCTACGGAATCAACGAGGCGCTGTTCTCCTCGGCGCTGGCCGCCATGGTGTTTAGTCTTTTTTCCGCGCAGCCGCTGACGATCGTCGGCATTACTGGTTTGATCTCGCTCTTCAACTACACCATTTACGACATCATCATTATCTATGAGCCTGCGATCTATCCCGAGTTCATGTGTTGGGTTGGCATTTGGGGTGCCATTTTCCATTGGATTGTGGCGCTTTGCAACATCTGTGACTATATGCGCTACGTGACGGACTTTTCGAGCGAGGCTTTTGCCTTTTATGTGGGCACCATCTATATCAGTGGGTCGACGTCGCTTCTTTCCGCACACTTGGGCTGGCATGAGCTGACCTGGGCCTCAGGCAAGGGAGTGGAGGAGATCATCAGTGAATTCGAGAGCAAGGGACCGACCGCGGGTTATATGAGCGCCATGGTGGCAATCCTCTATTTTTTGACGATATGGACTCTGGAGAAGATTGGCTCCAGTACCATCTGCCGCCCTAGTCTTCGAGGCTTACTGGCAGACTATGCATACCCGGTAGGCGTTGAGGCGTTGCGAGAATATGGACACACAAACAACTGACACAAACACTGCGTCTTGGTCTAGATCGGGACCATCTTCTGGGTAGGATTCACGCACATCCCCGGCCCATTGAAAGCGGCCGACGTGACTCGAGTGCCCATCAGCCGAGCGTTCTACCCAACTCAACCGCGCAGCTGGCTGATTCCATTCTGGGAGCTCGATGCCAAGTGGGTTTTCGCAGCCCTTCCCTTTGGGTTTCTGGTCATGTTGCTCTTCTACTATGACCATGTAAGAAGCATCCGCGGGTCTAGTCCGACCTGTCATCCCTGATTCCTCCGAGTCTTGTTTAGTAACTTGCAATCTTCATCTAGAACGTCAGCAGCTTAACCGCACAGGCCCGTCAGTTCCCGCTGAAGAAACCTTCCGGCTTTCACTGGGACTTTTTCCTTCTCGGATGTACAACCTTTATTGCGGGAATCATCGGGATTCCATTCCCCAACGGCTTGGTTCCCCAGGCTCCCGTGCATACCGACTCGCTGACAATCTATGAGACTGAACTCCGGATCATACCCACCGGCGAAGGTGAGGGCGAAGAGATTCGGCGTCCCATCGTCAACCCGACTGCCGTCGTGGAGCAGAGAGTGTCTCATTTCGTGATGGGCTTGGCCATTATCGGCACCATGACCGGTCCATTACTGGTTGTACTCCATACGATGCCGTCGGCGGTTTTCGCAGGCGTCTTTTTCATCGTCGGTTGGGGGTCTATCGGGTCCAACGGCATTGTGAACAAGGCGCTGCAACTTATCCAGGAAGATCGGTTTATTTCGCGCGCAGAACCTCTGCTCAGAGTGCCCAGTCGGAAAATCCTGCTGTGGATTTTTTGCCAACTGGTAGATGTTGCCGCCTGCGTTGCAATTTCCCAGACCATCGCTGCTATTGGTATGTCATGATATACGATCTTCTCCTTGCTTTGTTCATCCATCAAACCAGATCACTGATGAAAAGGGAAATGATTGTCAGGGTTTCCCGTGTTGATCATCGCTCTCATTCCCTTCAGAGTCTGGGCGATTCCCAAGATGTTTACCGCTGATGAGATCAGCGTGCTCGATGACATGACAGCCAACAATGAAGCTGTTCTCCGCAGTCTCGGTGGAGCGCCGCGATTCCCGGAAGAAAAAGAAGGACCCCGGCAATATGGTCTTGAACGCCGCTACTCTGAACGGAAGAAGGGCCCTGAGAGGCAGAGAGCAGGTAGCATCCACCGCTGAGGGAGGACGCTTTCTTGCGTCGAGGCGCGATCTCGAACAGGGACACGTCGTTCGAGGCTTACTTGTTGATACGAGGCCCATTGGATCGGTATCGAACGAAGCATCCAGTATTGGTCCAACAGACAGACCAGAGTCCACTTTTCAAGAGAGCCGGGACAAAGGGGTGAAGGTCTTGATGGCGCGCAGACGTGCCGGCATAAACTATAGTCCACTTGAACAAATAATGCATTCGCACCATCTGTGTGTCATCCTCCCTATGTTTAGACATGGCTTGTTCAGAAGAACTCGGTATGCTATACGGACGCCGAGGCAATTGAGTAGCAACACTTTGCTGGATCTATTTGCGAATCGTGGATAAAATCTCGTTTTTGCCACCTCTAGAGCTGCTATGAACATTGATGTTTCTTTACACAACATTGTCTAGCACATACGACCATAGGGTGTGGAGAACAGGGCTTCCCGTCCGCTCAGCCGTACTTAAGCCACACGCCGGTCAGTTAGTAGTATGGTGGGTGACCACATGCGAATCCTGACTGTTGTATGTTTTTCAAGCATTTTTTTGCCTAGCCTTGGTACAATTCCGGGGAGAGTTTATTCTAAAATAGGGCTAAAGGAGGGAGTTTATACAGAACTTGATATTTTTATAAACATTTCTGGTCGCCATTTCTACTTATATAGTCTTACTTACCTAGTCAGATATTCTTGAAGGATTATAAGCTATAGCTGTCGCTATCTAAGTGAAATCCACCGTAGGCCTTGCAATTACTCGCGGCGAGCCAGCCTTTTGGACTCGACATTCCGGCTCGATCGACTCGACTACTAGTGTATCACCGTCGTACGGCTGGCGAGTCGGACTTTCTGGCGCGAACTCGCGAGTAATTTTCCGCGGACCGGCTTTCCTGGCTCGCTAGTCGAGTCCAAAAAGCCGACTGGCCGCGAGTAATCGCAAGGCCTACTATACCAGCAAACCAAGCGCCAAGAGACTACCCTTCGAGCACAAATACACGCGTAAGCCTACCTGGCTTCCTCAGCAATCGCATAATAGTAGCAGCAGCACAGCTTCGAATCAATGCCTTGATCGATAATACTAAATACTACTCTAATGACCATGTCAGATGACTCCATGGTCACGTATACCCCACTCACAATCCCATTCACAAGTAATTCCGTCATGCAGCGAACCTAGTATGTCGTCGAGTTTGGGGATGCATCTACATCCACAGCACTGGCTGGCTCCAACATCTGTCCCGTGGGATAAGCTTGGTGCATCGATCAATCAGTAAATATTTGAAACGGATGCTCTATAGAGCGGGCGTATGATAACGTTTGTGTGTATATATGGCGATATTTCATGATGCGTAATTCTCTTGTTTTATGATTCTTGATGAAGAAGCTAAGTAGATGCTGCTTTCGATAGTCCTGACGAGGTCCAAATTGCTAGATATTAAGGAAAGCAATGACAAAAGAGGGACTGTAGTGCATCCCTATTAATCACAGCCGAGACCGAAACACAAACTGCTTCCAAAAATATAGAAATATGAGGCGTCTTGACAAGGCGGTAAATCTCATGGTTCCTTAGCTTTTCGCTCATCATCACTGCGACAGGAAACGCTCTCTTTGTCCGCTTTGTGAAGCTCGAGAGCGTTCTTGGGGATAGCCTTGGATTTCTAGACAGATTCATCGATAGTTCTGCGGGATTGAGTCTCACTAGTGACATACTCGGACTCCACTTGATCATCACCGAATTCAACGTCTGCCCCATCGTATGGCACGCTGGCATGGTAGCGAAGGAGAAAGAGATTCCACGGCGCCTCGTCTCTTTTCACGAAAGAATAGATTGGCGAAGCCCTAACCTTTAAGATCCCGAACTTGTTGTATTGTGCCTGGATGAGACGGCCATGTCGTGGTTCACAGAATGTCATCAGAAGAACCTATAGTATTTAAAAAATCCCATTGAGGAAATGATTAGTGTTCACAGCTTGCAATGTAACTCGATAGATCGTGGTGGGTACGTTATTGACGAAACGTACCGGAAACAGCGAGGTATCTTTGAGTTCATCCTGCTCTAGGCGATTCTTGATCGCCTGGGCAATACACGCCAGCTCGCAAAAAAGAAGTTTGCCCTGGAATACGACCCCTTCACTGCGCATAACGAGCATGAGATGCGGGTAAGTTAGGTTCTTATCTTTCCACTCGTATTTGCCCCTGATCATCCAATCTGCAACTTGCTGATTCCGTATACGGCCGCTAAGCTAGTCTCTCGGTGAAAGGCTACTGAGGAAGTCTGCTGGGATCTCTGAGAAAGGGCTGTCAATAAGGATTTGAGCCTAGCAAGAGATAGTAGAAAGTGACTTGAAGCGCTTGTTCTTCTTGCGTGTGTTATAATAGCGCGTTTCCAAGTAACAATAAATATATTCTGCGTTTTGCCCTATAAAGTTGAGCTCTTCTAGGTTAGGCTGGCGGCGACCTTCTATAACTTCTTTAGGGACCTTATAAAAAGCCTCGTCGTACTAATCGTGTTCGTCGATAGCGCCTTGACACTCGTCGAATAAATCAAAGATGAAATTTTGGAGTTCCTCGGACTGAAGGCTTGAATAGACAGGCGTGCAACGCAATGAAGCCTGGATCTTCAGGGTTGAACGCTTCAAGGGTGACCCTGAGCTCCGTGAGATCAGTGGATGAGTAGGTGGACTTTGGATCGGATCTGAGTGTTTCTAAAAGGCCCTCGACAGCCGTCTTGTACTCTGCTCGGAAGGAGACGCTGCTTTTTTCAGTCATATCGAGTGAGGGATCTGTTTTATCATCCAAGGGGCGAGGGTAAAGGTGAATTGTAGGTAAGAAAAAAAAGGAAAGGGTAGAGAAGGAAAAAGGTCGATGAGGAGTAGGAGGGGCAATATCAGTACGATTCGGAGTGTGGTATGGAGGTAAACATTACATTAGCTAGTACAGTGGACAATGATACTACCAACTTATATTAAAAACCTTGGGTACCTCTAGCTGAGATTCCTGACACCGCGGAAGTAGTACTTTCACATCGCCACATGCATGACGGCTATCGCCTGCCAGCCTTGGCGTTGATGCCTGAGTCAGCACAGCAGACTTGAACCTCCGCGGCTGCAAAGGTGACGAGTCCGACGAGAAAGCGTACGGCCGTAGTTCGCTCCCCACATCCTCCACACCATGCATCCGATGGTGCATCACCCGGTGGTGAACAAGTTGGCAGTTTTGTTTGAGAATACAGATTTTATACCAAGCCTAGCTTCTCTGTTGGAGTCCCTCGGCCCAAAAGGTGAGGGTGTCTGTCTACGTATCGACGCAGTATTGTGTGCTTCATCAAGCACCTTGAACTTGAATGGAGCAAAAGAGAATGTCAACCCGCTGCCATTGGTATGGATTCTTACATCTCTCTCCCTGGAATAATGGGGTATTCAGCGTCCGTATGATTGACTCTTTCTTCTTTTTTTGCTTCTGTATAGGGATGGTTGAGTGTTGAAAACAATCATGCCTTGACCATCACGCCGGGGCAGACCGAGTCCTTGAAATCGTCACCGCGAGTAAGTTCCACTCGGTGCATTGCAGGATCCAGATCGCGAGGACTTGGAAATGCTTATTGACCTTCATTAGCCCGGTTCTGTCTCGCAACTCGATAACGTGGAATGTCAATCCCCAGTGACCCCACAGTCTTTATTCTACGAATGCCACAGTCCCAGACGCAAAACCGTCAGCGGGTTGCGACCATCTGTTTCATCGATTCCGCTAGCGAGGACTGAGCCATCAGTAGCAGACAGTGATTCGAATGATGAGGATGATCCAAATTCACATGGTGTATTGAATCAACCCATAGTTCGCCAGCTTCATAGCGCGCGCTTTCCCCAACGCCAGAACCCAACGACAGGAACGGAGGCACCTACTCTGCAACCTTCTTCCATTGACAAACTCATCTGTGGAATCTGGCGTCAAGTGCACTCGCCTACCACATTGAGTGTGTCATTCCCGGTATTTGACTCCCTTGCATCAGTCTTGCTCTTGCCAATTAGTCACCGCTGACTGGAGCACAGGACCGCCGACCCGGGATTAGTCTTAGTACTGGTGTTAGTCAAGAAGTGAGCATTACTCTTTCTCTCTCCTTGCGAAGGCGCCCTGGTCTTTCGTTGACCCCGTTGCCGACATAGGTCTTTCGAGCAATCAGTGGTCTGTGCAAAGAATACTACAATCAAAGCCGATCTTCACGAGCTCTGGAGATGGTGGTTCAAGCCCACTGGGTGGAATGCTATGAAGCTCGTATTGCATCTATTGCCCTGGAACATCCCAGTTGTACGAAGACGGAAGCCCGGATCATGGCCCTCAAAGAAGCCTGCAACACGCTAGCCTGGCAGGAAAAAGAGCTCAGGAATCGACTGTATGTCGTCCCCTCCTTCTCTTTCTCTCTCCCGTCTATGTGGACGATAAAAACTGACGATGAGCCAGTGCGATTTGGCGTGGTTACAAAGAGATCAAGGATTCTGGGGGCTGGGCAAGCCTTGTTTTCGCCGGATCGGGGGTCTATCGCTTTTGCAAATACCGAATCGGGTTTAGAGACGGTCTCACTACTCGTCTGCGTCATATTGCCTCTAGTCTCGAAGTTGCGGCGGATACCCTGCACCCTGGCTGGCGGGACCTTCTTCGGATCGTGAGCCCTGACGAACAGCGTCGCTATTTTGGCCACCCCCATGAGTGGGTAACCGTCGACACCGGACCCCCTCTGCCGCTCAACAGTACCTACTCTCACCTTTCACTGCCCGAGGGCTTTCAATTCGAGTTTGTGGATGACTGTGTCCTCGATTATGACATTTTTGGCCAAGACGATCCCCGCCGGGTTCCGCAGATCGATCCTGATATCTGTGAAATATGTGGGAAGAAGCAGGCGGACGATATTGTCACCAACCAATGCTACTGCTTTCCGACATTATTTGGGAGTGTGCGGTATCCTCCACCTGTCCAATTATATCATACTGCAAGTGGAAAGAACAATGGGGTCATTGCGCGCTGCGTAAGTACGGGAATGAAACACTCTTTGCTTTTTCTGTTTTCTTTCATGACGTTTCCTACTCCCTCAAACACCAGCTAAACCTAACCTTCGACAGCAATTCGAGAGAGGAACAGCGATTGCCGAATTCGTGGGATACATTACGCGTGGAATTGACGGGCTCGACGTCATGATGGGTGGAACTCAGGAACGGCCCTATCAAATTTTCCAGGGTAAGATGGGAAATTTCACACGCTTCATCAATCACTCTTGTCGCCCAAATAGTCAGTTCCAGAGATTCTACTGGCGCGGGATAGAGCGTGTTCTTGTGGTCTCGCGGGGAGTCCCGGCCGGAAATGAGATCACGGTGGATTATTCGGATTTTTATTGGAGGAAGTTGAAGAAAAATTGTTTATGCGGAGAGCGCGCTTGTCGTTATGCCCATCAAGCAGAATCATAAGGGGTTGGGGTGGTCAGCGTGGCAACTCACGTCTACACAGCATGATTTTTTGGGCAGCATTTTGACTCCACTTTGTATATTCACTTAGTTTTCTCAGAGACGAGGCAAGTCTGAGAATCAACTAATCGCAAGGCAGAGAATCTGTCCAAGAAGAGCGATATTGTTTCATTTCTGATATAATTTTAACATAGTTACCTCGAATGAGTCTGTCAATCTTAACGAATCTTTCACATCACCTTCTGTCAACGTAGGGAAAAGGTAAACCAATTTTGCGCGTGCGACTGTCGCTTGGCAATGGGATTCTGAAAATTGAGCTCGCGTCGGCTCCGCTTGTCTAAGCGATTGGGATTCCAGTCATCAGTGAGGCAACCCCCCAGAACATCTTCTAGACTGAGCCAGGAATAGACCAGCTCTTCTGTCTTCCCCTTGTCATAGCCCATGTCGTCATGAATCGGCTTCTTGTTCTTGCAGAGCACCTTGAGTTCTCGGCATGCAACGTCTCCGTTCTTCTCCAGATATGTGCGCATCACGTCGCCAGCGCTTGTCACAATTCGGCTCATCACTTGACGGTGATTGATCCCCATTTCTTTGGCGCTTTGAGCTGAGCCGTCTGAGACATGAAGTATTAGAAGGACGAGGTTGGATATGAGTGATTCATCCGGCATGTACGCCGAAGTGAAGTACTGGACAAACTTCTCGTGCTCTTTGTCCCGGATGAGTCTGAGTAACTCAATGGAGCGTCTGTGCATCCCGAAGCAGTTGTACAGAATAATAGGCTCCTCTTCGAACAGCTTGGCCTTCAGAAAGGCGAGAAGCGGCAGTGGATCGAGGTTGTGCGCGCTTAACCATCTCCGGGTGATGATTTGTTCTGGATTAGACTTGTCTAGCTCCTTGGCGGGTAGTGACTCGAGTGATATCTTCTGGGAAAGCTCATCCAGGACTCGGTGGGTGCTTTGATCCTAGCAGATTCTTCAGATCTAGGTCCATACTTAGCAAAGAGTAATTCGGCTACTGCTGTCGTAGACTTGACTAAGCCTGGGTTCTTGCCGTTGGGCTTATGAAATCTTGAGCTCTGTAGCCGACGAGATGCCCGTGGCTAGCTAAAGCCGGTTTAAGGATTCCTTCGCGGTCTTGGGTCGTGATCTAATGAAAATATGAAATTCTCTATGAATCTTGACGAAAACGTCTATATCAGGCTACCTTAGGTTCTTGTGCGTGGGGGTCTTGATGATTAGATTATGCAAGAAGGCTAGTTGCTGCACATTATACCACTGGCTTATAAGGTGCTGACTGACAATTTGCATTCTTATGTTGAGGTAGTAGAGTATCAACCTACAGAGAATAGCATGCTTTGAGAGAAACTCGTGTTTCTCGGGTGGAGATCCTACTCCGTTGAGCTTCGAACGAGCGCGAGCATCCTGGAAGAAGTCTTGGATAATCTATGTCTCCATGGTCATCCCGATGTTTTGAATTTCTCTGTCGCCTTCCTTTGGCCAAAACTTCGGCTGGGGGTAAGTTTCAGATAGTTGGAAGTAGTTATCGATAGTCTTCTAATCCGAAGTCTAGACATTCGCAGATCCTGGAACGCGCTCAAGTTACTGTGTCGTATCGTGTGATGAACGTCGAGGAAGATCTGCGACGCAAAGCAGAGCCAGAGAGAAACTTTTTTGGTTTTGGTATACTCCGAAAGACCTTCTGAGATCGCATCTCTAACAGGAAGCCTGATTTTGAATGTATCGATCATGCAAAACTCTGGCAGAATCGACAATAAGATGATTTTGTCCTTATTGAACCTCTGACCTAGATATATCCGCTCTCTGTCCGCTTTCGAATTGTAGGTGCCAAAATATCCTTTCTTGAAGACTGGTAGGTGGCCGTCCTCAATGATATCTGCAAATGATTCGAGCAGAACCTTGGTTGGCAAATAGCACTACTTAGCTATATCCGCTGTATTCTTGTTGTTTGGTAAGCCAATCTCCATCGATAAAGCAGCGGAGATACCACGTCTCAGAACCGCGATGTGGTAGATCATTTCCTGTATATCTTTCCTCTGCCTGCGAAGGGCAACCCTCTATTCCATTTCCACTTCCCGCACTAGGTCTTGAGCAAGTGTCAGAGCGCTATCTGTGACCACGGAGGTGTTCATAAGGTCGATTTTCTTATCCCGGTATTCTGCCCAAGTGATCGAAATGAACGTGCGTATGTTGTTGAGATCTTGAAGCAAGCACAGGTTTTTGAAGTATAACTGCCCTAGGAATAACTCTGCATCATCACTTTCCTCCTCCTCGACAACATTCACCTTGACAATCTTCTTCGATTCAACGGGTGCTGGTGCTTGCTGGGATCTTGTAGCCTCCTGCGGTTCCTCGATTGTGAGAACAACAAATTTGTTTAAGAATCTGATACCATGAGGATCGTCACGGTCTGACTCCAAGGTTTGTGGTGTGGGCTTGGCGTCTGACTTTGAGGGCTGCTTAGACATCCATTCCAGGTCACCACAAATCTGCTCCAGCACAGTGACGAAATGGGCATGTCGATCATTTCCTGCGGAATCACCCTGACCCAAGAACCAGGAAGTCACGGCTTTTCTCAGTTTGATGGCACGTTTTGCAATGGCGAGTATTGACGCAGGGACCGGAAGAGCAGAGTTTGCAATCACCCCGGCAAACTTTTGCAGATCTTTGGTAGTCGCACTATATTGAAACGGTTCTGCATTTGAATCGTTGCGTTTGCTCTCGCGTTTGCCTTTCTTTACAGCGGAATGCGCGACTTCAAGGCCGGGCGGATAGTAGCCGCATTTACTCGCCGTCTCGAGCAGCCAAGCTGCGAATGTATTGGTGTCTGTTTTGTAGCGTTCATAACTGCTTTGAAGAAACTCAGGCAACATGATTCTACACCCACTAGCCGAGCCAGCGATGCAAAGTCACAAAAAGCCAAAAGAGATTAGCTTGTAGCTCGTGAAACCGAGGAGAATGAGGCTTCTCAAAAACAGCGAATCAGAATATAGCGTGGTGTGTGTTGAATTTAGCAAGCTTAGGAGAAACTTTTGCATGAAGCAGTAGAAGCTCGGTTGATGATTGCGAAGCAAAGCAACGACATGGAAACGACAAGTTCTCACTTCCGACAGAATCCCTGCGCAATGATTCGTTGCTAGAAGCGGTGTAAATTGAGGATATCAGTGGTGTGACAACAGGAGCAACTTCGCGTTTTACATATACAAGGTTTGGTGGCCGCGCTTGCGCGGCCCCTGTTCCTTTTTGTACTAAAGGAAATATTATAGGTAATCGCAGAGATTTGTATTCCGTGCCCTTAGGGTAGGGAAACTATATTAGCTAGTTAGAGCAGATATATCAGTGGCCTATGTAAATATACTACGACCCACCCACTGCGCGAATTCACGTCTCATGCGCAGATTTTCAACATATTTAGCAGCACCCCTCCAAAATTAATTTAACGCCCCCCTGAATTAACATACATCTCAAAATCGGCGGATTTGGAAAAGTTCCTCATCCGGTAGATTCGCTAAGATATTATCTGGGCTATAAAGATCGTATTTTTCTGTCTCTTCTGCCTATTTCTTACCCCGCAGCTTCTTAGAAGGGGGCTTCGAAGGGGTTAGTTTATCTACCTCGATACCTATAATACTACAATCTTTCTCAAGTTTTTTAAGAAGATCCCTCTTGTAACGAGATCTACTTGCACAAGGTAGAAAGACTTGATCGTCAGGGAAGAAGAGGGCGCCGCTAGTCAGCATTGAATTCCAAGACTAATTCTTAAGGATCCCTCGAGGTAAGAAGACCTTAATCTTTTATATATATACTAGATAAATATACTATTTTTACTAATCTTATTATTAACCTACTAGTATCTATTAGGACCTAGAAAGGATATCTAATAGCGAGAGTCCTTAATCTACTGAATCTTAATATTATCCTAGATTAGGACTTCTTAGCTACTAGTAATCCCTCTATTAACTATGTTATCTTTATAATAACTATCCGTAACTATAAATAATTATATTAGATCGAATTACTTATTTCGCTCTAGGCCTTGCAATTACTCGCGAGCCAAGGACTCGCGAGTTCGAGTCAGAAAGTCTGGCTCACGATATTAGGGGGTTTGTATCGCAGGACAGAGAACCTGTTAGCTAGGCAAAGAGTAAGTCTATAGGGTCTGATTTCAAAGACTGAATCTTGGAGTCCGGGTAGGCTCTACTAGTTCCTATAATATATATATAGCGTTTCCGCGTACCGAGTTCCTACAGCCCTACATAGAGTCCTTAGGGTTGTTACCCCAAGGCGACGCGGGGTCGATTTAACAGTGAATCGTCTCGAGTTATCACGTATAATATATACTATAATAACTATTCCCTCCTTCTATACTAGTCGCCCTAACTAGGGATATTTTATTTAGGAGATACTATAACTCAGACTTTATTGTATTACTAAGAGAATAAATCGTAGGTATATCGTATACAGAACGCTACGTCCTTAAATTTAGGAGATATAGGTATAAATAAAGGATTCTTATATTACGTAGCTATACTTTCCTACTACTATCGGCGATACTATTTAAAAGAAAGCGCGCTAGGGCGTTTAATCCTTATTTAATAGATTAGCGTTAGTTAGGGAGCTAAGAATCTATCCGTAATAGAGTATTTTATTAATAATTCGCTCTCGAAGATTTATAGAATCGATATTCCCGCGGATAAGGATATTTTAACTTTAATCTATTTCCCTTACTTAAACTTAGTTCTAGAATACCCTATTATTATCAGAATTATTATCGCTACGAGGCTACTAGTAGGATAGGCTATATACCTCCTACGCTAAACTTCGTAACTATAAGCCCTAATTTTCTCTAGTATCTAAAGTATTTCGGTAGGGCTAAGATAGAGTATAACTATCTAGTTATATAGTCCCTTTCGCTATAGAGTACGAGTTTAACTACTTAGGGTTAGTACTCTATAATACCTATAAGAGTAACTATAATATATATAAGACTATAAGTTTTCCTCTTTCCCGAAATAATTCCGAATTACTAATAGGTTATAAGACTCCTATATTAATAATCTAGGATATATAGGTATTTATTTTCTCTTAAAGATTTATTAGGTAATCTTTAATAGTACCTAGGAGATTATTATAGCGCCTAGGCTATCGTACGTTCCAGTTTAGCTAGTCGGTATTTATTCTAATCTATTTTAGATAAGTAAGGATTACTATAACTTTCTTAGGGGTCGTATAGGCCTATAAGAAGAAATATATTTTCGAAGGTCCGAAGTATATATAAAGGTATAGATTACCTATAATTCCTTAACGATTCGTTCTAATAAATTCCCTTTATAAGATACCGTCGTTTTTATTCGGAAAAGATAGTATTATTCGCTAGAACCTTATTATACTTTTAGTCCTCTCTTAATACGTACAGACTAATATCTAGTCTTAAAGAAGGGATACTAGGTTTATATTATAGTAGACTAGGCTAGTAAACTTTACTAAGTACTTAGAGACTATAATAATAGCGAATAGTATACTTATAGTAGAAGCGACCGCGATAAAGAATATAGTATTAGAGTTTATAGAGTATTTCTAAATAAATTATAGTAGATTCGATCTAGTTTATCTTATACGTTTCTATATATTTTTAAACTTCGCGATAGATTATTTTATATTTTATATATTCTTTTAGGTACCTATTTATTATATTTAGAGGGCTAGTCCTTCTATTTAACTAGGAAATAAAGTTATCTACTAATCTTCGTCTTCCTTTAACTTCTTCGACTTCGTATTCTTAGTTATCTTTAATAAGATTAGGAAGCAGGAGTATTTTAGGAGCGCTTATAATAGATTATTATACTATTTTTCTAGAAGTATGATTCGAAGAGTAAAGAAAGGTTGATTTTTGAAGTATATCTATAGTATCTCTTAAATATTAGGTCTATAAGGATAGTTACAGGACTATATAGGGCTAAATAGGGGTATTTACGTAAGCTATAACTTACGTAACTATCCTTCCGGGATCTTATCCTCCCCTACTTAGACTAAACTCGTCCCGAGCTTTAGGATAATATAGTCTAAGCTTACTATCGCTCCGTTCGGTTATATTTATAGGTTCCTATCTTAGTATATTTATATATATAGGGTAAAGTTAAAAATAGTAAGGGTTTAATAAAGGAAAAGGTATAATATTATTTCTAGCTACTTATAACTACTATATATAGCTAACGGTCGCTAGAAGCTCCTATTAGGGTAGTCCGGAGGAATAAAGGATCCCTTATTATAAATATAGGTAAATTCCCCTAATCGCTTCTTCTTCTCTTTATCCTTCTTTCTTATCTCTTCTAATACTATCTAGGTTATCCTATATATTCTAAGACTTTTTCCTAGGCTAGGTAGCTTACTCTAAGTCTAAACTAGATCTTTAAGTAGCTAATAGGTTTTTAGTTCCTCCTTATCCTTCTTCTAAGCTAGTAGTCGATCCTCCTATTAAGTTCTCTTCTACCCCTTTATCTTCTCTCGTTCTTAACCTCCTCCTGCTAGCTACTCTATTAAGCCCTTAGTAGTCTAAGAACTAGTCTATAAGTAATTAGGAGCTTCCGGAGTCTCGTACTCCTATTCTATCGCCTTCTCCTAAGCCTTCCTCTAGCGACTTTATAGAGTATTAGGTCTAGACCGCTTAGTCCCGGATAGCTCTATTAATAAGGAAGAGGGCTATTAAGATAAAGTATTCCCTAGCTAAGATCTTTATAAATACGCGCAAGAGTAGATTCCACGCGTATAACGCGTAGACTAAAGGGCTATAGATAGGCTTAGATACCTATAGGAATCCCTTAGTAAGCTAGTTTAAGACTAATTATATAAAGGACTCCTAGACTTATAGCGCGCGGATCCGAGACGTAGACTAGAGAAATATTAATCCGAAGGATTATAGTACTCTTACGAAGCTTTAGGCGGCTTTTACTTAATAGGTCGGTAAACTAGCCCCTACTAGTACGAAGTACTAGTTATATAGTAACTAGAATAGCTTATTTAATTCTTGCTATATCTTCGGGACCCTATAAGAGGATCTATTAGGAGGCGGAGGCTATAGAAATTACTAGTTTAATAGTAACGCGTCCTAGTATTTCTTACGAAAGGATAAGCTCCTCGATCCTTAGATATAGGAGTATTATAATAGGATATACCCCTCCTATATATTAGTTAAAGATAGGAAGGTACGTCTCCCTCTATTCGTCTATAATACCCTATACTAACTATTAGTAGCGCGATCTAAAGGACAAGAAGCGGTCCTATAATAACGATAGTAGCGAGGGTAGCTCTAAGAAGAAGAAGAAGAATAGCTAGGGTAGTAAACCCGAGAAGGGGAAGGATAAGGGTAAGGATAAGACTAAGAATAATAGTAATTTCTTTAAGAATTCGTAGCTATCTAGTCCCCTAAAGGATCCTTAGGTTTACGATAAGAACGACTTTATAGTCGCGTTAGAGACCTATAAGGCGATTCCGGAGATAATCGCGGCTTTAGAGAGCGATCTTAAGGTCCTAGAGGCGTACCTAGTTAAGAATAGGTAGATTAAGCTTAAGGATAATAATAACGATAATAATAATAATAATAGTAATAGCGACAAGAACCTATTCGTCTCTATTAAGAAGTATTTAGGGAAGTAATCTCCTTTTCGTATACTTTCGGCGTTAGTATAGATAGTTAAATTTAATATACTTTATTAGACCTTGCAATTACTCGCGGCGAGCCGGCTTTTTGGACTCGACTCGCGAGCCGGCTCGTACCTCTGGCTCGAACTCGCGAGCCGGAAGACTCGCGAGTCCCTGGCTCGCGGAAAATTACTTGCGAGCCGGAAAGACTGGCTCGAACTCGCGAGTCAAGTCTTCCCGCTCGTACGGTATTGTAAAATCGAGCCGGTAATTTATTATTATATATAGCGAGCCAGAAAAACTCGCGGTTCGATTGGCTCGATTACTAGTGTATTACCGTCGTACGGCTCGCGAGCCGGACTTTCTGACTCGAACTCGCGAGTAATTTTCCGCGGGCCGGCCTTCCCGGCTCGAACTCGCGAGTCCTTGGCTCGCGAGTCCTGCGAGCCGGTTCGCGAGTAGCGCGAGCCGAGGACTCGCGAGTAATTGCAAGGCCTACTACGTATTCCCGGACCTATATAGCTAGGGTCGCCTACGCTAGGTATAGGTCCTACGCCTTTATTAGCTTTCCTATAAGATACTTTATTAATATACAGCCAAGTAGACTATTAAGGTTTTCTACTTTCCTATTCGTATAGGGGTAGTAAGGGGTAGTTAGCTAGTACTAAGTTTTTAGTAGGTTTAGGTAGTAGCTAACTATACCCGAAAGAAGATTTAAACTATTATTAGAGAGGATCTTGAGTAGCGCTCCGTAATTTATAAAGATTTCCTTATGGAGGAAGGTTCTAAGTACTTCTTCCGTAGCTTCCGGGATAGCTCTAGCTACTAGCTATCCGGTTATATAGTCGATTACTATAATAATCTATCTATTACCGTTCGGTATTATTAGTAGTTATCTAATAAGGTCGATCCCCTACTTCTAGAAAGGCCTAATCCCTTTAGTTACTAGATAGTAGGCCGTTTCCTATTCTAGGGCCTTCTTTAATCCCTAAGAAACCTAGTACTAAGGGCACTTGCGTGCTATAGTCTCTATATCCGCTCCTTACGAGATATAGGGAATTCTTTAAACCCGGCCGCTTAGCCGAGATCTTCTTTAGCTATGGTTAGTATTTAGGAATATAATTAAGGTTTAGGTAAATTTAATAATTTAGGTGATTTGGATAGGATTTAGGGATAGAATTTAGTAAGAAGGGAGGTTTGTAGGGGATATATAGTATTGTTATTATTAGTATATTATAGTAGGGTCTGAAGTAAGAGATATTAATATTGAGAGAGTTTGCCCTCTCCAGATGTTTGCTAGGCCTAGTAGCGGTTATATATCTTGAGGGTTTTTCCCCTATCGTGGGTTTTCCCTCTCTCTCTCTTCTTCCTTCTCCCTAGACTTCCTAATCCCAGTTATCTCGCCTCTAGATTGCTTCCTTGCCTTGTAGACCTATAGGTCTATTAGGTTATAAGCCCGATCGCAATAGTAAGGCCTAAATTTGTGAAAACCACAGGTTCTCAAATTTTCAATTACTAAATCTATTAAATTCGGCTATAGAAGCTATAATCACGAAAATCACTAAATCACTAAATTCTAAATTCAAATCATCAAATCTAATATAAATTTAACAAATTCAACTAGGCTATAGAAGCCAGAAATTCACTAAATATAATATAATTAACTAGGCTATAGAAGCTAAATCTAATATTAACAAAAGGAAAGACGCGTCTGTTAATATTTGTTAGGACTACTATAACATTAATATCTCTTATTTCAAACCCTACTATAATACACTAACACTATATATCCCCTATAAACCTTCCTTCTTACTAAATTCTATCTCTAAATCCTACCTAAATTATTAAATTTACCTAAACCTCTATTATTATATTCCTAAATACTAACTATAGCTAAAGAAGACCTTAGCTAAGCGGCCGGTGTTAAGGAATTCCCTATATCTCGCGAGGACTATAGTAAGTTCTTTACCCTAAAATCCTAAGGCTAACTAGTAAACTAACTTACTAGCGCCCCTAAAGAATTTACCCTTAACCTACTTAAAATATTAGAAAGAACAGAAGACTTCGAGGACTAGTTCAGAGATATATACTAAATCCTTAAAAAGAAAGGACTCTATCGTCTCGTTAACCTAAAATATAATAGACCTAAAGTAATATCTAACGAAGCAGAAACTTAGGTCGAATACTCCTATACTATATAGATATAGCTCTAATAGTCTATTTCGAAGGATATCGATATAATAGTCAAAGCTATAAGATTCCGATACGAATTCGCTAATAAATATATTATTAGCTTAAAAAAGGCCCTCTATACTACTAGCTTTATTCCTAGCAAAAAGAAGGTAACTAGGGTTCTACGAACCTACCGAGCTAACTACCTATCGGTAATCGATTTTATATATAAATTTCGTAGTACCTATACTAAAGTAACAGAAGAAGTCTAACTTACCCTAGGTATAATCGTTTCCCTACTTCTTAATAAACTACAAAGTAATATCCTAACTTTTATAGCTACTAGACTATTAGACTACTCTAATAGATATAAGAATATCGTAAAGATTACCGCCCTAGACCTTTTCCGAACCTTTACTAAGGTAATCTATAAACTAGAAATTATAAATTACTAATTCTCGAGCGTTATAACCACGATAACTAGAAAATCCTTAAAACCCTTATTAGACAAATATAAATACCTCCTATTAAAATATATATCCCTAAGAGGTAAATCGCTATAGGAATAGGTAAAAGAGTAGACTAAAGGCCTAAATTAGGTTACTCCGAATAGTAACTACTTCTTTTACGGAAGAAAGGGCTATACTACTAAGGACTACGCCTATTTAGTTATTATATCGCGAATCCTAGATTAGTGTTACGCGGTGCCGACTGGTCACTGTGAGTTAGAACGTCCTAGGCCGATACTTGCCTGCTATCCTAACTTCCAATCCTAAGACCTAGTCTCTCAATCGTACCGTTGCTTCGCAAAGCCTTACTGCGGGTTAGATCCTGTCGAGTGTCTTGCAAGACGTGCTAGAGGTGCGCGCTAAGTAGGTTAATCACTAAGTATTACCACTGAGTGAATCCCCTACCTGTAGGTTGGTTTGTCTTAGAGTTGAACCGTGGAGTGCAAAGTGCTTTAAGGTAGTAACTAAGTAATAATGTGCAATTAATCGCGAAGAACTAAATATATAATGCTAAAAAGAGTGTCCTTATATATCCAGTCCTTCCTATTACTAATAAGTCGAGACTTATTACTAATACGCTAGGACTTATCACCGATAAGTCTATCCTATCACCGATAGGATATAGTCACGTGCGGGTTTACCGTTCTTGTATTTATAGTGTAATTCCGGTGCTAGTAAAATAGCGGCCGTTTCCTGCGTCGCGCTAACCGTCTTATAGAGTAAGAGGGTATCGTTTATATCGGTTAGCTATAGGCTACTTCTAGTACCTACCCTAAATATCTCCTCCCGGGTCCCTCGGGGCACGCCTAAGTATACCAAAACGCACGTAACAACGCTATTCCCTAGTGTCCGTAGAATAATTAGTCCTTAGTCGTCACTCAAATAACTACGGCCCCCGCGCTTCTTTGAGGTCCGTAATATTATCCCCTCCTTCCCTATCCTTTGTCCTTAAAGGATTTAAGCGTTAGTATCCCCTTAGGTTTGTTTACTATTTTTCTGTTTTCTCCCTATTTCTTTTCTTATAGCCTATTCTGCTAACTATATCTTCTAAGGCTTCTATTCGTAAGAACGCTTTAACTCGTCGTATCGAAGACGAAGGTTTTTAATCTATAATTCCTTGCGAACGTTGCGTTCGCTTAAAACGAGTGTATATTCGCGCTAATTGTTCCGATCGCTATAGTAACTACGTACGCGCTAGCGATAGTATAAAGTGTATAATGCCGTCTCCTTCGTTTACTAATACAGAGTGGCGTCGTTTAGTTAAGTCTTAAAATTAAATTAAGGAGGAGGAGGAGGCTATCCTAGCCAAGCTCCTTCGGCTCCGAAAGCAGAAATATTTGTTACAAAAACGTGCTAGCGATTTTATCGCTCGAGACTTTAAGGAAGTCGCCGAGTTAGAAGAGTTAGAGCGTCGCGAGGTTGAAGAGCGCGAACGCCTTGAAAAAGAGAGGCTCGAATAAGAGCGTCTCGAATCCGAACAAAATAAGCGTGCTACAGAGAGTACCCGTACCGCGACCAAGGTTCCTTTATCTGCTATAGCCGACGGCTAAGTCCTTACGGCGTCGTTAGAGGATCCTACTCTAACTTAGTTATTAAATAATCCTTCCTTTTCTTAGGCCGACCTAGATTCCTCTTGTTAGTTAGGAATACCGGTCGCCCTCTCCTATCAGTAAAACCGTCGAACCAGCTAGTAGCAGCCCCTTAGGTTCTTAATAGGTTCCTATATATTTTCTGAGGTATCGTATCCTTTCTACTTTACTAAGTAGTAAGGCTTTCCGCTAATTTTGTTAGTATCTAGGATTTCTTCGACCTTATATTTATTTTCGGTTTCTTCTCCGATTTCCACGTTAGTAGCGATTTTAGCGTTCTTAGGTGCTTTTTCTAATAATAAGACATAAAATATAGCATAGATACGTCGCATGCTATTAGGTAGCTTCAATCGGTAATTAAGCAGTCCTGTTTTTGCTTCGATTTTAAATAGTCCCAATTTAAGGTAGTCGAGCTTTGCGCTAGGTCGTATAGTGCGAATATTACGTCGTAAGAGGTAACTTTCTCCCCCTTTCGAAAGTCCGGCGCCTCCTAGCGCGACTAATCGTAGTAGTTTTTTATGCGTAGATTAAGAAACTCGATATCCCTTATCAGTTACAAATATAGTTGCTTAAGCCTAGTCGCTAGTAGTCTCGACGATTCTGCGAGTAGCTATTTTCCGATAGTTTTCCCGATAATAGTAGGATTAAACCTATAGTTAGCGAAGAATAGTATTTCTCTGGTAGTAGCGTACATAGCGTTATTATACGCCAACTGCGCTATTAGTAACAATCCTACCTAGTCATCCTATTAGTAATTGACGTAGTGTCGTAGATATTATTCTAGAGTTTAGTTAACTCTTTCGGTTTGTCCGTTAGTTTGCGGGTAGTACGCGGTAGAGAGTCTATGCTTAATACCGAGTTGATCCGCCAATAACTACTATATATTCGATATAAATAGTTTGTCTCTGTCCGAGGTAATCTTACTCGGTGTTCCATAGTTAGCAAACACATATTTAAGTAGTAGGTTGTTACGGACCTCAAAGAAGCGCGGGGGCCGCAGTTATTTGAGTAACGACTGAGGGCCAATCATTCTGCGGACACTAGGGAATAGCGTTATCACATGCGTTTCGGTATACTTGGGCGTGCCCCGAGGGACCCAAGAAGGAGATATTTAGGACAGGTACCAGAAGCAGCCTATAGCTAACCGACACAAACGATACCCTCTTACTCTATAAGACGGTTAGCGCGACGCAGGAAACGGCCGCCATTTTACTAGCACCGGAATTACGCTATAAGTGCGAGTGACTAGTAACTTATCACGTGACTATATCCTATCGGTGATAGGATAGACTCATCGGTGATGAGTCCTGGCGTATCAGTGATGAGTCTCGACTTATTAGTGATAGGAAGGACTGGATATATAAGGACACTCTTTTCAACATCATGTATTTAGTTCTTCGCGATTAATTGCACATTATTACTTGGTTACTACCTTGAAGCACTTTGCACTCCACGGTTTAACTCTAAGACAAACCCAACCTATAGGTAGGGGATTCACTTAGTAGTAATACTTAGTGATTGACCTACTTAGCGCGTACCTCTAGCACGTCTTGTAAGACACTCAACAGGATTCAACCCGTAGTAAGGCTTTGCGAAGCAACGGTACGATTGAGAGACTAGGTCTTAGGATTAGAAGTTAGGATAGCAGGCAAGTATCGGCCTAGGACGTTCTAACTCACAGTGACCAGTCGGCACCGCGTAACACATTGATCGCCCTGTCTTTGGACCGTGAAGCATAGTTATTATGGTAGGTAACGACAGTACCCCGAAAGGAAAAACTCCTACTCGAACTACGATAACCGAACCCGACTCAGACGACGAACGTGATATGGAGATTCAGAATCTCAAAACTATCGTCGGATAACTTCGAGAACATCTTGATTAACTAGGCGCGAACTACAACGTCTATTCGATAAGCGTGAAGGACCACTTAGAGCAACTCCATGCTTAAGTCGTCGCTTCAGCCCTAGTAACTGCCGTTAGAGCACCTAAACTCCCGAAGGCTAAGACCTTCGATAGCAATAGACAGAAATTGCGAGGATTCCTGACGCAGATAGATATCCATATCGACGTCAACAAAGGACGCCTTGTTAGCGAAGGCAGCAAGGTCATTTTCGTGTTAGCCTACCTGCGAGGATAGGCATAGGACTAGCTCGAACCATATATCCGCGAGTACTACGAAAAAGATAGCGATAAATAGAACACGACCACGCAATCAATCTTTAGCAGCTACACTACGTTTCGATAGCACCTCGAACGAACTTTTGGCGATATTAATACCAAGAAGATAGCTAAACGCAAATTGAAACGAATTCGATAAACAGGATTAGTATCCGCCTACACGGCCGAGTTCATGTAACTTGCAGCGATACTATAATAGGAAGACTACGCTTTGATTCCGTACTACGACCACGGACTTAAACCCTATATTAAGGACGAGCTTGCGCGGATCGATCGACTAGACACTATAGAAAAACTTATCGACGTAGTAGTACGAATCGACAATCGCCTATACGATCGACAAATAGAAAAAAGGGAAATTAAAGGATAGCGCCGAGGCACTAGCCGACCATTATACTATCGGTACGACAAACGACCAAACAGACTATAAGGGATAGCGACCCCTATAGACTAAAGCTAATAGAGCTCGACGTAGCGAGACTCCTAAGCAATGAAGAGAAACGACGAAGAGACAACAACTTATGCTTTGAATATAGAAAAGCAGGGCACAGAGCGCGTAAGTGCAAGGAAAAGCACAATAACGCAAAGCCATAGGCGCGTGAGCGCAGCGACAGACGCAACAACGCAAGGCTATAACAAATGAGGGCAACCCAGGACGATTAGGTTCCGCCTTAGCAGCTACGAGCCACCGACGATAGCTCTAAGACGCCGCTACGTAACGGCAAGAAGGTACGCATCGCCACTACCCGCGAAGGGGACCGGGCGAGTATACGGAACCAAACCAAGAAGGGTAAAACCTTAGACACCTTCGACGACTACGAAGAACGGGCGGGAGTAATACGACAAATTACTAAGGATATAACCCCCGGAACCTTCGCAGACGATATAGTTCACCGCGGCCTAATCAGCGCAGAGCACGCGACGGAAGAATTTCCCGAAATAGATTAGGAGAATATCGAGAGTCAAGGGTGGACCCAGTACGGCCTATAGGACCCTACCGACTCCTAGGAGTTATCCTACGAAACCCAGGAAGGAGCGGGACGGACCCCGGGAACACCAAGCGAAATCCCAGAAACTCCACCGCAACTCCCAGGGAAGGATACCACTGCACAGCCTCAGGAAAGGAACCCCCAAGAGAATACAGAACAATGTCTATGTAACAACCCAAGGTGTGCATGCAGAGGATACGCACGATACCCTTAGCACGATCTCAGAGCCGTGTAGGTTATTACGACGATAGATGCTAGGTACACGCATCAGGAAAGGTCGAGAAGAGCCTCGAACCTAGACCTCTATAATAGGAAAAGAAACCTAACTAGAAACCAGAATACGTAGGAGTCTGGTTTGAAAAAGAAAACTACGCGACGAACAGCGGTAACTCGTAGCGATAGCCTAGGGACGACACATGAGGATTACGGCCAACATCATGCTCAGATCAACTATAGTAATAATCGACTCGGGAGCAGCTAGTAACTTTATGGATCCCAGGTACAAGAACCGCTATCAGATTAAAGGACAAGAAAAACCCCAGGTCGTGCTAATTATCGGACTTAACGGAGAAAGTCTTGACTAGGGATTACCTACGAAAGCGGACCCCTACTAATAGTTATTAGAGACCACTTCGAAGTTATTAACTTCGACGTGACCCTACTAGGACAGTACGATATCGTTTTGGGCGTTCCTTGGTTAAGGAAGCATAACCCCGATATTAACTAGCAAACTAATACCTACTCTTTAGGTGTAACTGTCGAGTCACGAGCGAGAAATAGACCGGAAGGAAACAGAACACGCTAACGATACTTAGCTATAGGGTGGCAGGTGCTCACGAGAACCCTCACGAAGGCGAACTTAAGAGGAGTTTTCGGCCAGGAGGCAGGCCTAACAGAAACACGATCGATACACGAGACATCGCGACGGTTAAGCAAGGAAGTAATATGACCGACCAGGAACTAGAGGAATATGTCCTCGTTCACGACGTAGCAATAGCTCTATGCGCCACGGAAGCGCTAGAAGAAGAACACAAAATACTAGCGGAATATGCGGAATTCTAAGACGTGTTCACGCTACTAAGGGATAGTGAGCTACTAGAGTATAGTCCGTTCGACCATAAGATAAAGATCAAGGACGGCGAGGAACTAAAGTTTATGCCGATCTACCTACTATCGCAGAAAGAGTTAGCGACACTAGAAGAATATATAAGGATAACCTTAAGAAGGGGAATATTCAACACTCGAAATCTTTAGCAGGATATCTAATCCTATTTGTACCGAAGAAAGGAGGGGAACTTAGAATGTGCGTTAACTACCGACAGCTCAACGATATTACGATTAAGGACCGGCACCCGTTACCGTTAATTAACGAAATCCAAGATATTATCAAGGAGCGAAATATTTCAGCAAGTACGATATTACTAACGCGTACATCGACTCCGAATCAAGGAAGGAGATAGTGAAGACGGCGTTCAGAACTAAATACGGGCACTACGAGTACAAGGTTATGCCGTTTAGTCTTACTAACGCACCCGTATTATTTCAACGGTTTATCTTCTATATCTACAAGGATACCTCGACAAGTTCGTGATCGTATACCTCGACGATATCCTAGTGTTCTCCAAAACCGAGGAAGAACACATCAGCATAACAGGAAAGTACTATAACGACTTAGGGAAGCAGAGGTAACGCTTAAACTTAAGAAATACGAGTTTTATATCCAACAGACAAGTTTCCTCGGATATACTATTAGCCTACGACTAGGAATAGAACAAGATAAAGTCAAGATACTCGAATAGCTAACGCTAATATGCGTCAAGGACGTACAGAGTTTTCTTGGACTTACGAACTACTATCGAAAATTAATACCGCAGTACTTAAAGTATATGCAGGACTATACCGATTCACCAAAAAGGGGATACCGTTCTAGTAGGACGAAGAAGCAGAAAATCATTTACCGCACTCAAGGGAATATATAACAAAAAGGCAGGAGAAGCGATCCTAGCTATATTTAACTACGATACCAATTATTATAGAAACCGACGCATCTGATTTCGCGCTTAGAGTATAGCTCATACAACTAGGACAAGACGGCAAGCTCAGACCTATCGCTTTCTGTCTCGCAAGATAATACCCGCGGAAATCAACTACGACGTACACGACAAGGAACTGCTAGCTATATAGTGTCAGCATTTCAGACGTGGAGCCTACTTAGAAGGGGCCAAGCACATAGTGATCGTTCGGACAGATCACCACAATCTCACGTACTTTACGACTACGAAGAAACTTACAAGGCGACAAGCTAGATAGGCGGAGACCTTAGCCTAATACGACTTCAAGATCGTGCACTATAAAGGGACCGAAAACACGGTCGCGGACGCGCTTAGTCGACGACCCGACTATGAACTAGGTACCAAGGAGGTAGTACTAGCAATCTTAGCAAAAGATAACGAAGGAAACATCGTCTATAATTACTAGACGCTCGCAGCGACTAGCGAGGTCCAGAACGACGAATAGATCGAAAGGATTCGAGACGGTATACGGACCGACGAATTACTACAAAAGGTTCTAGGCAACAACACAGCCCTACGAATAACGGCTTAGTCTACATTCATAGACTAGTGTACGTTCCCAGAAACCTCCAAACACAGATTATATAGCTACATCACGACGAACTAATACAGGGACACCCTAGTATCGAAAAAACCATCGAAAAATCACGCGGAATTACTATATCCGGCACTATACAGAAAAGTCCGGAGTACATTCAGCAATATAACTCGTGTCAACGAAACAAGACGTCACGACACGCACTATACAGGGAGATAGAATTGGCCGAAGTACCATAATAACCATAGGAATAGATTATAATAGACTTCATAACGAAGTTACCTGTCTCAGAAGGAAATATATAATAATGTAGTCGTCGATCGACTACTAAGTACGCACACATAATACCGACAACGGAAACTATCGATACACGACAGATAGCCAACCTACTACTTAAATATGTGTTTGCTAACCATAGGAACCGAGCAAGATTACCTCGGACAGAGACAAACTGTTTATATCGAATATATAGCAGTCATTGGCGGATTAACTCGGTATTGAGCATAGACTCTCTACCGCGTACCCCGCAAACTAACGGACAAACCGAAAGAGTCAACTAAACTCTAGAACAATACCTACGACACTACGTTAATTACTAACAGGATAACTAGGCAGGATTGTTGCTAATAGCGCAGTTAGCGTACAATAACGCCATACACGCTACCACCAGAGAAACACCATTCTTCGCTAACTATAGGTTTAATCCTACTATTATCGGGAAAACTATCGGAAAACAGCCACTCGCAGAATCGTCGAGACTACTAGCGACTAGGCTTAAGTAACTGCATTTGCAACTAATAAGGGACATCGAGTTTCTTCTTAATCTGCGCATAAAAAACTACTACGATTAGTCGCGCCAGGAGGCGCCGGACTTTCGAAAGGGGGAGAAAGTTTACCTCTTACGACGCAACATCGCACTATACGACCTAGCGCAAAGCTCGACCACCTTAAATTAGGACTATTTGAAATCGAAGCAAAAACAGGACCGCTTAATTACCGATTAAAGCTACCTAATAGTATGCGACGCATCTATGCCATATTTTATGTCTTATTATTAGAAAAAGCACCTAAGAGCGCCAAAATCGCTACCAACGTGAAATCGGAGAAGAAACCGAAAATAATATAAGGTCGAAGAAATCCTAGACACCAACAAAATCAGCGGAAAGCCTTACTACTTAGTAAGTGAAAGGATACGATACCTCAGAAAATATATAGGAACCTATTAAGAACCTAAGGGGCTGCTACTAGCTAGTTCGACGGTTTCACCACAGGAGAGGGCGACCCGGTATTCCTAACTAACTAAGAGGAATCTAGGTCGGCCAAGAAAAGGAAGGATTATTTAATAACTAAGTCAGAGTAGGATCCTCTGACGACGCCGCAAGGACTTAGCCGTCGGCCATAGCAGATAAAGGAACCCGGTCGCGGCACGGGTACTCTCTGTAGCACGCTTATTTTGTTCGGATTCGAGACGCTCTTGTTCGAGCCTCTCTTTTTCAAGGCGTTCGCGCTCTTCAACCTCGCGACGCTCTAACTCTTCTAACTCGGCGACTTCCTTGAAGTCTCGAGCGATGAAATCGCTAGCACGTTTTTGTAACAAACGTTTCTGCTTTCGGAGCCGAAGGAGCTTAGCTAGGATAGCCTCCTCCTCCTCCTTAATTTGATTTTAGACTTAACTAAACGACGCCACTCCGTATCAGTAAACGAAGGAGACGGTATCATACACTTTACACTACCGCTAGCGCGCACGCAGTTACTATAGCGATCGGAATAATCGGCGCGAATACACACTCGTTTCAAGCGAACGCAACGTTCGCAAGGAATCACAGATTAAAAACCTTCGTCTTCGATACGACGAGTTAAAGCGTTCTTACGAACAGAAGCCTTGGAAGATATAGTTAGCAGAATAGGCTATAAGAAAAGAAATAGGGAGAAAACAGAAAAACAAGCAAATAAACCTGAGGGGACACTAACGCTTAAATCCTTTGGGACAAAGGACAGGGAAGGAGGGGATAATATTACGGACCTTAAAGAAGCGCGGGGGCAGTTATTTGAGTAACGACTAAGGACTAATCATTCTGCGGACACTAGGGAATAGCGTTGTTACGTGCGTTTCGGTATACTTAGGCGTGCCCCGAGGGACCCAAGGAGGAGACATTCAGGGCAGGCACCAGAAGCAGCCTACAGCTAACCGACACAAACGACACCCTCTTACTCTATAAGACGGTTAGCGCGACGCAGGAAACGGCCGCTATTTTACTAGCACCGGAATTACGCCATAGTGCGAGTACTAGTAACTTATCACGTGACTATATCCTATCGGTGATAGGATGGACTTATCGGTGATGAGTCCTGGCGCATTAGTGATAGTCTCGACTTATTAGTGATAGGAAGGACTGGATATATAAGGACACTCTTTTCATCATGTATTTAGTTCTTCGCGATCAATTGCATATTGTTACTTGGTTACTACCTTAAAGCACTTTGCACTCCACGGTTCAACTCTAAGATAAACCTAACCTACAGGTAGGGGATTCACTCAGTAGTAACACTTAGTGATTACCTACTTGGCGCGCACCTCTGGCACGTCTTGCAAGACACTCAACAGGATTCAACCCGCAGTAAGGCTTTGCGAAGCAACGGTACGATTGAGAGACCAGGTCTTAGGATTGGAAGTTAGGATAGCAGGCAAGTATCGGCCCAGGACGTTCTAACTCACAGTGACCAGTCGGCACCGCGTAACATAGGTTAGCTATCTGTCGTGCATCGATGGTTTCCGTTGTCGGTATCATGTGTGCGTACTTAGTCAGTCGATCGACGACTACTATTATTATATCATTTCCTTCTAAGATAGGTAACTTCGTTATAAAGTCTATTATGATCTATTCCTATGGTTGTTATAGTACTTCGGCTAATTCTATCTCTCCGTATAGTGCGTATCGTAACGCCTTGTTTCGTTAACACGAGTTATATTACTAAATATACCTCCGGACTTTTCTGTATAGTACCGGAATATAGTAATTCCGCGTAATCTTTTCGATAGTTTTTCGATACTAGGGTGTCCCTGTGTTAGTTCGTCGTGATATAGCTATATAATCTGTGTTTAGAGGTTTCTAGGAACGTACACTAGTCTATAAATATAGACTAAGCCGTTATTCGTTAGGGCTGTGTTATTGCCTAGAACCTTTTGTAGTAATTCGTCGGTCCGTATGCCGTCTCGAATCCTTTCGATCTATTCGTCGTTCTAGACCTCGCTAGTCGCTACGAGCGTCTAGTAATTATAGATGATATTTCCTTCGTTATCTTTTACCAAGATTGCTAGTGCTACCTCCTTAGTACCTAGTTTATAGTCGGGTCGTCGACTAAGCGCGTCCGCGACCGTGTTTTCGGTCCCTTTATAGTACACGATCTTGAAGTCGTATTAGGCTAAGGTCTCCGCCTATCTAGCTTATCGCCTTGTAAGTTTCTTTATAGTCGTAAAGTACGTGAGATTATAGTGATCTATCCG